>NC_057713.1:13473998-13533713 GCF_004010195.1 Chiloscyllium plagiosum
CCCCGGGGGAATATGTCAGTATTTACAAGGGCTCCCGGGGGAATATGTCAGTATTTACAGGGGACCCCGGGGGAATGTGTCAGTATTTACAAGGGCTCCCGGGGGAATATGTCAGTATTTACAGGGGCCCCCCGGGGGAATATGTCAGTATTTACAGGGGACCCCGGGGGAATATGTCAGTATTTACAAGGGCTCCCAGGGGAATATGTCAGTATTTACAGGGCCCCCCCGGGGGAATATGTCAGTATTTACAGGGGACCCCGGGGGAATGTGTCAGTATTTACAAGGGCTCCTGGGGGAATATGTCAGTATTTACAGGGACTCCCGGGGGGAAGATGTCAGTATTTACAGGGGTCCCCGGGGGGAGGTGTCAGGATTTACAGGGGCCCCCCGGGGAAGGTGTCAGGATTTACAGGGGCCCCCCGGGGAAGGTGTCAGGATTTACAGAGGGCCCCGGGGGAAGGTGTCAGGATTTACAGGGGCCCCCGGGGGAAGGTGTCAGGATTTACAGGGGCCCCCGGGGAATATGTCAGAATTTACAGGGGCCCCCGGAGGAAGGTGTCAGGATTTACAGGGGCCCCCGGAGGAAGGTGTCAGGATTTACAGGGGGCCCCGGGGGAAGGTGTCAGGATTTACAGGGGCCCCCGGGGAATATGTCAGAATCTACAGGGGCCCCCGGAGGAAGGTGTCAGGATTTACAGGGGCCCCCGGGGGAAGGTGTCAGGATTTACAGGGGCCCCAGGGGGAAGGTGTCAGGATTTACAGGGGCCCCCGGGGAATATGTCAGAATTTACAGGGGCCCCCGGAGGAAGGTGTCAGGATTTACAGGGGCCCCCGGCGGAAGGTGTCAGAATTTGCAGGGGGTCAGTATTTACTGGGGGCCCCTTGGAGCAGGGGGTCAGTATTTACAGGGGCCCCTGGGAGAAGGGGTCAGTATTTACAGTGGGCCCCCGGGGAATATGTCAGTATTTACAGAAACGGCTGGGAGAATATGTCAGTATTTACAGAAACGGCTGGGAGAATATGTCAGTATTTAAGGGCCTCCCGGGGGAATATGACAGTATTTCCGGAGGCAGAGGCTGTGATAGGTAAGAGTTACGGGGGGAAAAAAACGTCAGCGGAGGGATCCCCTATAGTCGTTCCCCTGAAAAGCAAGTATGCTGTTTTGGATATTGCTGGGGAGGGACGACTTACCAGGAGTATGCAGTGGGGCCCAGGTCTCTGGCACAGAGCCTGTCCCTGTCGCACAAAAGGGATGGAGGGAAAGGAGGAGTGTGTTAGTCAATGGGGACTCAATAGAGGGACAGATTGAAGGTTTGAAGGGAATGAACGAGACTCACAGTTGGTGTGTTGCCTCCCAGGTGCCAGGGTCCGTGATGTCTCAGATTGTATCTTCGGGGCTCTGAAGGGAGAGGGTGACCAGCCCCAAGTCATGATCCACGTAGGTACCAATGATATAGGTAGAAAGAGGGATAGGGACGTAAGGCAGGATTTCAGGGTGCTGGGGTGGAAGCTGAGAGCTAGAACAAACAGAGTTGATTTCTCTGGATTGTTACCCGTGCCACGTGATAGCAAGGCAAGGAATAGGGAGAGACATCAGCTGAACACATGAGTGCAGGGATGGTGCAGGAGGGAGGGTTTCAGGTACTTGGATAATCGGGGCTCATTCTGGGGAAGGTGGGACCTCTACAAACAGGACGGTCTTCACTTGAACCAGAGGGGTACTAACATCCTGGGTGGGAAATTTGCTGGTGTTATTCGGATGGGTTTAAAGTAGCTCAGCACAGGGATGGAACCTGAGGTGTAGCTGCAGTGCACAGGAGGATGAGAGTAGGGAGGAGAGGGACAGGATTTCAGGGTCACAATAAAGTGTTGGCAGACAGCAAGCTGGTTTGAAGTGTGTCTAGTTCAATGCCTGAAGTATCCGAAATAAGGTAGGTGAGCTTTGCAGCATGGGACTTCGATGTTGTGGCCATTTCGGAGACATGGATAGAGTAGGGTGAGGAATGGATGTTGTAGGTTAGATCTTTCATTAAGAACAGGCAAGGCAGTAAAAGATCGTTAGTCAAGGATAGTATAACGGTGGCTGAAAGAACTTTTGACGAGGACATTGCATGGGCTGAGGTTAGAAACAGGGACTCCTGGGGAATGTGTCAGTATTTACAGGGACCCCCGGGGGAATATGTCAGTATTTACAGGAGCCCTCGGGGGAATATGTCAGTATTTACAGGGGGCCCCGGGGCAATTTGTCAGTATTTACAGGGGCCCCCGGGGGAATGTGTCCGTATTTACAGGGGCCCCCGGTGGAAGTAGTCAGTATTTACAGCGGGGTGGGGGGCAGTATTTACAGGGGCCCCAGGAAGATTATGTCAGCATTTACAGGGCCCCCCAGAGAATTATGTCAGTATGTAGAGAGGCCCCCAGGGGAATATGTCAGTGTATACAGGGGCCCCCAGGGGGAATATGTCAGTGTGTACAGAGGCCCCCAGGGGGAATATGTCAGTATTTACAGGGAGCTCCGGGGGACGGGGTCAGTATTTACAGGGGCCCCCCAGGGTATGGGGTCAGTATTTACAGGGGCCCCCGGGGGACGGGGTCAGTATTTACAGGGGTGTCCCAGGGGATGGGGTCAGTATTTACAGGGGCCCCCCGGGGGACGGGGTCAGTATTTACAGGGGCCCCCGGGGGATGGGGTCAGTATTTACAGGGGCCCCCAGGGGATGAGGTCAGTATTTACAGGGGCCCCAGGAAGATTATGTCAGCATTTACAGGGGCCCCCAGAGAATTATGTCAGTATGTAGAGAGGCCCCCAGGGGGAATATGTCAGTGTGTACAGGGGTCCCCAGGGGGAATATGTCAGTATTTACAGGGAGCTCCGGTGGACGGGGTCAGTATTTACAGGGGCCCCCGGGGGACGGGGTCAGTATTTACAGGGGCCCCCGGGGGACGGGGTCAGTATTTACAGGGGTGGCTTCGGGGGGAAGGAATCACTATTCACGGGTGGGGTTTCCTGGAGGTAACTCTCAGTATTTACAGGCAGGGGCAACTCCTGGGGAAGGGGTCAGTGGTTGGTATGTCAGAATCTAAAAAGAAAGGCCCGGGATCAAGGACTCAGGGATTCCTGGGCCTAGACCTTGGCCTGGGCCAGGTGAAGCACCAGGGCATGTGATTTCTGCCTCTGAGATACCTTTGAAAATATTTGGAAATGCTTCTTTTTCAGCAGTGGAAACCTTGGCAGGGCAACAGGGCAAAGATAGGACTGTGGCACTCAATTAATTGCTCCTGCAGAGTTCCAGTTTGGACAGAATGGGCTGAATGGCCCTTTCTGAGCAAAGACTTGGTTTTGTGCGTGGGAAATCATGTCTCACAAATTTGATTGAGTTTTTTGAAGAAGTAACAAAGAGGATTGATGTGTGCAGAGCAGTAGATGTGATCTATATGGACTTCACTAAGGCGTTCGACAAGGTTCCCCATGGGAGACTGATTTGCAAGGTTAGATCTCACGGAATACAGGGAGAACTAACCATTTGAATACAGAACTGGCTCAAAGGTAGAAGACAGAGGGTGGTGGTAGAGGGTTGTTTTTCCGACTGGAGGCTTGTGACCAGTGGAGTGCCACAAGGATCGGTGCTGGGTCCTCTACTTTTTGTCATTTACATAAATGGTTTGGATGCGAGCATGAGGTACAGTTAGTAAATTTGCAGATGATACTAAAATTGGAGGTGTAGTGGACAGCGAAGAGAGTTACCTCAGATTACAACAGGATCTGGACCAAAGAGGCCAATGGGCTAAGAGGTGGCAGATGGAGTTTAATTCAAATAAATGCGAGATGCTGCATTTTGGGAAAGCAAATCTTAGCAGTACTTATACACTTAATGGTAAGGTCCTAGAGAGTGTTGCTGAACAAAGAGACCTTGGAGTGCAGGTTCATAGCTCCTTGAAAGTGGAGTCGTGGTAGATAGGATTGTGAAGAAGGCGTTTGGTACATTTTCCTTTATTGGTCAGAGTATTGAGTACAGGAGTCAGGAGGTCATGTTGTGGCTGTATAGGACTTTGATTAGGCCACTGTTAGAATATTGCGTGCAATTTTGCTCTCCTTCCTATCGGAAAGATGTTGTAAAACCTGAAAGGGTTCAGAAAAGATTTACAAGGATGTTGCCAGGGTTGGAGGATTTGAGCTACAGGGAGAAGCTGAACAGGCTGGGGCTGTTTTCCCTGGAGTGTCGGAGGCTGAGGGGTGACCTTATAGAGGTTTACAAAATTATGAGGGGCATGGATAAGGTAAATAGGCAAAGTCTTTTCCCTGGGATTGGGGAGTCCAGAACTAAAGGGCATAGGTTTAGGGTGAGAGGGGAAAGATATAAAAGAGACCTAAGGGGCAAATTTTTCACGCAGAGGGTGGTACGTGTATGGAATGAGCTGCCAGAGGAAGTGGTGGAGGTTGATACAATTGCAACTTTTAAGAGGCATTTGGATGGGTATATGAATAGGAAGAGTTTGGAGGGATATGGGCTGGGTGCTGGCAGGTGGGACTAGATTGGGTTGGGATATCTGGTCGGCGTGGACGGGTTGGACCAAAGGATCTGTTTCCATACTGTACATCTCTATGATTTGCCAAATTGTTATATTTCTCACACAGCTGAAGATATTCAACGGTTTTGTGATTATTATTTTAATAATAGTATTAAAATATTATTATTTTAATTAAACTGTGAGAACAAAAATTGTTTTTAAAGTTTGAAAATTCAATGGTAGCTATTTAGTCCACAAGCATTCTAAATTGTTTCACAACATCTCCCAATTTTACTTGCCTGAGGTGAATGGGATTAAAGTTTCATTAGACATTCCACAATTGCTTCCACAAACAATACTGCAACACTGTTCTATAAACAATTTGGATTTTGTCATGTAGCTGTCTTATATTTCTAGCTACATAACTGGCTGGGACTGTAACTATTACAAAAATATACATTCAAACATCATGGCCTTGCTCATCCCCCATTATAGTCCTCCACCCAGCTGAATATAGATACAACAGGTTTACATTCTCTCCAGCTGAGATTCAGCAACAACTGTACATTTTTCCTTAAAATGAACACATTTGTGAGTTAATTTTTTTGTAATATTTATGTTGTCACTGAGTGATGGTTAAACTGACATTAGTAACTGGTATTAGTAGCATTTGATACTTTTGGTCTTTCATCATAGCTTCTCACAACACCGTGTGGCATATTCCCGTTTACCAGTTTTCACTTGGATTAATTGCCCGAAACGTTGATTTCGAAGCTCCTTGGATGCTGCCTGAACTGCTGTGCTCTTCCAGCACCACTAATCCAGAATCTGGTTTCCAACATAAGTCAGCCATATTTCAACAACACAAAAGGATTGTGAACAAGAATGAATGGGAGAATGCGAGCAGAAACTCAAAGCAGAATATATGTGTCGAAATATTGACTATAGAAGTAGATTAGATTAGATTAGATTACTTAGTGTGGAAACAGGCCCTTCGGCCCAACAATTCCACACCGCCCCGCCGAAGTGCAACCCACCCATACCCCTACATTTACCCCTTACCTAACACTATGGGCAATTTAGCTTGGCCAATTCACCTGGCCTGCACATCTTTGGACTGTGGGAGGAAACCGGAGCACCCGGAGGAAACCCACACAGACACGGGGAGAACATGCAAACTCCACACAGTCAGTCGCCTGAGGCGGGAATTGAACCCGGGTCTCTGGCGCTGTGAGGCAGCAGTGCTAACCACTGTGCCACCGTGCCGCCCACAAACCTAAGTAAAAGTTCAGGAACTCAGCCTTTGCGATTCTTAATTCTGGATCATAGAATCCCCAGTGTGGAAGCAGGCCATTTGGCCCATCAACTCCACACCAACCTTCCAAAGAGTATCCCATCCAGATCCAACCTACTAACCTATCCCTGTAACCCTGCATTTCCCATGGCCAACAACCTCATCTGTCCATCAATGGACAGTGGGAAGAAACTGAAGCATCTGAAGCAAACTGACACGGACACGGGGAGAATACGCAAACTCCACACAGACAGTTGTCTGAGGTGGCATCAAATTCTGGTCACCACACTACCAGAAGGGTAACAGGATGTTGCCTGATATGGGGATGTTAGCTCTGAAGCAAGGTTGGATAGATTGGGCTTATTTTCACTGGAATGCAGGAGGCTGAGCCGTGACCTGATCGAAGTTTATAAGATTGTGAATGGCATGGTTGGATTGGAATGGAAATTAACAGGCTTCTTCCCAGGGTGGAGGGGTCAGTTACATATTCGGGATGATGTATCAACAGGTTTGGTCTGTGATCATTCCAGGACTGCACTGGGTTGAAAGTCTTCTAGAAATTGTGGGAAAGATATTTGGAGCTCCCAGCTATAAATGCTGGGCCATTTCCTACTGTGATGAAAAGTGTAAAATATTATTTATATATTATCATGTTTTCAGAGGTTGAATCTCAAAATAGTGGTATATGGTTATTGGTTACCAAACTGAATGATTACTTAAACAAAAGGTCGAATTGTCCCAGCAGAACAATAACCTAATCCGGCCTAGTCAGGCAGCAGGGCAACTGCGAGCCTTAATGAAGTGACAGGCTTATGCTTTGCGGTTAGTTTGTTTTGCAGAGTGATACCAATGTGGGCTCAATTCCCGCACAGCTCCTTCTCAACCTATCCACTCACCTGAGGCATGGCGACCCTCTGGTCAAACCACCAACAGTCTCTTTCTCTGAAGAGAGAGCAGTTTGAAGGTCCTCTGGGACCATGGAGATTTTACGCTTATGGTGGGCTTTACAAAAGATAGGAAAGCAGTCTGTTTGGACAGGCTCACACACTTTGGGTGTGGCTGTAGCCATCTCCATTGTGCATTTACAACGTGTGCGCGTATGGAAGGCACCACAAGCTGCACATTGCACAGAATGAGTCAGCATTGACAGAATGGGCAGAATGGTCCATGTTTGAATGAGTGAGTTACAGGTGACTAATGAGCAGCACTCCCACCCCCATTTCTGAACCTGTACCTTCCTTGCCTCATTGCATTCCTCATTGAGCCCATCAGTACTGATGTTCTGACACATCTCTTTGAATTACAACTTCATCACTCAACATTACTCCAATTACAGCTTAGTAACATCTATTATTGATTTCACTGTCCCCTTATTGAAGCCAGGATGGTTGTTACTATAATGACCCCTCCCCAACTCACAGTTACTCATGTCCTCTAATAGATTATAGTGCTTTGAGATGCTTCTCTTCACAATTATTATCTTCTCTAAATCCTAGTACCCAATACTCAGGTTTGACTTTCCAAACTTCCCTACCTTTGCTGTGGCTCCCGAGAAATCCCTGTCTTTTATTGAACGGGCTCCCAAGACTGACCCTAATCGAGCCCATGGGTGATTAGACCAGAAAGATCTCTCTGCAGACCCATGACCGATAAACTGCAAATCCCTGGACTGGCTGCAGTGGTCCTGCAGGACTAGCCATGGTGCACTCCCCAGCCTAGTGACGCAGACACTCCGAGCTCCCCAATCCGCTAACTGACCCAATCCAAGTCACTGCGCTATTACTGGACATTACTTTTGAGCTACCTTGCCCTCTGACTGAAGGAAGTCACTCGATGTGGCTGCTCCACTTCCACTTTGAGATCTGGCCAATCAGTTGGTGCATGGTCAGTACATCAGCTGCTGACACATTGATGTCAAGCAGCATGCCCAGCCCCTTGACTGATGGCAGCTGGCCTGATGCCATGCTGTCCAACTTTGTGTCTGCACTGTAAGACGAAGGTACGGTGAGCCTTTTAGCTCTGAGTGATGGGGCAAAGTGCAATGAAGTAAAGCAGAGATGCAGGAGAAAGTGAGGACTGCAGATGCTGGAGATCAAAGTCAAAAGGCGTGGTGCTGGAAAAGCACAGCCGGTCAGGCAGCATCCGAGGTGAGTCGACGTTTCGGGCAAAAGGCTTTTGCCCGAATCATCAATTGTCCTGTTCCTCGGATGCTGCCTGACCTGCTGTGCTTTTCCAGCACCACACTTTTTTGACTTTAAAGAATAGATGCAACAAAATTCAAACACGTACAAAGTGTGTGAGAGAACAAACAAGGAGGCCCAAGGCGCACCATGGCCGAATCCATGAGATGGGTGCATGTCCCTCCATGGAAGGTATCCTGGCAGTAGCATTATCCTGGTAGGTGCCAGTGCACTCCAAAACGTACCACTGCATATTGTAAATGGGTCAGAGAGCAGAGAGGCTGTGTGTATGATGCCAATCTCTTTGGATGGCAGTAATATGTGCACAGTTGCTACCCATACAGGGTGCCCTGAGATGCTGGTGACTGGTGTCCAAGAGAGGCACCTGGAGAAACAAGTGGTGAGCTGGTGTCACCAAGTCCCCATTCTGATTCTCATGCCAATCTGTGATGTGCAGGTGCTGGTGTTGGACTGGGGTGGACAAAGTTTAAAAAAATAAATCACTCAACGCCAGGTTCTCATCCATCAGGTTTATTTGGAAATACAAGCTTTCGGAGTGCTGCTCCTTTATCAGGTAGCTAGTGGGGCAGGTTCATAGGACATATAATTTATAGTAAAAAATCAAAGTGTCATACAACAGATGTGATGTATTGAACAAACCTAGATTGTTGTTTATTCTTTAAATCACTTACGTGACAAAGCTGCTCCTTTAACAAGGTTATGCTGTGCTTGGCTTGTTTTCCCCCAGAGAGGTCATAAATGATACAGACATCGAAAAGTCTGGGGGTTTAAAGAGTTTTAGGGCCAATTTGATAATAACTAACAGATACTGCCTCAGGCACAGGGCTTTCAAGTTTAAAAAAGAGCACTTGTACAATGATAGGGGAGCGGCCAGTTCTTCCAGCTCAGCTTTACTCTGGTTTGGTTTGGTTGTTAGCAGTAGTGTGGAAAAAGCTGCTGGACCCTGAAGCAGGTCCAGTTTGGTACTCTCTCTCTGACTTCTATCCTGTAGGAACCTGTGTTTGATTTTACCTTTTGTGCCAAGGGGTGTTTATGGTGATTGTTGCAAGTATTTGGAACAGCATCATTAAACTGGGATGAGCTGTTGAGTTTTCGGAGAGGATAAGTTATTCGGTTTTCCATTTTCTGTTGTTCATGTTTCATTCGGTAATCTTGTAAATAAACTCTGTTTTGTTTCGAACTAAGTGGTTTGACTAGCCGATTCTCTCCTGAAATGTTCGCGTTACACCTGCTTAAAACAACCGGCAAAGTTAGGGTCGGGGCTACCTTCTTGAAATGTCTGGCCTGGTCCATAACAGATTGGGTGCTCTTTGTGGGATTTGTTCTGTAGTTCCAATTTAGGATTACAGTTGTTGGACTCAAAGGCAGTGAGGGGCAAGTGTTTTTGTTGTGGGTGTTGATTTTGGTTGGTTTGAACAGTGCTTGGGATAACAATGGCTCTTTCAGTCACCAAGAGTTTTCTGAGGTTGGAAGGAGTGACCTTGGGGATTTTGCAAAAGGTGATTAAGGCAAAGCTACTGGAATTAGCAAACTAGCTGGGCTTGGAGCTGCCTCCTTCCATGAGAAAAGGAGAGATAATTACAGCAGTAGCTCAGCGTTTACATTTGCTGGAAACACCATCAGAATCTTTACAGATGGTTAAAATTCAATTGAAAATGAAGCAACTTGAGTTAGAGGCAAAAGACAAGGAATTATGATTAAAACAGAGAAGAGAGAGGAGAGAAAGAAAAGGAGGGGGAGAGCGAGAGCGAGAGCGAGGAGCGTTTGAACTTCAGAAGTTGGCACTTAGACAGGCAAGTCAGATTAAAAGGATGGAGATGAAGGCTGAAGCTGAGGGAGGAAGAGAGTGAGGATGAGCAAACCCATGGTACCTAAAGGCCTGGTGAGAAACTGTTTAAATATATTCAAGCATTGCCTAAATTTGATGAGAAGGATGTGGAAGCCTTTTTCATCTCATTTGAAAAAGTGGCTAAACAAATGCAGTGGCCAGTGACCATATGGGTTTTGTTGATCCAATCAAAACTTGTAGGTAGAGCTACTGAGGTATTCACATCACCATCAGAGGAGGTAACTGGGGTGCATGAGGAGGTGAAGAAAGCCAGATTGTACCAGAAGCTTACAGACAGGAATCTATGGAGGGAGTTGAAACTTTATTGCTGGAACAGCACAGCAGGTCAGGCAGCATCCAGGGAACAGGAGATTCGACGTTTCGGGCACAGGCCCTTCTTCAGGAATGAGCAGAGAGTGTTCAGCAGGAGAAGATAAAAGGTAGGGAGGAGGGACTTGGAGGAGGGGCGTTGGAAATGTGATAGGTGGAAAGAGGTCAAGGTGAGGCTGATAGGTCGGAGTAGGATGGAGGCGGAGAGGTCAACAAGAAGACTGCAGGTCAGGAAGGCGGAGCCGGGCTGGAGGGATTCGGCTGAGACAAGGTGGGGGGAGGGGGGATGAAGAAACTGGTGAAGTCCAAGTTCATCCCCTGTGGTTGGAGGGTTCCCAGTCGGAAGATAAGACGCTCCTCCTCCGACCGTCACGTTGTTGTGGTTTGGCGGTGGATGAGTCCAATGACCTGCATATCCTCGGTGGAGTGGGAGGGGGAGTTAATAATTAACCTCATTAACTGTAGCAACTACACTCTCCCCTCTGCTTTCAAAATCTTCCTCCAAAGCAAACCTTTTAAGCATGCCTTTGGCCAGCTCTCCAAAATCAGGCTTGGCATCTGTTTTACCACTCAAACTAAGATTTTACTCTTTAACATGTTTCATTAGGTTAGAGTTATTATAGGAATGGAAGTTGTATTTGTTAATATATCACTGCAAGTATACTGTTGGCAAGTACTTCCATTTTCATTTCTTGTTTTGAATGTAACATCAATGACTGATTCATTTCTGAAGTTTGACCACGATAGAAGTGCTATTTCTTACTGAATTTCTCAATATTAACCTAGAGTTTATTTGCCTAGGTTCTGGCAGAAGATTGCGATAGTCAGATCAATGCACAGATTAATTTTTCCATTGTGAATGGAGACCCAGACAACTACTTCAATATTCATCCAGTCACAGGTTTAATCAAGGTCAAAGAGCGACTTGATAGAGAAAAAGTAAGAAAACATTGATCATAGAACCTTGTTTTACCATCCTGTTGAAATATTTCCAATTTAAATTGTTCTGTTCCTTTCAAGGTAAACGTGCTGTGTGAATAGTATTGATCCTTATAGATCAATGTTCATTTCAACACCTTATGTTAGCTGAGGTTAAAATTGACATTCTGCATTCAGCCATTACATTTCTAGGCTACCTACAGAGAAACTACAAGCAAAATTCATTCTCCTGGTTTCTGCAAAGTGCTATTCCATTGATGCTTTTATGTATTTAAGTTGTAATTTAATGTGACTTTCATACTCCGACCTATCACCCTCACCTTGACCTCTTTCCACCTATCACATTTCCAACGCCCCTCCTCCAAGTCCCTCCTCCCTACCTTTTATCTTCTCCTGCTGAACACTCTCTGCTCATTCCTGAAGAAGGGCCTGTGCCCGAAACGTCGAATCTCCTGTTCCCTGGATGCTGCCTGACCTGCTGTGCTGTTCCAGCAATAAAGTTTCAACTTTGATCTCCAGCATCTGCAGACCTCACTTTCTCCTCAATCTATGGAGGGAGTCTGGTAAAACCTACACTGAGTTTGAAAGGATCAAACAAAGTAATTTTGATAGGTGGATAAGAGCATTAAAAATAGAGCAAATCTATGACGCTCTTAGAGAGACAATCATTTTGGAGAAGTTCAAAAATTCACTTCTTGAAGTAGTGCGAACTCATGTAGAAGAGCAGAGAGTTAAAACAGCAAGATTAGCAGCTGAAGTGGCTGATGATTATGAGTTGGTCCATAAAGCAAAGTTTGGCTTCCAGAATCAATTTCAATCCGTGAATGATAGAAATTGGGGGAGAGAGAAATTCTCACATGGATAGGGAAAGGTAGGTCTCAGTGAAGATCATAAGGATGAATTATCACAAGGTAAAAAGGAAATTCCTGAAGGGGAAAGAGAAGTTACAAAGCTCTGGTGTTTTCACTGCAGTAATGTAGGCCGTATGAAATCACAGTGCTGGTGAATTAAGAATAACACCGGGAAGCCAGATGTAGGAAAACAGGATAAACCAGTGCTTTTTTTTTGGAGTGGTAACAGAAAGCACAGTGGAGGCTAGAAAACTGCACCAGAATGTACAACCTGGTCAGAGTTTGGTTCAGGAGGAAGTGCCAGATATTCTTAAACCATACACCTACGAAGGTAAAGTTTACTCGCACAGGCAAAAAGGTTACAATATTAAGAGACACAGGATCCTCTCAATCTGTGATGCTGAAAGAGAGGAGATATGCACTTCTGAAGGACTATTGCCAGAAAAAAATACTAGTAATGGGAATTCATGGTGAGAGAAGAAGCACTCAATTATGTAGAGTGAGGTTAGGGTGTCCAGAGAAAAGTGGGGAATTCTTGGTAGGTGTACTGGACAAACTCTTCGCTCCAGGAATACAATTTGTCCCTGTTAATGATATAGCTGATTCACTGCTAGGAGTGCTGCCTACTGCGGTTGAAAAGCCAGTGGAAACTCAGGCAACTGAACTATTCCAGGACACACATCCTGGGATTTTTCCTGATTGTGTGGTGACGAGGTCACAAAGTCACCAGTCAAAACAAGAGAGATCAAAGAGCACAGATAAGAAAGTTAGAGTGGAATGAGCAGAGACCCTGTTTGATCAGATGATTGATACAAACCAAGAGCAGATAGATAGCAATGCAGATATCTTTAACTCAGTTACAGCAGCAAGGTGAAAACTTAAAGCAATTGTATCAAAAGACATACACAGAAAAGGAATCCGAATGCATTTCTGAAAGTTATCTTAAAAATATGATGTCTTAATGAGGAAATGGTGACCATCACATATTCAGGCAGATGAGAAATGGGCAGAAGTTCATCAAATCATTATGCCAGTGGGGTACAGAAAGGAGTGATGCATTAGTTACCACTTGGTGGTCATTGAGAAGTGAGGAAAACTCAAGATAAAATACAAAAACACTTTTACTGGCCTGGACTGCACAAGGATGTAGTTGAATTTTGCTCGATGCGTCATACATTTCAGGCAATTGGAAAACCACACTATTCCTGCTAGTGATCTTTGGGAAGATGTGTAACTCATGTTGACGATATGGATGTAAGTTAGCTCACTGAGTTGGAAGGTTTGTTTTCAGACGTTTGTCATCATGTGAGGGTCTCTGGTGAAGCGCTGGTGGTATGTCCCACCTCTCTATTTATAGGTCTTGGTTTCTTAAGGTGGGTGATGTCACTTCTGTTTTTTTTCCCCAAGGGAAGGTAGATGGAGTCTAAATCAATGTATTTATTGATGGAGTTCTGGTTAGAATGCCAGGCCTGTAGAAATTCTCCTGCATGTCTTTGTTTCCCCTGTCCTAAGATGTGTGTGTTGTCCCAGTCAAAGTGGTGTCCTTCTTTGTCTGTATGTATAGAAACTAATGATAGTGGGTCGTGTCTTTTGGTTGCCAGTTGGTGTTAGTGTATCCTTGTGGCAAGTTTCCTGCTTGTTTGTCCAAAGTAGTGAGAGAGGTCTGGCCTGGTCCATAACACTTTGAATGGGGTTGCAGGTTTCAATTTATTAATATTCATAAATCCCAGAATTACTTTCAAGTCACACTCCTGAGATAACTCAAGGTTTCATAAAAAAGTAACATCTCAGCTCAGACAATGCATTAAAAGTGAGAGGTAAGAGTCTGTCTGTATTCCAACCTTGAGTCTGACTGGTTCTATTTCCAAAGTAGGAATTTATAAAATGTCACATTGACTGACTGCCTACAGATTGTGTGTTTTTTTAAACAAAACAGAATGTATCTGCAAATGCACATTCACCCCATAGACTTGTGTATGCGTGCACACTAGGGAGAGAAAGAGCATGTGAGAGAGTGTGACGGAGTATATGCATGCAAGAGGGTGTGCGTCTAAGTGAGAGTGAGCGAGTGAGTGTCTGAGCGAGTGAGCGTCTGAGCGTCTAAGCGTCTGAGCGTCTGAGCGTCTGAGCGAGGGTGTGAGCGTGTGAGCGAGTGAGCGAGTGAGCGTCTGAGCGAGTGAGCGAGTGAGCGTCTGAGCGAGTGAGCGAGTGAGCGTCTGAGCGTCTGAGCGTCTGAGCGTCTGAGCGTCTGAGCGTCTGAGCATCTGAGCGAGTGAGCGTCTGAGCGAGTGAGCGTCTGAGCGAGTGAGCGTCTGAGCGAGTGAGCGTCTGAGCGTCTGAGCGAGTGAGCGAGTGAGCGAGTGAGAGCTAGAGCTAGAGAGCTAGAGAGAGAGATGTGTAGTGTAATGGAGTCAGCTGTAGTGTCACATGAACCCAAGGTCCCAAATAAGGCCATTTCCATGGGTACCAAACTTGGCTATCAGTTTCTGCTTGGCCACCCTGCACTGTTGCATATCCCGAAGTCCAACTTGGAGGGCAGTCACCCAACGATCTAAGGTCAAACATCCTTAAGCGCTCAAATGTTCCCCGCCTGAGGGGGAACACCCCTGTCTGGCGATTGTTGCGTGGTGTCCATTCATCCGTTGCCTCTGCTTGGTCTCACCAATCATGCATCGGGGCATCTTTGCCTGCAGCGTATGAGATAGACAATGTTGGTTGAGTCACACGAATACCTGCCACGCACCTGGTGGATGGTGTCCCCATTTGTAATGGTGGTATCCATGTCGACACGGACACATCTTGCAGTGGTTGCCATTACAGGGTTGTATGGTGCTGTGGTCGATGTTGTCTTGAAGGCTGGGCAGTTTGCTGCGAGCAATGATCTGTTCAAGGTTTGGTGGTTGTTCAAAGATGGGAAGTGGAGACTTAGAAGCATCTTTGTGAGATGCTTATCCTCGTCAATAATGTGTTGCAGGCTGTGAAGAACAGGGCGGAGTTTCTCTGCTCCTGGCAAGTACTGAGCAACAAAGGATACCCTGCCGGTCATATGCCAAGGCTGTCTGCTGAGGAGGTCATTACAGTTTCTTGCTGTGGCATGTAGGAACTGGCAATCGATGAATTGGGCATTGTATCCTGTTCTTATGAGGGCTTCCTTCGGCACCTTCAGGTGTCCGTCATGTTCCTCCTCACCTGAACAGATCTTTTGTATGCGTAGGGCTTGTCCGTAGGGGATGGTTGTTTTAATATGTTTAGGGTGGAAGCTGAAGAAGTGCAGCTTCGTGAAGTAATCCGCAGGCTGGCTGTGGAGTGAGGTACTGAGGTGCCCGTCATTAATGGAGATGAGTGTGTCTAACCTAACCAGCCCTAATCCATCTGCCTACTCATTCAGCCACCATACACCTCACCATTTCTCCTCAACTGGTGCCATTACAAGGAGCAGTGCCAGCCACTTCATTCATACTCAATCCCTGCCCTTGCCTCATTCCTGGGAAACCCACCCACAATACGTCATAGGACCGAGACGGGTGGGTTGATGCCCAATACCCTCACCCAATACACAATGATCCTTTCACCTGTGGGAGAGAACCATATGGAGGACCTCCATATCCTGGCAACCAAGTCAGCTTCATTGCCACGTACTGCATTACTCTCGTATGAACGTGACTGTAGTCTTAACACCCTCTAGCTTCTACGCCCGTTGTGCAACTTGTTCACTGCTCATCTTCTGCAGCTATGAGTGGCAAGGGCACACATTCTCTGCCCTGCAGTGATCATCCTCTCCATCCAATACCTCCTCCATCTCAGAGGAAGAGGGCAGACCTCTCAGAGAAAGCACCAGCAAGGATGCCTCTGCCAGCCTTCAGCAGCTCTGAGACTGAAATCTCGGTGGATTCTTTAGCTGGATTAGACATGGAAGCACAAGCTGGTGAGTATGTATGCAACTGCCACATCTCTGCAGCTGGTCAAGGAAGTAATGTGCTAGCTCACAATTACCCTGAGGACCAGCAAGGCCCAAGAACCTGCTCCAAAGTGCTGCAATGAAGTCGTGAACTGCATTACAAACAAGATATGGAGATATGCCATTAGGATGTGGTAAAGGCTGGTGATTGGCGCTTGCCAGCCTCCATGGACAGAGAATGCAGATTGTTGCTGCCAATGGACGCTGTCCTGAGGCGTTAGGGATCGCTGGTCAAGGTGGATATCTGGTGAAGGCACTGGCAAGTTGTAGTGACAAAGTAGCCCCTGTGCTTTTGTGGCAGGAATTGTTGCCATCAGTTTGGGAAAATAGCATCCTGTATACAAAAGTGTCTATATAAATGAAGTGACACTACATGTTAATGCATGCAAATAAACCCCTCATTGCTCATTAGCGAGATTTTCAACCATAAAAGCCTTACGCAGAAATTGGGAATTTGTTTTCTCAATTTCCCATTCAATTTTCTTCACTGTTTCAGGGCCCAGCCTATCAAGCCCAAACATTATTCTGGGATCTGACCAATCCCATCGTACCTGGGATCTGAACAAGTGGGAGCCCTTGACCAGGATTCAAAGCCACTGTGTTTAAGTTGGATTGGGTCAGTGCAGATGGACGGTACGTGCAGGTGTCGAACATAACACAGGGGAGTCGTGGTGAGGTTTATCGCACAGATTGGATTTTAAAAAGGCTGAATTTATTATCAATGTAACCTCCAGCTGGCACAGTGGCTACTTATCAATAGAAACACAGGTTTGGGAAATAAGAGGCCAGTATTCTGCCACTTAGCCACCCTTTATTTACATATGCATCGTACTTCACACTGGCTTGGGTTCCTCAGAGCCAGCTCTCAAAACAGGATCTCCGATAATCCAGTTGTGTTTTAAACTGGCTGTGGCCAACCAGCTTAGAGTCAGTCCCTGAAGTGAGGAGATTCTGAATCCCCTGTTTATTTATTTTCTTTTCCTTTGGGTAACCCCGGCACTACACACTTATTTTTCCCCACAGCACTCGTGCTCTGCCTGTGTAAGCGCTGGGACTCAGTGAAGACACTACTGTGTAAATAATTTTAGTCAATATTTCCAGCACCAGGAAAAGCACCCATGTGGTAAGAGAACCAGTAACAAGCAAGGCTCGATGGGGGCAATGCTTGTGTGAAAAACGTGAAAGGGTGAGGGTAAGGATTAAATCAATGTAGAATCGGAGTGGATGACAAAGCACTCTGCCCCCCCCCACGGCACATACCCCTCTCTAAAGGCATTGGTTGTGTTAGTGGACACTGCGTGCTCCCTCTCCAAGGATGCCCGGGCTCAAACATAGCTGTGGACGAGGGGCAGGCAGTCGGCAGAAAGGACCTCATCCATGGCCCGCAGCCTGGCCCTGTTTATGGCCAGCCTGGTCAGGCCCAGGAGCGGACCCACGAGGAGGTCCTCAGACCTGCCCGCTCCCCTTCACACCGGCTGTCCAAAGATCAGGAGAGTGGGGCTGAAGTCCAACCAAAAGCAGAGCAAAAAGTTTCTTTAGTTAACTAGAAAGAGAGTAGAGACACCCACAACCAATGCACACATGGTTCACAGACTCCACAGCTTGGCAAAACAGCCAGCTTGGTTGGGAATCCATGAACCAACACAATCCGCAGGTATAGGGGCCTGCAGTGTGCAACACCCTCCATCCTGGCAATCCTCCTCTTATCTGTCAGCCAGGGCTCCCTGATTGAGGCTGTTAACCTGGTCCAATCAGGGAACTCATATTCTATGAGATCCACCTGGCTGACCACATTACAATCACCACAGTCCTCCCGAAGTCCAGGGTTGTAGGCATGTTCTTTCACTTGTAGCCTCTCCTGGGGTGTTTTCACACTGGGTACTGGTTCCTTAGATGCGGGTGATGTGTACTGGACAACAACCTGCCTCTTGCACCTGGACCGTCTCGGAAAAACATTCATCCTCTTCTTCAGGTGGGCAAGGCACTGAGGCTGTGACAGCCACCATGTCCATCTCAGACCTTGGGGTTTTCTCAATTCTTGTCAGAGGGGAAGGACCCACGGGTTCCGATCGCCTTTCTGATTGCTCCGAGGGACTGGGGATGTTTTGCTCCTGCCACGTTTGTGAGTTTGCAGCTTTCACATGGTCCGTGTGCTTGTTCAGGACCACCTCACCTACACGGACTTTGTATAGGTGACTTTACCTCTTCGCCATATCGGGTCATTTCCATGGTGCCAGCACGAAACTTTGTCCCCTGAACTGAAATGAAGTGTCTCTCTTACTTAGAGAAGTCATGTGTCCAGTATTGGCATTCCTGATGCCATTCACCCCCCCCCCCCCCCCCAAAGATCCGGGAAGATCAGATTTAATCTGGTATGGACTCTTCCTCTCCATTAGCAACTCTGCTGGAGCTATCCCTGGAGTTGTGTGAGGGGTGGTCCAATAATCAAACAAGAATTGGTACTTTTTCTATCAGAGCATTGGACAATGGATGGTGTGGAGCTGTCCTTACATGCGGAATGCCATTTGACTTTAAGAAATACTTTAATTCTCTGCTGGTAAATGACGGCCCTTTACCTGTGACCAAGACCTCCGGCAATCTATGCACTGCAAAAGATGCTCGCAGCTTTTCGCTTATTGTCCCCGTGTTTGATGAATGAACTCTATGTACGTCCAACCACTTGAGCAAGCATCCACAATGACGAAGAAGATGGAGCCCATGAAACCAAATGCAGGGTTTACCTGGCCATTCCCATGAATGTGGGGGAGCTGCTCGCGTACGCTATTGAACTTTCCTCTCCACTGGGATATCTGAGATCCAACACTACCCTGATACTATAATGGAGAAGCATTGCGTTTCAGTGCCAGATCTCTCTCGGGATTATGGCTGAAAATGTGTTGCTGGAAAAGCGCAAGCAGGTCAGGCAGCATCCAAGGAGCAGGAGAATCGACGTTTCGGGCATGAGCCCTTCTTCAGCCCTTCTTCACTATAATCCTCTCTTGGGATTATAGTGTGCAAACACCTTAGTCAATAATAGCTGCTTTTTCACCTCCCTAAAGGCTACATCTTGACTATGAAAAAGGGTCAGCCTTGGAAATAGTCTCAAATCTGGGCAAGCAGGACACTGGACAAACACAGCAAGCCAAGCATCATCAGAAGGTGAAGAAGTCGAAATTTCGGATATAATCTGAACGTTTTGAGTATAACCTTTCTTGACTTTTCCACCTCCTGAAGCTGCCTGGCTTGCTGTGTTCTTCCAGCCTCCTGCTGTCTACTTTGGATTCCAGCATCCACAGTTTTTTTTTTGTCTCTCAGCCTTTGTCAATAGCAGATGTAAGGGTGCCAGGATGGAATCCAAGTTACCCACGAACTTTCCTTAATAATTCACCTCGGGTGAGAGGAGGGGTTGAGAGAAGAATCCTTCATGCAATCTCAAATAGTGTGGGACCTGAACTGTTGGCCTCACTCTGTATCACAAATAGGCCATCCAACCCCTGTTCTGGACTGGCCAGATAAATACAGAGGCTACAAGAGCAGGTCAGAGGCTACGGTTGCTACAGTGGGTAGCTCTCCTCCTGACTCCCAAAGTCCATCATCTACAAGGTACAAATCAGGAGTGTGATGGAATACCACTGCCCTCCACCCTACCAAAGGAAAGAGCTGTGTAGACAAGCAAGCTGCCTGTATGACTATGCAAAACAGCATGTTAATACGGCAGGAACGAGCGCCTTTGGCTGGAGTGCCAATTTGCTTGCAGGCATAGCATAGCAATGGCAAGGATGCTGCAAGCATGGAGTATGTAGTCAAGTCTTAAATGAACAAGCACTAAGAGAACAAGTGAACAGCGGAGATGTAGCTTGGTTCAATCTGTCAGCTGGGACTCAATCCCTGAGACAGAGAATCTTCATAGCAGCCTTTCAATGCTAGTTGCCAGTGTGCCTGCAATTCGGATCGATGTTGACAAAGTTTCCAAAGGCCTGGTTCCATGCCCTTGGAACAGACCCCAAGCTGCTGTTGGTGCTGAGCAACACTGAGGATCTCTGCAGCCCTCAGTGAGCTGTTGCCAGGTTCCCATTTTGATTTCCACATCAGGAATTCTCACATCTAGTTTGTTTGGCGTATTGGAGTAGTGGCATATGGGTGCTGCTTACTAGGTTTCTTTAAAATAAAAGATCAGAGGAGATGTAACTGGGGTCAGATGCCCGTTTAGTTTTTCCTCCTTAAAGGACAGTCAAAGGAATACAGTCACCTCAATAGAAAAATCGTATTTGTGAAACTTCCAAACCAGGAGTGTCTCATTAGAAAATTGCATATTGTTAAAAGCTGGGAAAGTTTACCCTTCTAGCTTTGAGATTACTTATGGAATAAGACAAGTGCAATCACCATCACCCATTGCGTAATATAACATCTTCAGTCAATTGTACTCAACGTTTTGAGTGGAGTAAACAGCATTTCTAGTTCAGTTTATTGTTGTTTTGGGTACTATTCACTATTTGCTTTTGGCTTATTTACAGACACACTGTCTTCGGAGGTTCACTGCACACTTTTCTCCATTATATCTATAAAGCAGACCCTCCAAGATTGTAATCTCTGGATGACTCCCAAGGCCACGAGCTAGCGAGAACAGAAATAGAAGAAGCCGCAGGGGGCGGGGCGGGGGTGGGGGGTGGTTAGGGTTTTAGACTCTGGGCTCATTTGGACCGTTTCTGAAGAAGGTAGAACCCCTACAAGTGGGACAGTCTGCACCTGAACCAGAATGGCATCAACATCTTTTCAGGTGGATTTGCTCGTGCTGTTGGGAGGGATTCAAGCTAGTTTTCAGAAGTAGGAGGCACAGAGTGTCCATACAAGAGTGACATGGCCTAGTTTAGTAAGGGAACCAAGGCAGAGGGAGGTCAACCATGTTGAGTTTCAAGAGAGTAAGGCAAGGCTGAATGGCCTCTGATACTAGGTATACTGTAGGGAAGAGTTAAAAATCACAACACCAGGTTATAGTCCAACAGGTTTAATTGGAAGCACACTAGCTTTTGGAGCGACGCTCCTTCATCAGGTGTAGGGAAGAGAGATGAGTTAAGAGCATGGATTAACATGTGGATTTGGGATGCTGCTGCCGTCACAGGGATGTGGTTGAGGGAGGGTCAGGACTGACAGCTCATCATTCCGGGGTACAGGATCTCCAGGCAGGGCAGGGGACAGTGTAAGAAAGGAGGCATCTCATCATTAGGCAGTCAATTATGCATTAAGGAGCATTGATATCTTTGAAGGGTCTTCATGTATGTTTTTGTGGGTAGAATTTATGAATAAGTAGGGGCAGTCACACTGCTGGCAGTGTATAAATCGGCCCCCAGTCAGCAGGTAAGACAGCAACAGATAATGGCTGAAGTGTGTAAAAATAATAGGGTAATTATATTCAACTACCCCGACATTAATTGGGATAGTCAAAGTATCAAGGGTTTAAAGGGGGAAGATTTCTTGAAATCTACATTGGAGAACTTCCTTTGTCAATATGTCGATGGTGCTACAAGGGATGATGCAATGCTGGACCTAATTCTAGGGAATGAAGCCAGACAGATGTTCGAGGTGACAGTGGGGAGCATTTTAGTGGTAGCATCCACAACACTGTATATTTTAAGTTTGTTACAGAAAAGGAGAAAAATAGTCTGCAAAGAAATTATCTTGAATTTGGAGAAGACAGATTTTTTTAAAAAGTAAAGCAGGATCTGACCAATGTAGAATTGGAACAGCTATTTGGGGATAAACAGCTACTGGGGATAAGTAGAACAGTGGGGCATTCGAAAAGGAATCAGGGATAGTACAGACCCAAAACGTTTGCAGCAACAAGCAAGGAGGACATTTTAAAAAAGCCATAAAGGGCAATGTTTTTACAGAGAATGGTTCAGGTGCGGAATGAATTGCCAGAGGAAATGGTGGATGCAGGGACAGTTACATCATTCAAGTGTCATTTGGATAAGTACATGAATAGGAAAGTTTTGGAGAGATATGGACCAAACGCAGAAAAGTTGAATTAGTTTAGTTTGGAAACATGGTCGGTGTGGACTAGTTGGTCCGAAGGGTGTGTTTCCACGCTGTATGATTCTGATTAGTGGCATAAACAAAACAATTATTATAGATGTTGAGCAAAATACTTCTTCCATTCTGATTGCAGATCTGTACAATCCTGTGGCATTCATGTTAGTCAAGAAGCATCGAGTTCAGCAATTTAAGGAATAGGAGCAGGGGTAGACCAGAGAGAGCCTTAGGCCTGCTGCACAATTCAGTTCAATTTTGGCTGATCTTCATTTTCACAAACTATTCTCAAATTCCTAGATTCCCTTCAAAAGGACAAGCAACCTTATTTTTGAAAAAGCTCTAACTCTAGACATTCACAGACCTCGGTGTCAGAACCGCACAGATTCATGATATTCTGGCTAGAGCTTTCTCCTTGTTTTAAACAGCTGATCTCTCACACAGGGTCTCTTTCCCCTAGACTTAAGAGTCTTCAGTCCTGCGATAAGGACTAAAGGGGATTGACAAACTAGATGCAGAGCAGGTGTTCGAAGCTCCTTGGATGCTGCCTGAACTGCTGTGCTCTTCCAGCACCACTAATCCAGAATCTGGTTTCCAGCATCTGCAATCATTGTTTTTACCCCGCAGAGCAGGTGTTGCCTCTTGTGGAAAATCCAAAGGAAAGGTCATAGTTTTAGGAAAGGAGTCATAGATTTAAAACACCGAGATGAAGAGAAATTATTTCTCTCAAAGGATCGTGAATATGTATAATTCACTATCTTAGGGTATTATGGGTGCCAGATATTGAAGAAATTTTTAATTAGTTATGTATTAAAGGGTTGGAGAGTGCAGTAGGAAAGTAGAGTTGAGGCTGAGATGAGATCAGCCATTACCATATTAAATAGCAGAGCATGCTCAAGGGGTTGAATTGCCTACTCCAGCTCCTAGTTGTTATGCCTGCAGATGCTGGAAACCAGATTCTGGATCAGTGGTGCTGGAAGAGCACAGCAATTCAGGCAGCATCCGACGAGCAGCAAAATCGACGTTTTGGGCAAAAGTCCTTCATCAGGAATAAAGGCAGAGAGCCTGAAGCGTGGAGAGATAAGCTAGAGGAGGTTGGGGGTGGGGATATGCTACTTTCTCCCCACCCCCACCCTCCTCTAGCTTATCTCTCCACGCTTCAGGCTCTCTGCCTTTATTCCTGATGAAGGGCTTTTGCCCGAAACGTCGATTTTGCTGCTCGTCGGATGCTGCCTGAATTGCTGTGCTCTTCCAGCACCACTGATCCAGAATCTGGTTGTTATGCCTCTACCATGTCAAGTCCTCTAAGAAGTTTATGGATCGTGCTCATTTGAGGATGGCATAGGAGACTGACGGGCAAGTGGTAAAATATGAAATTATGCACTGGTTGAAAGAATAGAGGAGTAGACTATTTTCTAAACACTTCAGAAATCTAAAGAACAAAGACTTGGGTGTAGTAATTTAGGATTCTCTTAAGTGTTCACATAAAGGTTCAGTTGGCAGTCAGGGAGGCAAATTTAATGTTAGCATTCATTTCAAGAGGGCTAGAAAACAAGAGTAGGGGTATATTGCCGAGGCTGTGTAAGGCTATGGTCACTCTGCATTTGGCATATTGTGAACATTGCGAGGAGTTTTGGGCCCCGTATCTTAGGAATGATGAGCTGGTATTGGAGGGGGGTCCATGTTTATAATAATGATCTGGGGGTGAAAGTCTTGTTAGATTAGGTGCAGTTGAGGACGCTGGGTCTGAAGTCAATGGAGTTTAGAAGGATGAGGGTGGGATCTGATTGAAACTTACAGAATACTGAGATGCATGGATAGAATGACCATGCAGATGATGTTTCCACAAATAGGAGAGAGTAGGAGATGGAGGCCGAATCTCAGAATGAAGGGGCAAAGCTTAGAACTAAGATGTGGAGTAATGTCTTCATTCAGAGGGTGGTGATTCTGTGGAACTCTGCTGTGGAAGGCTTTGGAGGCCAAGTGACTGATTAAGACAGATATAGATAGATTTTTACTTGGTAACAGGTCAAGGGTTATGGGGGAAGGCAAGAGAGTGGATTTCAGAAACATATCAGCCATGATCGAATGGTGAAGGAGACTCGATGAGTCAAATGGCTTCCTATGTCTTCTGGCAGCAGAATGGAACTAAATGCCCAATTTTACAAAAAAAAAAGCAACAAATTAAGGCTTCTGAGCCCCTAAACAAAATTAAAACAGGGCACACTCAAGGCAGTGTGCTCATCTGTTTTTCAATTCAATCAATGAAATGCAACATTGGTTACCATCCACAATGCTTTTCTTTAGATGGATTGTAAAAAGCTCAGCATTTTCTGTTTGATACAACCAAGCCGCTTGTTTGACAAATTCATAGGTCAACCACATATAGCTTTGGGCCTGGAGTTACATGGAGGTCTGTTGGGAGAGAAAGTGCAGGAAAATTGGTTGCACTTGGCACTTGGAAACTTGTGAATTTATGCGAACAGTATTCAATGAGACTTAACCCACACTTATTTTGGGTGTGTCAATTTAAATGAAATAAAATGAACATAATAATTTCATAACAGTAAATCAATAATCTCCCATTTAGAATGTCCAGCTAACACTAAACCTCGACTGCTTTTTGCCTGTGTTTTTGATACTGAGAACACATCAGGAAATTTACTTCTGCCACCCACCAGACTGAATGAAAAAAAAGCTTACAACCAGCAATCCTCATTTTGTTGACAGGAATTAATAAGAAACTCAGCAGGGCCCCATGAACTGTTAACATGACACTTGAGCTAGTTTATTATTTATTGTGTGTGAAACCATTTTCAATGGAAGAAAGTGCTATATGAATGCTTGTTGGGGACAGTAGGGGCATGGTGTAATGTTCATTTTAGATTAGATTACAGTGTGGAAACAGGCCCTTCGGCCCAACAAGTCCACACCGACCCACCGAAGCGAAACCCACCCCTACCCTTACATTTACCCCTTACCTAACACTACAGGAAATTTAGTATGGCCAATTCACCTGATGCTACACATCTTTGGATGGTGGGAGGAAACTGGAGCACCCGGAGGAAACCCACGCAGACACGGGGAGAACGTGCAAACTCCACACAGTCAGTCGCCTGAGGTGGGAATTGAACCCGGGTCTCTGGCGCTGAGAGGCAGCAGTGCTAACCACTGTGCCACCGTACCGTATGAATGCCACTGTGCCGTAATGTATGAATGTTCTGAATTCTTGAACGGTGAATAAAGGAGTTGATCGGATCGATACGAAAGCACACCATTCTCTCCTGTGGAGGAGTCCAGGCAAAGAAAGATCACCCTTCACATTTTAGCTGGGATAAGCACAATGATGTCAGGGAGCACTTTCTCAGTTTGGAAATCTCCACCCCCAGAAATAATTGTGGACAGTAGGGGGGGGCAGTTTAAAAAAATTAATCATGAATAGAGGCTTTTGTTAGGCATAGGCACTAGAGAATGTGGAATAAAGGTGGGGCAGTGGATTTGAAATTCAGATCAGCCAAATCAAATTGAATGGTGGCACAGATATAGGGGGGAGTTAAAAGGCAAACTCCTGTTCCTGTATTCCAGGATGTATATGTCATTTAAATAAATAACAGCTTTCCACTTGAAAGATCTTCAGGGATGCTGACATAGGATACTGAGCACCATCTTCCACGCTTTTGCTGATTAATTTTACTCATGTTAGTTACACACATTGTTCAACATTAAATTGGTCAATTTCATATTTGCTGGAAATTTGTTCCGAGTTACTTATGTTGGGATAGAACATGATCAATGAATCTGTCGTGTACTGCAGCAGAATATTCTGGTTACCATGCAAATGCCAGTGAAGTAAAGCATGAACAGTTTGTAAGACCATATGACTTAAGAACAGAAGTAAGCAATTCGGTCCCTTGAGTCTGCTTCGCCATTCAATAAGATCCTGGCTGAACTGAAATTCCTCAGCAGCATTTTCCTGTCTTTTCCCCATAACCCTTGATTGTGTTATTGATAAAGAATTTGTCTCTCTCAGCCTTGCATGTAGTTAATGACCCAGCCCTCTGCAGTAGAGAACGCCACAGATTTCTGGGGAAAAAAATGCTGATTTTAGACTAATTTCTTTGTACAACTATTACGCAAACAGTAGAATTAGATGTTGCCAACTGCTATTTCATATAACCTTTAAGGCCAGATAAGTTCATGAATCTTTCTTTGTACTGTAGCAGATTCTGTACTGGATTTCTATTCTGCTGGAGACTTGTAAGGTTTCTAATGGTGTAAATTGCCTGTTTTGAAATTTCTTTTAACCGATTACCAGCAATAATGAAAGAAGGATGGTAAGTGTCAAAAGTTTTAGTCTATGTTCTCATTGATGGGGACACCCAGTGCAGTGACATTAAGCTAAAGTACCAGGATAGCTTTGACTAGATATGGAGAGCCTATAAAAGCAAAATACTGCAGATGCTGGAAATCTGAAACTCAGCAGATCTGGCAGCATCTGTGGAATGTTACAACATGAAGCCAGACAGCCAAACCAAATCAGCCTCTCTTTCCCTGTATTTGTAACACAGGAAAGTTAAAACACTTAAATGACCCACAAAAGTGACTCCAATGGCTTCTAACCAGACATTTCAAATAACCTGTAGTAGGCTTTGTGAGCAACCAATACCAAAAACCAAGTTTATAGCTTAAACAAATTATTAATAACACAGTCGCTTTGGCAGAGCAAAGTTAAACAACAAGGTAATCTAATTAATGTCAATCATTTAAACCCTTCTTTGAATATAGCACACACAAGACAGACAGAAGGGAGAACTGAAAGAAAACAAATGAGATGTAACTAGCCAGTTTACTTGAACAATTAACTAACAGTTAGCATGTCACTAGGCGGCTTTGAGGAATATTCATTTAATACTTATAACTGAGATTGTATTCTCTGAATGTTTTGTAAGTTGATAATGAGAAGATAACCAGGGAGCAATCACCTCTGACCCTGTAGCTTTAGCAGTCGCAATCCTTGTGACATTAAAAACATTTCAAAAGAAGTTCTAACTTTGGTATTTCTTTGTTAGACTGGCGGTCTCCCTACAAGGTCCCCAGTTAACATTCAACATCTGCCATCTGTTTAAACACAACATATCTCCAGAACCAAAATATCTAGTGCGTTTTTTGAACAAGAATGAATGAATAAATCAATCTGCAATTAACTTCCAGTTTGTTTGATTTTTTTTAAAAAAGAAGCAGCTGCTCACAGTCAAAAAGTCACCTTCAGCTCTTAGCTCACAGCTCCAAACCCAAAATGATAAAAATAAAATAATGCAAGTTCCAACAGGAGAGAGGAAACAGAGTTAACATTATGAGTCCATTATGACTTTTCAGAACAATTCTGAGATTTTTGCTGTAATCCATGACACTCCGCAGATATGTTTTGGGAATCTGCAAACTATAAGATTATATTTCAATTATTTTTACCTGGGGCTAAAATGGCACATGAACCATTTATCGCCAGGTAAAATACAGAATTGAATATAATATCTAGGTATCTGCTGTCTTGCTATAGTGATGAGGGCCAAAGCCACCCTCTTAGAAGCAATTAGTTTAAGATCAACATGGATGAAAGAGGATTCTTACAATGATCACCAAGTATTTGTTGTAGAAAAATTGTTGTTAAATTATAAACTGAAGGGTATTTATTTAGTTGAGGGTTGAATGCAATAGTTTATTTCCTTCCCTTCACTCAACAGGGGTTCCCCGATTCCCCCCTAATTACATTGATTAGCACATGCTATCCCTCTCTGCGTTGCCTCATTCCACACAGAACTGACAATACCAGTTGGAAATATTCCGCATGGTTACATAATGTGAACTTACCACCTCCCTACTGCTTACCCAGCCAAACAACACTTTTTATCATCTTCAACATTTTTAAAATAGAAAGCAATCAATGAAAACATATTGTTTCCCCACAGCCTCTAGGGTTTTGCTGTCATCTTTCCCACAGCAGAGTTTGATTTTTAGATTCCTGGAAGCTTCAGCGCAATCCTGGAAGGTTGGCAGTTCTGCGAACATAGGAAGGAGGCTATTCAGCCTGTCAAGACTGCTCTACCATTTAATACAGTCACAGTTGATTTTACATTTCAATGCCCTTTATTCACACTGTCCTCTTATGCCACTGATAATCAAAAAAAGTTATAGATTCAAAGACTCAGCTTCCACAGCCTTCTCAGAGAGAACATTCCAAAGATTCATCACTTTCTAATAAAGTTTGTGCGAAGATTTGTAGCTCGGATGCTCGTTGTTGTGGTTCTGTTCGCCGAGCTGGAAGTTTTTGTTGCAAACGTTTCGTCCCCTGGCTAGGCGACATCATCAGTGCTTGGGAGCCTCCTCCTCCTCCTCCTCCTCCATTCATCCACAAACTCCATCAACAAACACATCGACCTGGACCCAATATACCAACCACTACAGCAGACAGCTGAAACTGACAACCGGAAGCGGGAGGGACACACCACTATAAACACCGGAGGAAACATCAAAGAAGCGCTTTGCAGGAAGCTCCCAAGCACTGTTGATGTCGCCTAGCCAGGGGACGAAACGTTTGCAACAAAAACTTCCAGCTCGGCGAACAGAACCACAACAACTTTCTAATAAAAGATTATCCTCATTTCAGTCTTAAATGGTATCCCTCATTTTTAAATTGTGACCTCAGTTCTCAACTCAACTAGGGGAAACATTTAGCCTGCCTCTATCCTGTCTACTTCTTTAAGTATTTTGTAGGTTCCGTAAGGTCACCTCTGATTGTTCAAGGCCCTGGAGAATACAGGTTCTGTTTACTCAGGACAGTCCCACTATCCAGGGAAGAAGTCTGGTGAATCTTTGTTACACTCCCTCTACGTCAACAATGTCTTCCTGAGATAAGAACACAGAACATTACAGCACAGTACAGGCCCTTCGGCCCTCGATGTTATGCCCAACGTGTGAAACCAATATGAGGCCCATCCAACCTACACTATTCCATTCTCCTCCATATGCCAATCCAATGACCATTTAAATGCCCTTAAAGTTGGCGAGTCTACTACCGTTGCAGGCAGTGCGTTCCAAACCCCTACTACTCTCTGAGTAAAGAAACTACCTCAGACACCTATCCTACATCTATCAGCCCTTAATTTAAAGCTATGTCTCCTCGTGTTAGCCATCGCCATCTAAGGAAAATGGTTCTCACTGTCCAACCTATCTAACCCTCTGATTATCTTATATGTCTCAATTAAGTCACCTCTAAACCTTCTTCTCTCTAAAGAAAATAGCATCAGGTCCCTTGGCCTTTCCTCATAAGATCTTCCCTCCATACCAGGCAACATCCTAGGAAACCTCCTCTGAATCTTTTCCAAAGCTTCCACACCCTTCCGATAAAGCAGTGACCAGAACCGTGCGCAATACTCGAAGTGCGGCCACACCAGAGTTTTGTACAGCTGCAGCATGACCTATGGTTCCGAAACTCAATTCCCCTACCAATAAAAGCTAACATACCATATGCCTTCTTAACAACTCTACCAACCTGGGTGGCAACTTTCAAGGATCTATGCAGCTGGACAGAGATCTCTCTGTTCATCTACACTACCAAGAATCTTACCATTAGCCCAGCACTCTGCATTCCTGTTACTCCTTCCAAAGTGAATCATCTCACACTTGTCCACATTAAACTCCATTTGTTACTTCCAGCCCAGTTCTACAGCTTATCCATGTCCCTCTTTAACATACTTTATACGTTATGAACCAGTCAGTCTGTGCTTCCTCCGAGCAAGTCAAAATATCTGGAGAAGGAAGATCAAGCAGAAGACAAAAATATCATGTGATCAAGCCCTGTGGACATGTACCATTGAACTGCTTTCCCAGTCTTTCTCTCTGCCCATGACCCCTTTTTTGTTCCGGTGTGTGTAAAGGAGGAGTTTTATAAGGGAGTTAACTAGCTGAGTTATATTTCAACAGTTCATAATTGTTTACCTGTAGGTAAAACCTATCTGTGTGTAATGAATAGTAATTCATGTTAAGTACAGAAACCTGGTCTGTTTTTTGGTCAATCTGTTGTCAAAAAGACATGTAAATGGGGGAATTTTGTGTACTTTTATAAAGTTCTTTATTTTTTAATGACTTTGAGAATAGTGAGGTTTAATTTCCAGTGTATTACCCTAGTAAGGCATAACAACACATTTCTGTTCAGCTTTGTATCATCTGTAAATATATAATTTGGTCCCCATGTGCAAATCATTGATAGAAATTGTGAACAGCTGGGGCCCAAGCATAGAACCTTGTGGTATGATACTAGTCACAGTCTGCCAACAGGGGAATGACCCATTTATTCCTCCTCTGTCTGCCAATCATTAATCCATGCCAGCACATTACCTCCAATACCATCTGCTTGAATTTTGCTAACCAACCCAATGTCAGGAATGATATGGAAAGCCTTCTGAAAATCCAAGGATTGACTTCCCTATACCATTTTGTTAGTAGCATCCTCAAAAAAAACTTCAGGTTTATCAAACAACATTTTCCATTTGCAAATCCATGCTGACTAGGTCCAATCAGATTAATTGTATCTGAGTCTCTATTTATCTTGTCCTTTATGATCAATTCCAGCATTTTCCCCACTTTTGATGCAAGACTAACATATCTGAAACTCCCTATTTATTTTCTTTCACCTCTCTTAAATAGTGGGGTGATATTTGCATACATTAAATCTGCAGGGTTCATTGCGGAATGCACAGAACTTTGGAAGTTGATCACCAATATATCAATTATCTCAATAGCCACCTCCTTCAATGCTCTAGGATGTAGATCATCAAATTCCATTAATTTCTCCAATACAACCTTCTAATACTAACTTCCTTCAAATCCTCATTTTTTCTACTCACTTGGATCTCTAATTTTGGGAGATTTCTTCTATTAAAAGCAGCCAAAAAGTATTCATTTAGTTCCTTGCCATTTCTCTACTCTCCATTAAAATTCTCCTGACTACGGTTTTAACGGTCCACAAACATCCTAGCTAAACATCTCCTTTTAATGTACCTGTAGAGGTTGTTACAGTCCATTTTTATATTTTTTGTTAGATTGTATTCATAGTCAGTTCTTCCATTCTTTGGTCTTCTTTTGCTTTATTTTTAACACAAGCAAATCCTCAGATTTTATACTATTTGTAGCCCTGTTAGAAAGCCTTTTCAATCTTACACAACCTGTAACTTCTTTTGGCAGCCATAGTTGACTGACCTTTTGTACTTTGGAGGGATGGTACAGTTGTTGGAACCCATTTAATAGTTCTTTATGACTATCCACTGCCAATCTAGAATCAGGTTGTTTACTGCATTTTATCCAGTCCACTTCTGCCAACTCATATCTCATGCTTTCATCACTTTCCTCATTCAAATTTAACACCCTTGCTTCATAGAATCCCGACAGTGTGGAAACGGGCCCTTCGGCCCAACAAGTCCACACCGACCCTGCGAACAGTAACCCACGCAGAGCCATTTCCCTATCCTATTACTCTACATTTACTCCTGACTAGTGCACCTACCCTACACATCCCTGAACACTAAGGGCAATTTAACATGGCCAATTCACCTAGCCTGCACATCTTTGGATTATGGGAGGAAACCAGAGCACCTGGAGGAAACCCACGCAGACACGGGGAGAATGTGCAAACTCCACACAGACACTCATGGAAGGCTAGAATCGAACCCAGGTCCCTGGTGCTGTGAGATAGCAGTGCAAACCACTGAGCAGATTGAACAGTGTTACTTTCAAGCAAAATATTAATATCTATCATATTTGAGTCCCTCACACTGAAATGTTCTGTTATAGAAAGATTATTAATTATCTCTTTCACATTACATAACACCAGAATCAAAACAGCTCTTCAACAGGCAGCTGTGGAAAACTGTCCCAAAGATACTCTGGAAATGCTTCCCCAAGGCTTTCTTGCTCAATTGGTTTACCTAGTCAAGGTGTAGACTGAAGTCCGCATGATTATCCTGTTGCACATGCTACAAGCTTCTCTCATTTTCTGATTTATACCAAATCCCACACCGCCACTACAATTCAAATTAGGTTTGTTGTCACATATACTCAAGTACAGGGATAGAAGAATACAGTGAAAAGTGTACAAACGTGCCATTTCTGGCACCATCTTAGGTACTAAGGTGCCCTAGGCACAAACCTTAGGTGTAAATCAGGAAAAACACCTGTAAGAAATTCCACGCATTGTTCTTCACTTAATGATCTGATCCCATCTTGTATTGTCAGCCTAACTCCAAGTCTTTTTTCTTCCAGTCTGTCCTTCCTGAATATTAAGTATCATTGAATATTCAGTTCTCAGTCCTGGTCACCATGCTGCCATGTTTCTGTAAAGGCAATTCGATCATAACCATGTAAGTCCTCCATTTGCACCTTCAGATCATTTGCCTTGTTGGAAACATTGTCTGCATTCCAGCAGAGTGCAGCTAACTTTGGTCTTTTTGACATCATTCTCCTTCTAAAGCATATTCGATAACTGGCTTTGTTTCCCCTATCTTCTAGTCACACTAGCAGTTTTTGACTTCGTTAACAATTCTGCTTCCTTCAAATTTGGACTACCCCACAGCTTCTTATCCCCATCCCAACAGCGTGAGTTACCTTCACAGAGAAGGTATCTGTCCCAGTCCCATTAAGGTGCAACTCAAATCAGAACCAATCCCAATTCCTCAGAAATCTGTTGACCTCCCTCCTACACCCGCTCTTGAACCACATATTCAATGGACCGGTCCCCACTGCCCTTATGCTTACAAGCATGTGGCTCTAAGAGGAATCCTGAGATGGCTGTTCTCAAGTTCCTGCTTTTTCAATTAACACCCTGAGATCTGCCTTAGGACCTCATCCCTCTTCTTACCTAGGTCACTGGTAGCAATGTGGACAAACTCCAGCTGATCCCAGTCTCCCAGAAGGATGTATTCAGTGAAGCCTTGACATCAGGGAGCAACACTATCCTGGATTCATGTTTCCTCTCACAGAAATGACTGTCTGATCCCCTGAATATTGAACCCCTGTAATGATTGCTGTTTCATTCGCGCTGCTGCTCCCCTGTCCAGCTGAGTCACTCATGATGCCATGGGCTCGGCACTGGCTGCATTTCCCTGAGGAACCATCATCCTCAGCATTTTCCCAAATGGAATACTGATTAGCAAGCAGGATAGACTCAGGGTACTCCTGCATGGTTTACGTGCTTTTCTTAGGCTGCCTGTTAGTCACCCATTCCCTTCCAGTTCTGAAAAAAAGTCATGCTGGACTCAAAATGTGAACTTCATTTCTCTCTCCACAGATACTGCCAGGGATGCTGAATAGGGCAGTGTTTCCAGTGTCTGTTACCCACTCCCTTGCTGCTGAACACTTCTAATCTGCAGTGTGAGCACCCCCCCACTAATGCTTTTTTTTAAAAAAAATCTGATTTGTGGGATATAGGCATTGCTGGCTGGGCAGGTATTTATCCCATCATTAATAATAAAGCAATTATAAAGCTCTCTCATGTAGGCCAGACCAGGTAAGGAATACCCAAAAAGACATCAACTAGATGGGTTTTTACAATAATTGACAGTGGTTACATGGTTGCTTTTGGTCTAAACTTCCTGCAAAATTCCAGATGATCGTTTGATTGTGACATTTGAATTCAATCCACCATGACGAGAATCATGTCCACAAGAATTTCTGGGGATTGCTAATCCAGTGACATGGCCACACCACAATCACCTCTGTCTGTATAGGAGCACAACAGGGACTCCAGCCTGTGCAGCTGCTGACACTTGCTGCACATGTATTTGTCCAGGGCATAGGCTATGTTCATACCTCAGCACATACTGCAGAATGTACACTTTGCTTAGATTGCTCACCTGCCATTCCACAACCCCAAAAGTAAATATTACTGCAAAAAAAGTATACGTAACTTTACTTCACTTCCATTAATTTTAGCTTCCTTCAGTTTTATTAGCTTAATTTGACAAACTGTTCCAACCCTTAGAGCCCACTCACAGCTGTCGTGGTGGTTCCTCGTGGTAGGTAATAACTGGTAAGATTCTCAATATCAGACAGATACCATCCCACTCCACTCCATGTTCATCAATAACTGCTTTAATAAAGTTACATTCAGTACAGTTACGGTCAATGGTGAAATGCCAGAGTAGCTCAGTAGTAGCACACTCACTTTTGAGTCAAAAATATAATGTTGGTTCAAATGTCATCGCAGAGGCTTGAGCAGGAACTGCAGGCTCTGGAAGGAAGGATCTGAGAGAGTCTACTACACCACCTTTCAACAGAATGTGAAACATATGCCAGGACTGCAGGCTCAGATGGATGTGATGTGATTTTGAAGGACAGCAGGGACGCCTTACACAATATTTATCCTTCAACCAACACCACAAATAGTCATCATCAGAGTACCATTTACTGCGTGTAAGTTCACTGCCCCATTTCCCTACATACCCATAATGGCGTAAAGAGACAGATGCTGAAAGAGAGGAGAGGGGGAAGGAGAGGAGAGAGTGAGAGAAAGGAAGAAAGAGAGAGCGAGAGGAAGAGAGAGATCAGAGAGAGGAGGGGGAAGAGGGGAGACATGAGAAAAGATGAGAGAGAGAGAGAGAAATCAAACAAGTCTGATATAACTAAACAATCCATTTAGCCACCTCTCTGCGTACATAGTACACCATATGTCACAGTCCCTGAAGAGACCAATAACACTTGAAAGGAAATTCAGACTTCCAGTTTGGAAAAGAATGAATAAATTTTAGTATTTGAAGGTTTTAGTAAACAGCTAAATATAAACATTATTTTTGTCGACTGTTTATGTTTCCAAGTACAAAAAGAAATGTGCATTTAAGACCATAGGACATAGGAGCAGAAATTAGGCCATTCAGCCCATCAGGTCAGCTCTGCCACTCAATCATGACTGATAGGTTTCTCAAACTCATCCTCCCACTTTTTCCTTTTAACCCTTGATATTCAAGAACCTGTCTCTGTCGAAAACGTACTCAATGACTTGGCCTCCACAGCCTACTGTGGCAATGAATTCCATAGATTCACCACTCTCTGGCTGAAGAACTTTCTCCTTATCACCGTTCTAAAGGTCTTGGGTCCTTGTCTCTCCCACCAATAGTAACATCTTCCCAACATCCATCCTGTCCAGGCCATTTAGTACTCTGTACTAAGTTCATCCTTCTAAACTCGATCGAGGAAAGACCCAGAATTCTTAAACTTATGTTAAGCTTTTCATTTCTGGGATCATTCTTGGGAACCTCCTTTGAACACTCTCCACGGCCAGTACATCCACTCTGAGATATGGGGCCCAAACTGTGCACAATACTCCAAATGTAGTCTGACCAGAGCCTTATAGAGCCTCAGAAGTACATTCCTGCTTTTATATTCAAGTCCTCTCAAAATAAATGCCATCATTGCATTTGCCTTCCTCAGAACAAAGAAAATTTACAGCCCAGGAACAGGCCCTTCGGCCCTCCAAGCTTGAGCCGATCCAAATCCACTGTCTAAACCTGTCGCCCATTCCTAAGCATCTGTATCCCTCTGCTCCCCACCTACTCATGCATCTGTCCAGACGCATCTTAAATGAATCTACCGTGCCTGCCACCACCACCTCTGCTGGCAACGCATTTCAGACACCCACCACCCTCTGTGTGAAGTACTTGCCGTGTGTATCTCCCTTAAACTTTCCACCTCTCACCTTGAAAGGGTGATTTGTCGTTACTGAATCCTTCACTCTGGAAAAAAAAACTTAATTCTATCTATCCTGTCTATGCCCTTCATGATTTTATAAACCTCAATCAGGTCCCCCCTCAATCTCCTTTTTTCTAATGAAAACAAACCTAACCTACTCATCCTTTCTTCATAGCTAGCACCTTGCATACCAGGCAACACCCTCCTAAACCTTCTCTGCACCCTCTCCAAAGTATCCACATCCTTTTGGTAATGTGGTGACTAGAACTGTACACAGTATTCTAAATGTGGCTGAACCAATGTCATGTACAATTTTAATATGACCTGCCAACTCTTACACTCAATACCCCGTCCAATGAAGGCAAGCATACCATATGCCTTCTTGATCCACCTGTGCAGCAAACTTCAGAGTACAATGGACCTGAACTCCCAGATCTCTCTGCTCATCAACTTTTCCCAAGGCTCTTCCGTTTACTGTATAATTCGCTCTAGAATTAGACTTCCAAAATGCATCACCTCACATTTGCCTGGATTGAACTCCATCTGCCACTTCTCTGCTCAACTCTCCAGTCTATCTATATCCTCCTGTATTCTTTGACAGTTCCCTTTGCTTTCTGCTACTCCACCAATCTTCGTGTCATCTACAAACTTGCTGACCATACCAACAGTGCCCTCTTCCAAATCATTTATGTATATCACAAACAACAGTAGCCCCAACACTGACCCCTGTGGAACACCACTGGTCACCTTTCTCTATTTCGAGAAACTCCCTTCAACTACTACTCTCTGTCTCCTGTCGCTCAACCAGTTCTTTATCCACCTAGCTAGAACACCCTCCACACCATGTGACTTCACTTTCTCCATTAGTCTACCATGGGGAACCTTATCAAACCTAACTACTCACTCAACCTGCAAGTTTACCTTGAGAGAATCCTGGACTAGAACTCCCAAGTCTCTTTACACTTCAGTCTTCTGAATTTATCTCCTCATTTAGAAAATAGTCCTCTATGACGTCATACTTGCCCACGCTGTACTCCATCTGCCACTTCATTGCCCACTCTCCTAACCTTTGCTTTCTGCTACGGCCTCCCTGCCTCCTTAATGATACCTGTCCCTCTACTTATCGTCTACAAACTTAACCTGAATATCCTCATTCATCCAGATCGTTAATGTATAAAATAAAAAGTTGTGTTCTAACACTAAGCCTTGCAGAACCCCACTTATTAGAATTAGAATCCCTACAATATGCAAACAGGTCCTTCGGCCAAACAAGTCCACACTGACCCTCCAAAGAGTAACCCACCCGGACCCATTCCCCTACCCTATATTTACCCATGACTAATGCACCTAATCTACATATCCCTGAAGACGAGGGGCAATTTTAGCATGGCCAATTCAGTTTAACCAGCACATCTTTGTGACTATGGGAGGAAACCAGAACACCTGGGAGAAACCCACATGGACATGGGGAGAATGTGTGCAAACTCCACACAGACAGACAGGCACCCGATGCTGGAATTGAACACGGGTCCCTGGCGCTGCGAGGCAGCAGTGCTAACCACTGAGCTACCATGCCACCCTATATCAGCTTATGACAGAGAAGCCTTCTTTGTTTTGTGAAAGCAAAATGCTGAGTCCTGACTGGTTTCCAAAATGTGTACATCAGAAGTTTTTATTCAAGTATTAACACAATCAACTTTGATTGCCTCATGATGCCACCATGTGTGGACATGTCTCCAGCAGGGAACTTATACCTGATGGAGCAATACTTAGCTCCTGTAACATAAGGACTAGGCATGGGATACACAGAACTTTAAGATTCAATGGAAGTTTATTACAGCTCCTGATTTCTACGTGCATTAAAGTAATCGGTCTTCCAGTGTCTGGACTAATATTAAGCTATTTACTTGACACAGTGTCTTGCTTCATGTAGCCCCAGCTAAGATAGAGTTAGTGATTTTTACACCCACTGGGTGCGACACTGACATGGTGCTGATTTCATAAGCACGTCTCTGATGCACAGACTGCATACTAACTGTGACATGCAAGACAACATCGAACACATGCTAAAATAGTTGCAGCTTCACGGATTATTTCATTATTTGAAAATACTTGCATTTCAGCTTCATGTACTACATTTAAATATAGGGAGTGCATGCTCACATGCATCAAGTGTTGATTTCTGTCCTGCTTGAGATCCCAAAAATGAAAACAATGAACATGATGGTCAATTCACAACCACCCATTCGGATTAATACTCATACTAAAAGAAGGAAAACATACAGACACTTGTAGGTTGCTGGGTGGTTTGTGGGCATTGAGAAGGAGCTTATCTTGACATCAGTTCTTGTTAAAGATAAAAACATCAACGCTGAGTGAGGCACACGTCATTGCTCAAATAAGCTGCAGTCTGGGTCCTGCAACTCAATATCAGCTTGACCATCAAGGGGAAATGCCAAGCAAGGTGACATACAGCTCACTCTCCCAGCCTGGGAGGAAACATTCACCTGAAATACCCTATGGACTTTGCACTTGTCTTTGGATTTGTATATTGAAGAATGTGTCTGCTATCACCATAATTTGCTGACAATTTTCAACTACACATGCTCACCTATTAAAACAAACATTCTGCTTTAAACAGTTATTTTTTATTTTTAAGGGTTTGCTGTCATTCTTCAACTTATTTCAGAGATTTCACTGCTACTACTCATCAAACTGGTACTAGCAAATGCTATCTTGCATTTATAACATACGTCTTCACGTTCACATTCGAAAGGCCTTTAGTTTCTGCCACGGATCTATGATTATTGTCCATGTTTTTGAAGCACACTAGCAAGTGGACAGAACGTAACTAAATCCAGATACACAGTCCTTTATCCAAAATTCTGAAATCCCAAAAGCTCCGAATTCCAAAATATTTTTCGTGGATTGTTTGTCACTGGCTGCCAACCCGAGAAGGACCCTTTTATCCCCACGGTCTGCTTTCTGCCATATAGCTAAGCTTCTATCCAAGCTAGCACCTTGCCTCTAACACCATGGGCTCTATCTTACTCAGCAGCCTCCTGTGCTGCACCTTGTCACAGGCCTTCTCAAAGTCCAGGTAGGTAACATCCATCGGCTCTTCCTGGTCTCACCTGCTCATTACTTCCTCAAAGAATTCTAGCAGATTTGTCAGGCGTGACCTCCCCTTGTTGAAACCATGTTGACTTTGCCCTATTTTACCATACACTTCCAAGTATTCAGAAACCTCATCCTTCACAATGGAATCCAGGATCGTACCCACAACGAGGTTAGGGTAATCGGTCTGTGATTTTCCATCTTTTGCCTTACTCTCATTTTAAACAGGGTTGTCACATTAGCGATTTTCCAGTCCTCTGGGACCCTCCCTGATTCTAGGGATTCCTGAAAGCTCACCACTAAAGCCTTCACCATCTCCCTTAGAACTCTGGGGTACAGTCCATCTGTCCCAGGTGACTTATCCACTTTCAGGCCATTCAGTTTTTCTAGCACCTTCTCCTTGGTGATGGCCACCATACTCAGCTCGGCCCCCTCACTCTTTTGAATTTTTTGGGATATTACTCATGTCTTCAACACTGAAGACTGACAAGAAGTAATTATTCAGTTCTTCAGTCATTTCCTTGTTCCCCACTACTATCTCTCTCCAGTGTCATTTTCGAGCAGGCCAATGTCCACGTTTGCCTCTCTTTTGCCCTTTAGGTGTCTAAAGAAACTCTTACAGTCTTTCTTTATATTATTGTAATGAGTTATAAATTGCACTCTACACAGATCTACAATCCTTATGGGAAATGATTCACAGTCACTCCAACATTACAAAGGGTTCATATTGTCCCCATTTCACTCATCAGTAACTTTGAATGATGCCTTTCCTTACTCTTCAGAGTGTTTCCTAAATTTCCAGCAATGGAACATCTCCTGATGATCACACACCTCTGGTCTCACTAGGTCATATCGCTCAGAATGTTTTGATGGCTATGGAGATACACTGCTCTCATGAGATTATTTCCCTCCTACATCTGGTAGGAGGTATTTTGTGGTATTTTGCAAACCAAGACTTTGTCTGACCACATTAAACAGCTTTTGTTTTGTTTTCATAGCATCCTTGAGCGTGGAAACAGGCCATTTGGCCCAAGTCCACACTGACCGTCTGAAGATCATCCCCCCCCAGACCCATCCCCCTACCCTTGCCTTGTAAGCCTGTATTTCCCACGGCTAAGCCACCTAACCTTTCTGTGCTTGTTCTTACTTTGTAAAGGAGTTTATAACCGGATCTCAGAAATGATTTCCTTTGCGCTCAGTTTAAAATGTGAAACCCAATAGCTTTGTATCCAGGTACAAACACTATTATTTTAGATAGCAACACTCTTTCAGTTCAGATTTAACTGGACAGTTCACAGCACCATTGTGTAAAACTCAATATTTTCTCAATCCATTGCTGGGATTTGGAGAGTCTCATGGGCATTGTTTATTGATTCATGGGGTTTTTTTTTGCGTGTGCTGCTCCTTCAGCCAGAGGTACCAAGTCTTATGTAACTACTTTAATAAACGCAAAATACCGCAGAATGCTGGAAATCTGAACCAAAATCAGAATGCTGGAGAAATTAACTATGTTTCTGTCTCCACAGATACCTAATGTTGTGTCCAGTGTATCTCATCCTCAGAACTGAAAAGGACAATCAGATATGTCTGTTGTTTTCACTCACATAAACTGTAGCAAAGGAATAGCTAATGACAGACAGAAAGGTTCATTTATGCCAAGACCAATTGCAAACAACTTTCAAAATTAGCATCAATTACAATATGCACTCGAGAACAATATTTTAGTCATGGACGTAATTTATTCCTGAAATTATTTGAAGGCTACATAAGAAGTTTGTCCAGCACTTTAATCTATTTACTTTGTTATTTTGGGCTGATGCTTATTTTTTTTAAACTAAGGGTGAGTTAATTTTCTTGATGGATTATTTGCTGCTTTCTTTTTACCTCATTAACTACATATCCCACCCCAAAGAATCCCTCACATTCGATTCTATCCCCATCTTATCACACACCTGGAACAAGATACCACGACAAAGATATCCTGTAATTTAGAAGTATCCCGGGCACCAGCCATCTTTAAAATATTCAGTCAAACACTAGCACTGTGTTCTGAGGAAGGGTCACTGGACCCGAAACATTAACTCTGATTTCTCTCCACCGATACTGCCAAACCTGCTGAGCTTTTCCAGCAATTTCTGTTATGTTTCTGCAGTTCTTTTGGTTTCTATTTACAGTTTGGATGATCTCAGTTTTACAGAAGTCAGAAGGTGTGATGCTAACCTACTGTGAGATGGTGTATCCTCCCCTTTGGATCGTCACATTTCCTCGACGTACACAATCAGAAATGGGTATGTGATTTTGTCCCTTGTTCCACTCCTCCACTGGTTACAACCAAATTTCAACTTACAAAGGAATGTGATATTTTAACCACATATAAAAAAACAGATTGCATATGGCTCAGTATCGGAGCAAATTCAGTCATGCTCTTAAATTGAGAACTGGTTTGCTGCAAAGTTATTCAAGCACAGATACAAAAAAATTAATAACATGTTTAAATCCAAATGTATGCCCAACTACACTTTTTGAAAAAAAGATACATGGACCAATGCAAAGCAAGCTAAGCAGACTACTATCTTAAATTGGCTGGGTAACAGTTAAATTGAAAATTAAAAAATTATTCAACAATGGACCCAAATGCTGACTTGCAGCTGAAGCCACTTTCCAGTCAAATTGTTGGCACTGGGGCTTCTTCTGGGACCAGCTGTGGCTGGTTGAAGTTTCTTCTTCTGGAATTTGTGTTGTAGATTCAGTCTTTTCCTTTAAGAACCTTTCACTTGCAGTAATGATTTCCCAGTGAGTTCTTTATTTATAAACTTTAACAAACAGGATTTCTTGGCGGGGGGAGGGGGCGCGAGGGGGAAAACAAAAGCCTCTTGAGGGTAGTATGCTTTTATTGACAAGGCTAGCATTTGCTGTCCAGCCTCAATTCCTTGAACTCAGTGGCTTACCTGTCCAGTCCAGATGGTCTACATTCAGGATGGAAGCCAGACCAGGTAAGGATGGCAGATTCACTTCCATAAGGACTTTAACGAACTAGTCCATGTTTTATGATAATCAACAATAGTTTAATAGTCACATTACCAGGTCCAGCTTGCAGTTAGAAATTAATGGACCTGGTGTGATTTTGTTCCAAAAGCATCAACCCTGGACTACTCATCCAATGTACTCGTCCACTACTACACCACCATTTCTCCTCCAAGTTCTTTCTGACTCTCCAAATTAAAAACTAAAATATTTTATGCACACAAACTGGGCTTTGACCCCTCTCTGTTCCAGCATTGCAGATTCACTGAATCGGGTCATGAGATTTTGTACTTAGCAAATGCTACATTCTTGCTGCTGTAGTCAGTGTCCTTGGCTTTAAAAAGTGTTCACTTCTAAAGGCCACTCCAACCAATGATACGAAGCATTAATATCATTTTCATAACAGCATTAGAATCCTAGCAAGCTAAAAGAAATTAGCTAACATCATTTCCTATATTACAGCAGGGACTACGTACAGCAGTATAGTAAATGACACGTAAAGCACATCCTTAATAAATATGAAGGCAAATATACGCCTTTGGTTGAGAGAGAGGAATACCACAGTCAGAAAACATTAGCACAAAAATAACTAAAAATAAGTGTAGTGAGGGGATGACAATTATTTAAATTTGTAAATAAATTACCGGAGGTAACAACGGTGTAAGTTCAATGTTAAGAGTGTCTGACAGACGTTGGGCATGATACTGTAGCAAAAGGAAAAAAACTTTCTTCCTTTGTACACAGAGGAAACCACTGCCTTACTGGCCACATACACACATCAGTTAATTAAGGATGCTTCATGCTCCAATCTCAGAACTGAGTATATAATCAGAATTAATACTTCACAGAGGTATACTGCATTACCAAAGGCGCTGTGTTTCTGATGAGTCTCTACACTGAGACCCCTGCCAATGTTCAATATTTCTACTCAAAGATGTGATAGCTCTCCCTGAAGAACAGTTGGGAGCCCTTCTTGTGCTGTGGCCAGCATCTTTCCCGCAGTTAATACAACCCAAACAAAAACTGCCCACTTATCTGGTTTGCTTTTTGTGGGAACTGGTGCACAAATTGGCCAGTGTCTTCATCTACACAGAGGCGCCGCAACTGCAAACAGAACCCACTGGAAGAGAAGGGTTGCAATGTTCTGAGGACATAATTGCCATGCAAATGTACTTTCAACAATTAACAATGATGATAAGTGGAATTCTGCAAAGTCAGCAGAATTGATGGCTGGACTTGGAAACAGAGGAACCCTGCTCTGATGGGTGGTGGGAGCTAGGGCTACGTAACTGACTGCCTATTAAGAATGGAAAACTACCCGTAAGAGCTGCCAGCCCAGTCAAACAGCTAGAAGCCCAGCAGTGCCACCAACTGCCAATGGCCATTGCTGGTACTGCACCTGGAGAATGGCTTGGCACTCTCAAAGACAGGTACGTTTGGTCTGGATCTGCAGGAGCTGAGAAGGCAACCACTTGTGAATCAACTGAGCTTCTGGTGCATGGCTCACTCCCATCAGTGATAACATGATAAAGTGGCAGGAAAATACCAGGCACTTCTCAATTTCTCCCGGTGCCAGCTTCCCAACCCAGAAAATTCTGGTCTGTATTATGCTCAGATTTTAATTGCTGACCTGTAAATTAGTGAGATATATTAATGAACATGAAATGAGTCAAATAAAGAATCACAATTCAGTAAATCTAAAAGTGAATTCAAGAGAATTGAAGAGAGAAAATCCTTTATTTCAGAGAGAGGTGTGGATCTGAAACTACGACTACAAACTCGGCATTGAGGCAACTAATATAGAGGTATTTAAAAAGAATCCATATAAAAGTAGGTAGGGAGAAAGGAATACAATGATACGTCAATAAGATGAGATGCAGCAAGTAGAATGGGTGATGACACGTGTGGAGCATAAACATCAGTATTTGTTACGCCTGTTGTAAGCTCAATAGAATTTTATCAATTGGTGAAATAATTTGTCCACTCAGGAAAAACTAAACTTATCTTTTAAGCAACTATACTTTTCTTTTCATTTGTTCATGAGATGTGGGCATTGCTGGCTATGCTTGCAGAAGGGGTAGTTCATATAATAGGTACACATGTTCCTATTAACATTCAACATGAGCTGCTTTGGTAGGATACTCTTTTGATTTGTGCGTATGCTGACACGTAACAAAATAAACAGTGCACCTATGTTGATAATGAAATGTATTATTTTCCAAGCATTATAAATGACAATTTTCTACAACCTCTATCATTGAGGATAAGGTACAGAAGCCTGAACACACACACCAGCCAGTTTCATAACAGTTTCTACCCTACTGTTGATAGAATACTGAATGGACTCAAACTCTTAATAATAGGGGTGACACGGTGGCTCAGTAGTTAGCACTGCTGCCTCACAACATCAGGGTCCCAGGTTTGATTCCAGCCTCTGGCGACTGTCTGTGTGGAGTTTGCATATTCTCCCTGTATCTGCATGGGTTTCATCCCACAGCACCAAAGATGTGCAGGTCAGATGATTTGGCCATAGTGTTAGGTGCATTAGTCAGAGGGAAATGGATCTGGGTGGGTGACTCTTCAGTGGGTCGGCGTGGACTTGTTGGGCCGAAGGGCCTGTTTCCACACTGTAGGAAATCTAATCTAATCTAATTAGCCTGTACCTATTATTTACTTATCTATGCTACTTAACTCTGTGATCTGCCTGTACTGCTCGCAAGACAAAGCTTTTCACTGTGCCTCGGTACACGTGACAATAAAATCAATTCAAATTCAAATAAGTTTAATGCATAGTTACCAGATAAAGGACAATGCCTTTTTTTAATTACGCGTGTCAATTTTAGTTGCACTTGCTTTGAAAAAGTGAATCAAGACATCTTCTGGAATCCATCTGGGAAACATTAAGCTTTCCCATTGTGAATTAATTATGAAGAGGGATTACATTTTTCTATTATAATATTTAAAAATATCCAGGCTGTCACAACACTGGCTATTTTAAGTTGGAGACAACCCAAACATGTGGCTTTAATCCAGACCTTAAATTCCAACATTTTTGGCATCAATCCACAGTGTTTATCATATCAATCAGGGTTCAGTTTATTTTGGAAGAACAAGTGTACATAAGATAGCCTCCAAAGGCACAATTGTAGTTTATATTCTGTTCGAGGAACAGAAAATAGGAACATGGTAGTACAGTAAGCACACTGACTGCCCATTTCCACTCTGTGGCCAGAAATATCTAAAGGAAAAACCAGTTATCATTCTGAAGACAGCTGAGTGTTATTGGTAGTGCTTCTACCTGACAAATGGAACGTTTTCCCTTTCTTCAACGCCACCTAAATAACATTTTATTAGTGTCCAGCTGGCTTGGGCCAGAAGCATTGAACTACCTGCAATTCAGGAAGCAAGTGGATGTTGCAGGGAAAACAATCTAAAAAATGCTGTCTGAGGTTAGGGTTGATGCATTGTCCAAGGATTCAGTGCGTTATCATGTTTCACTTGAAATAATAACAGAAAAGTGCCGGAGAAACTCAGCATCTGCAGACAGACATTAATGTTTCAAGCCAATTGCACTTCTTTCAGAAAACTCTGAAGAACAGTCATACAGGGACTCTAAATGTTTACTTTGTTTCTCTCTTGGCACTCAAGTCTTTTATTGCTTTAAAATGGCAGAAAACAAAAAATATTCTGACCAGAAGCAAAATGGCCAAAGAAATGTATTTATGCATCACAACTCATTTCCAATCGAACTAATCTAGGATGAAGAATGTTATACTGACACTGGCAATTGTACTTAATGTTGCGCTACACCCACAGTCAATTAGTAAGAAATAATATGGGACTTGAGGGGGTGGAATTACTATTAATACAACAGTACTCAACACTGGTTGTGGGGTCTTATTACTATTTAGTAATATTACTATTAGCAACATACAGTCACATTATACAGTGTTTTACACTCTTAAAACTTAGGTTTTGGCATGTGTATGCGAGGGAGAGGGAGGGGGATGGATAGTGTGTATGTGTGTGTGTGTGTGTGTGTGTGTGTATCACATGATTTCTGGAGCTGAGGAACACAGTATATGTTTTGAACTGAGCCATATAAGTTATTCATATATCTATGTCATTTCTTTTGCATTCTTCTTCTCCTACAGACATTGATCAAGGATGATGACAGTTTCACCTGTGACCTCTGACAGTGAATCAACAGTCACAAAATCACATTCTCTTATCCATATTACCTTGCTGTTTATGCAAACTTCCTGTTTGCAAATGGTCAGCCTGCATTTCCTGCATTACTACAATGACCAAACATCTAAATGTTCTTTGGCTGTCAAGTGTTGTCAGATTTTCTAAAATCATTAAAGGCTCTACATAAACGTTTTCAAAAACATTTTCTTTGAAGCTCAAGCTATTCAAATCTGACCTGTAATCTCTCAGATCTACTTTGGGTAATGCTGAGATGATTCCTATGTAGATCAGAACACTGCAGCTCAATCTTTCTTCTCCAGATACCTTAATACATTTGTCAAATACGATTGTTCCCTTCACAAAACCATTTTGACCCTGTGGATTTTGAAAATCGTGATAAACATCCTGCTCCTACTTGTTGATAACTCGTCCTACCATTTTCCCAATGACAGATGTCAGACTCTCTGGCCTGTAGGTTCCTTTTCACCCTTGGATTTGTCAACAGAATGATGCCAAGTCAAGATATATCTTGATTTTAAAATCCTCCTCCTTGCTTCCAAATTACTCCATGGTCTTATCCACCTGTTTTGCTTATTGCAACCCCACAACTCTCCAAGATATCAGGGCTTTTCAAATGTTGGCCTTTTGTGTGTTCAGAATCAGGATTGCTCTACTATTGAAGGATATGTCTTCAGTTGCCTCGGTATCTGTACTTTATCTCTGTCCTTAAGACAACTCTTCAAATTTACTTCTCTAACCAATCTTTTGGTCCAATGACCTAATATTTTATTCTGTGAATCTGTGCCAAAAGTTCTTTTACAATGCTCCTGTGAAGCATCTCGGGATGTTTCAATATGTTTAAGGAACTGTATAAATTCATGACTAAACGGAGAAACATGTCGAAGTTTTATGTCTTGCACTGATCAGGACAAACACACGAATGTCAAATTTCAAACAAACAATCACAACCATTTACCTCACAGGAGAAACGGTGCTCTTTGGTTGGCAAGTCAACTGAATCACATCTCTCCGTGGTTATGGAGAAAGCCACAAGAAATTATGGGCTACCTAAGCTCCGGGGAAATTCTAAAGATAAACCAAGGTTAAACATATTCCTTTTCTTTGTAGAGAACACATTTCTGTGTCTGAATGCATGTATGAACATACATGCATAAGTTGTTGCTGTTGGATTTATTTTCAAGCCTTTCCATGGCCTTGCTCCTCCACCTTCTTGTAACCTCATTCCTCCGATATTAATACCTGATTTTAGGCCATCATTGGTGGCTGTCCCTTCAGCTGCCAGGGCCTTAAATTCTGAATTCTCTGCCAAAACCTACGCCGTCATCTTCTTTTAGGCTGTTCAAATCCCACCTTTTTGATCAAGCTAATAGCCACCAGACCTCATTCTCCCTCACGTTAAATTTTATTTCATAATGCTCCCATGAAGTCTTAGCAGATACTTATTCTATTGAGAGTGCTATATAATTGATTGAGATTGTTCACCCAAATTCCAGATGCTTAGACTCCAAAATTTGTTAGTAAAATGTGAGCACTGCAGATCAGAGTTGAGAATGCGATGCTGGAAAAGCACAGCAGGGTCAGGCAGCATCCGAGGAGCAGGAGAATCAGTGTTTCGGGCAAAAGCCCTTCATCAGGAATGAGATGGATTCTCCTGCTCCTCGGATGCTGCCTGACCGGCTGTGCTTTTCCAGCACCACACACTCATCTCCAGAATATGTGCCTTTATCACTCTCTGGCTTCAAAGTTACTGGAGGTGGAGTTCTTTTGTGCTGAAGGATGTAGGAAATGTCTAACCAACGGCTAACACTGGGAGATACTGGATACAGAAAAACCTGGTCCAACATCTTTTTAAAAGCCTGCTTGCTGTTTAAACAGTAAAGTTGAATCTTTCAGTCGTGGAAGAGATCTGTTGAGATATTTGGAGACTGACTGCTTTAGTGATGGATACAAAAAGTCTCACAAGCCTACTTTGGGAGATGGCAGTAGTAGAAGTTCTTTGACAGCTTCTTGGAAATGCTGCTAAATAAACTGTTGTCATCACAATGGATTGCTCTATATAGTGGTATGTGAAGTGGAACAACAAAGCCATCACAATCTGATTCCAAGCCTGTCCAGAACACACTGCATGCAAACCCAGACACATACGTGTAAATTCCCCTAGAAATCACACACCTTCCTGACATGGAAAGTTACTGTCATTCCTTCACTGTTACTGGATCCAATTCCTGGAGCTTCCTTTCTAACATCATTTGTAGGTATCCCTTCTGCACGAGGACTACAGTGCTTCAGGCAGCTCACTAGCAGCTTCTCAAGGTCAGTTTGGGACTGGTGATAAATAGTGACCTGTGATACCTACACCCAGATGTAGCTTAGGATCAGCTCTTCCACTGTAGGCAGAATATTGATCTAATATACCTAATCTCTACACAAGTACAATCATCTGCTCTATAGTTTAACTCCAACTACAAAAAGACAGGCATAATGGTTCTTTACTTAAAAATGCACTATTATAAGCCCACCTGATGTTACTACTAAATAAATAAAATCACTGACTTTTACATCATATCCCTTCAATTTAACGAGGTACACTTTCATTGAAACAAGGGCGAGATGCTGCAGTTTTGGTTTTAACAATAAAACAGAAGTCTCAACAATGAGAGAGCACGGAGTAAGCAGCTTCATAAAGTGAAGACCGGACCTAGTTGAAAATAGCAGTGATAAAAACCAACAGCACAGAATGCCTTCAATTTGCTTCTGTCAAGACTGAGGTACAACATTACGAAAACAGGTAGGTGATTGGTGGGTACTTTTTTGCGACTATTGATTGGTCAGGTGGTTTCACTCAGGAGGCTTTATTGCAGCTGAACAGTAGTTAGGAAATTCATTTTTAAAATATAGAGGAGATTATTCTTACAGGACTTGACATCGTAGATGTGGAAAGATTATTTCTCCTTGTGAGAGATTCTAGGACCAGACTAAGGGGTTTCACATTGAAGACAGAGATGATGAGGAATTTCTTCTCTTAGGCAGTAGTAAATCTGTGAAATTCTTTACCTCAGAGGGCTGCTAAGTATACTCAATGCCAAGAGAGACAGATTTTTATTTAATCAATAAGGGAATCAAGGTTTCTGAGGTAAAGGCAGGAAAGTGGAGTTGAGGATTATCAGATCAGTCACGATCTGAGTGCTGGAGCACAGATGTCGGTTCTCCAAGAGGTTTTTCCCATTTGATTTCTCTAAGTATATGATATTGATGGCCTCCAGTTCCGTTGTTGGCCACATGCTGAAACCACTCCCTCTTTCTCCTGTGTCAAGGTTGCCCATAATTTTAAACATCTTTATTTGATCACCTCAGTCGCTTCTTTTCAAGAGGAATGAAGCCTGATCATTCTTTCCTGACAGGTATAAATGACAGCTGGTGGGTCAAAAAGCCATTTATACAACAGAGAGCCTCAGCCGGCCGCTCCCCTTCCCCAGTGACATACGTACCATTCACCAGCATTCCCACAAAATTGGCTCCAGCAAGTCGGGACATTTCCTGACTCAAGTTCAAATTGACCTTGGTAACAAAATTCCAGGTCAACTTCAGCTTGTTTTTGCCTTTAACAAAACAGACAGTATAAACTCCATTTCTTTTTGCAGCCTCTCCTCTATATCCTTGCATTTCAATTATCCTGTCTTTGAATGTGGAGATCATTGTCCATCCTTGAACTATGTGGCTTGCTGGAAAATATTTAATCAACAACATAGCTGTAGGTCTGGAGTCACATTTCAGCCAGGTCAGGCAAGGATGGCAGATTTCTTTCCCCAAAATGACATTAGCAAACCAGATTTTTTGCTTTTTTTTAAAAATAAAAAAGAGAACAAAGGATGATTGTCTCATGGTTATCCATATCTAAAACTAGCTTTCAAATTCCAAATTGTAATAGTTGAATTTAAATTCCACTACCTAGAATGGAATTTGAACCCATGACTAATATAGAGGATGATGTTTTACAGAGTTGTTACAGCTACAGCAATGTAACCCCTCAAAAATACCAACCAGAACAATTGCTCCATACACAGTCTAACCAACATTCATTAACCTTACTACTATAGAAATGAGAGCTGGCGTTTAGTTTACTTTTGTTACTCCCTCATTAATCTGTTCATAACTTTTATATTCCTTGCTCCTCTTATCCCCTTTAGGCTGTTATTTTCCAAAACGTGACCTTTATTTTTCTTACTAAAATGTAATATTTATCTGTATTTGATTGCAACTCAGGCAGATCGAGATTATAAAATTCAATATTCCACAGCCAAAACAATTCAGCTGTTGGTTTCTCGCCAAACACACTGACACTACTCACAATGTTCCCATAGCAGGAAAACCAATTTTCAACACGCAATTTAAAAAGAAACGCACTTTTCTATGTTGAAATTCATCTGCCAATTAGATGCCATTCTGCAAGTTGATTAACGTCATCTTGTATTTAATTGAAGGCCTCCTGATTGCTGACCATTCCTCCCAACTTTCTTGATCCAAAAATTCAGAAATTACTCCACAGTCAAAATTGGTTTTTTTTATATAAACGCTGAGCAATTACAGAATATGTTGGACAAAAGTATGAGAGTGGGTAAAACCTAGGACGACTATAAGCTGAGGACAAATGCCTTTGTTGAGAGACTTGTTAACTTTCTGAAGGGTGGATCACCAAATCTGTTCAAGTCTGATTTAGGCTTTTGATTTTTAAAAGGAATCAGAGAGCTGTCGGAAGCAGTTTGGAAAGTGAAGTTGAAGCCACCATGATCGTGTTGACTAGTAGAACAGGGTTGGAAAAGCAAGTGACTGACGCCTACACCCTTGTCTTACAATTGCCATGTGAGAAAACTGGCTGAAACACATGATCCCAACTCAAGATAAGCTGCAGACACCCAAGAGTCCTAGTGGATTTAATACTCAACACATTCAACTTAATGTCTAGTTATTAAATATCAAAATGGGCCGGATCCTGCATTCTCAAGCTGGTCTTACAATCATATCTTGAGTTGCAGTTTTGGAAACACTGAGTATCTTTGAAAAGGGGCCACCGGTTGAATAGTTTTGGCTGCAGTATATCCAACATCGCAATCTCTATCTGGCTCAGTGCAATCTGATTTTTGACAATGAAAGATTTGGCACAAGCCATGAAAGCTGAGAGGAAACAGCAGTAACTATCTTTATAGTTTACTTGGAAAGAAGACTACAAGATATCATTCAACTACTGGATAAGAAGCAGAATAATAAATTCATGTGTGAGGAAGAAAGATAACTTAGCAATCAAAGTTCCACCTCCTGAACTATACGCGTGGCAGTTCACTGAACAACTGTGTCACAATTCTGATGGAGACTAAAGCTGAGCAATATTACTCTGGGGTTGATCAGTTTTTGTGTCGATCTGGCTCTTGTAATAATGCAATAACCTCCCCAAGGCAGCTAAAACCAAATCCAAATGAAAACAGAAACAATTCACTCAGGATTGTGTGAGAGATCTAATTCACTCCCAACTGAGTGGCAGATGGGAGTATCCCACAGTGAAAAGGTAACTCCTGAGAAGCAGCTTTCAGGCAAACAGTTGTAAATAGATGCAGCAAATAACATAGCAACACCACACCTTGGCTATGTTGCTTGGTAACAGATGAGAAACACAAAGTCAAATAACCAGGAAACCAATAAGGAACATTACTTTCGCCAAAGAAGTTAACATGTCTGAATGAATTGTTAAGCCGGCCTTTGGCAATGCGGGAGGGAAAAGTGATGATGAAAACTCCTGTACAAACTCTTGGACTCAGTTGAGACAGACAGATACAATTACATTTCATATGGATACAGCAAAGATGGCCTTCTTGCCGTAATGTCCTGGTTAAAACAAACCTGGCGTGTAGTAGACACAAACGTTGAGAAGACGGTGGAAATCTTACTGCATCAACCTTGAACCAGTTTGTTTACTGTAATCACAGCTCCATAACAATCTGCAATTCCACTCTAACTAATTCCAGAATATTCAGTGAATTAACTTATGTTTGAAGGGAAACATACAAAGGCTTGCACTGACTGTCCTTTAGCGCTTTCTCTGACAGCGTGTTGAGATTGTCAAAAGGTGTGGAGCTGGAAAAACACAATCGGTCAGGCAGTATCCGAGAGTTGATGTTTCGAGCAGAAGCTCTTCATCAGGAATGTAGGGGGATCCAAGGGGGCTGGGGGTAAGGTAGCTAGGAATGTGATAAGTAGATGAAGGTTGGAGATCGATGGTGATAGGTCAAAGTGGAGGGTGGAGCGGATAGGTGAGAAGGAAGATGGACAGGGAGGACAGTTCAAGAGGGCGGTGCTGAGTTGGAAGGTTGGATTTGGGATAAGGGGGAAAGAGGGGAAATGAGGAAACTGGTGCAATCAACAGCGATCCCATGTGGTTGGAAGGTCTCAAGACGGAAGATGAGGCGTCCTTCCTCTAGGCGTCCGGTGGCTAGGATTTGGCAGTGGAGGAGTCCCAGAACTTGCACATCCTTGGCAGAATGGGATGGGGAGTTGAAGTGTTCAGCCACAGGGCAGTGGGGTTGATTGGTGCGTATACCCCGGAGATGTTCCCTGAAACATTCCGCGATTTGGTGTCCTGCCCTCCCCGATGTAGAGGAGACCACATCAAGAACAAAGGACACAGCAGATGAGGTGTTTGGAGGTGCAGGAAAATCTGTCGGATATGGAAAGATCCTTTGGGGCCTTGGATGGAGGTGAGGGGAGAGGTGTAGGCGCAGGTTTTACACCTCTTACAGTGGCAGGGGAAGGTGCCGGGAGTGGAGGGTGGGTTGGTGGCGGGGGGTGTGGACCTAACGAGGGAGTCACGGAGGGAATGGTCTCTGTGGAATGCTGATAGGGGTGTGGAGGGAAATATCTCTCTGGTGGTGGGGTCAGTTTGTAGGTGGTGGAAATGGCACATTTTTATATGATATGATACATCCAGAGGTTGGTGGGGTTGAAGGTGAAGACCAGGGAGGTTCTGTCCTTGTTGCGATTGGAGGACCTGTGTTGAGTCTGTTACCAGAATGGAGATGGAGAGGTCCAGGAAAGGGGGGTGGGGGGGGGATCCAAGATGGTCCAGGTGAACTGGAGGTCAGGGTGGAAGGTGTTCGTGAAGTTGATGAACTGTTCAACTTCCTCATGGGAGCATGAGGTGGTGTCGATACAGTCAGTCAGTCGGTCATCGATGTAGCAGAGGAAATGATGGGGAATGGTGTCAGTGTAGGTGCAGAAGATGGACTGATCCATGTACCTGACGAAGAGACAGACATAGCTGGGGCCCATGGCTATCCCTTTGGTCTGAAGGAAGTGGGAGGGTTCGAAGGAGAAATTCTTGATAGTGAGGACCAGTTCAGCCAATCGAATGTGTGTGTTGGTGAAAGGATACTGGTTGGGTCAGCAGGAGGAATAAACGGAGGGCTTGAAGGCCTTCATCATGGCGGATGGACGTGTACAGAGAATGGATGTCCAGGGTGAAGCTGGGAGCTAGGGAACTGAAAGTCATGGAAGAGGTGGAGGATGTGGGTGGTGTCCTGAATGTATGTGAGGAGATCCTGGACCAAAGGGGACAGGACGGTCTCAAGGTATGCAGAGATAAATTCGGTGGGGCAGGAGCAGGCGGAGACAATGGGTCAACTGGGTCAGTCAGGTTTGTGAATTTTGGGTAAGAGGTAGAAAATGGGTAAGAGGTAGAACCAGGCGATGTGAGGTTCCTGGACTATAATGTTGGAGGCTGTGGATCGGAGATCCCCTGAGGTGATGAGGTTGTGGATGGTCTGGGAGATGAGAGTTTGGTGATGGGAGGGGAGGTCATGGTTGAGGAGACAGTAGGAGGAAGTGTCTATAAGTTAGCACCTGGCTTCAACGGTGTTTCTATTGACAAATCATGAACAATTTGAAACATCCCAACAAGTATTCTAAGTCACCAGGTCCACGTAACTAAGTCAAGGTGATCATCATTTTGGCAGTGCAAATGAAAAGAGATGCTCTCTCTCTCTCTCTCTCTCTCTGCCGATGAGTATCCCGTAAATGATGTGTTGGATTGTTTGATCTACAATTGACACTGACAATATTCTACACATTAGCAGAGCTCCTGATGATTATGCAGGCAGTTGCATAATGTAGGGCTGACTGCAAAACTACAACACGCAATACTTGAAAAGACAATATTCTAATGTTTTATCTCAGAATTAAGCAGAAGCAGCATTCTCTCAGCATCCAGCCAGTCGAGGCCTGGCAGAAACTTCAATAAGATCCCCTCTCATTCTTCTTAATTCTCGCCAAGATAACCCTGACCTACTTAACCTTTGCAGGATTCAGCCAAGTGATAAATCTCTGAGCTGCCTCCAGTGCAAGCAGCAACACACAAACATTTGTGATTTACATATGTGGATCCCCTTGTATTGCAATATTCTGAGGCCGGTTTCTATCGGAATAATGTTCTGGATTACCATGAGTATCTCTCTCCCTAGCAATCTTTCCATGATACCACAATGGGGTATGCAGAAGAGGCAGCTCTCTCAGCAGGTCCAGGGATTGGACCATGCCATAGGTTTCATTAAGCACCAGCTCTTCAACATCTGAACTAACCAGCCACCCCTCACTGTCACTGGATCCACTGTGTAAAGCTCCCACCAGAGTAGCAGTTCAAGCTAACCATTGCCTTTTTAAAAGGCTATGAGTGATAAGTAAATGAGCGCCTTGTCAGAAACAGCCACATTTTGTGAATGAATTTTTCAATTAAAAAAGAGGGGAGTGACCACAAAGCATGATTATACACAAGTTACACATAGCTCTCTTCCAGGTCTGATTAAAAAACAGTGGCATGTGTCCACTGACATATTACAAGCATCGGTATACTTTAACAATATTACTGCTAAACATGCTTTTCCTCACCCAAAATAAATCCAGAGTCCACCACTGAGCAGGGAAATTGCAAAAATACCAACACAGCATGATAAATCAGCAGTGCCCTTTGTATTGTTCAAAGTTAGGAACAAGACCCGAAATGAAAATTCCACAGCTTCTCTGACATGAAAAATTTGTGAAAATATCCAAAAATAGTCCCTGGGGCGAAAAGTCCGCACAGTCAGTGCCTATTTTTAATCTCTACTGAAGCAGAACATGTTATTCATTAAGTCAGGAGCAGATTAGTATCAACTTCTCTCTTGCACCACTATTCCCCACCACCACCTCTGAAAACCGTCCGCAGTGCCCGCAATAGCCTTTTCGATAGTCCCACATTCCACCAACACTAGAATGACGTGTACAAAGTTAAAAATCACACAATGCCACACAACACACAGGTTTAATTGGAAGCACTAGCTTTCGGAGTGCTGCTCCTTCATCTGATGAAGGCTAGTTCTTCCAATTAAACCTGTTGGACTATAACCTGGTGTGGTGTGATTTTTAACTTTGTACACCCCAGTCCAACACCGCATCTCCAAATCAGGATGATGTCTGCCTACTTTGGAGAACTAGGCTTTTAAAACAAAATTGGCTATACAACCCATGCACTCTACTGTCAACTCTGATATTTATTTTTAGAAAAGTTTATGACTAGATGCTTTTATGCTTCTGTACAATGGTAGTTTACTCAAAGTACTTTTTCTTAAAAGTGTAAACAAGGAGTAAACAAGGTCAGGATTGAGTTATTTAAAATACAAATATTCTATTGTTTTATCTCAGAATTAAGCAGAAGCAACATTTGCTCAGCATCCAGCCAGTTGAGCCCTAGATTGATGATACAGTGAACTGAAGAAAAAGGTCCTTAATAATCAAACAACTGAAAATACTTCAAATCTTTTTAAGGCTGTTTAGGACGGTCATCACCATCTACCAAAACAAAAACAAAACATCATTTCCAAAACCAATCCTTGCAAAAAGGAATCCAAATTACACATTACTGATTGAGATGGCTCATTATCACAATCTGAGATAATAATGGGTATGCATGTATGGACTGTAGCTCCCAGTTAGCAGCAAACCACTGGCTAGAACTCCAACAGTAACATCAGAAAAGGGCTTTCCTCCAGAGGGGTCAACAATCAACCAAAAGCAGCTGGTTTTAAAAAATGCCTCCAGAGCGCCTAGTATCTAAACCACTGCAGGTGGAGATCACAGTTCATTCTCCTCTCCCATATCCCCCTGATGTGAATGAACTGATGCAAATATTAGCTGTGCATCTCATAGAAGCCCACTGGCCAGAAGCTGTGAATGGCAGCTTTCAAACAATCACTCGGAATTCTATTCCCCTAATTTTAAGCAAAAGACTTTTGATACATTTTCATGAGATGCTGGTCTTTTGCCCATCCCTAATAGCCCTTGAACGGAATAGTTCGCTGGGCCATTTCAGAGGGCGATTGGGAGCCAAGGTCATTGCTATGGGCCTGGTGTTACATGAAAGCCAGACCAGGTCAGGTCCACCCCTGAAGGACATGAATGAATCAGAGGGGCTTCTATGACAACTGATGATATAATCATGGGGCACCAGTACCGAGGTTGGTTCCATTCATAAATATGGAATTGAAAATTTAAATCCCTCCAGCCAGTGTGGTGGGATATGAATCCACGTCTGGAACATTAACCTGGGTCTCTCGATTATTCATTCAGTGACATTACCATGACTGTGCCACCATTTCTTCACATTCCATTGCAATGAAAGCCTTAAATCTCTTGTGTAACGTGAAAAGGTGAAAGGTCATTTTCCGTAAGTACACAGTCAGCTTAGAGCAATTTGTTTTGGAGGGGGTGTTGGTATGCAGAGGAGAAAAGAAGCTGATACTAATCTGCTCCTGACTTAATGAATAACATGTTCTGCTTCAGTAAAAATCAAAAATAGGCACTGGTTTCATGGACCTTTCGCCCTCGGGCCTATTTTTGGATTTTACTAACTTGTGCTGTGTTTCAAAGATACAAACCAGATCCTACTCTTCGATGGTGGAACAGGAAAGGCAGGTCACACCTAAGGTTATTTCAGCTAATCAATGTAGATTAGTAAATATTTCTTGGGTTTTAATTATCAATTATTAAATAGGGTTATGAGAATAACATCATAGCCCCCTCTAGCTTAAATAAGATTGACCAAATTTGTATGTAACTATTAAGGGACTGCACTCAACTGGTACGTGTTATTAATAAAATGAATTATAATGCAGCCCGAGGTAATGTGTGACGAGACAAACAGGATCATTCAAAGTGACATGCAGAGAATATACTTTAGCTCGGTCCTGACTCCACAGGAATCATCAATACCTATTCTACAAGCTGACATATTAGCTTTTCACCTACTCAGAGAAGTGAAATGCCACCGTTAAATTATGTGCTACTGAAAGCAGGTAGAGCAGCTATTAGCTGAAAATGTGCTGCTGGAAAAGCGCAGCAGGCCAGGCAGCATCCAGGGAACAGGAGAATCGACGTTTCGGGCATAAGCCCTTCTTCTTTCCTGAAGAAGGGCTTATGCCCGAAATGTCGATTCTCCTGTTCACTGGATGCTGCCTGACCTGCTGCGCTTTTCCAGCAGCACATTTTCAGCTCTGATCTCCAGCATCTGCAGACCTCACTTTCTCCTCTAGAGCAGCTATTACACCAGTCTCTCTACCACTGAGCTAGGATGCCCAGGTTCAAGTGCCACATGCTCCAGAGGTGTGTAATAAACATCTCTGGATGGGTTGTGTAGAAAATAGTTTTTTTTAAAACCAGACATTAACTTGATCCTGGGTGACCTAAATTCTGAAAAAGGAGATATGCTACTACATAAATACCATTTTTAAAGAAAAAGAGAACTTGGATTAATGTAGCATCCTGATGTTCCAAATTGATTTATAGTGAATGGAGTATCTCTGATAGTGTACTTTCTGTACATGGCCCTTGTGTTACTCAGAGTAACAGAATTTGCGCTTTTTGGTGCCTTCCTTGCTCCACATCCAAAGACTCAGACTGGGCTTCCCAAACTCTGAGTCATGTCTTAGGAACCAGGAGCTCCAATGGAGAACAGACAAATTCCTGACAGTGCCACGCCCCTTTTAAAAAGTTTGCACTTTTTTTTCCACTTGAGGGCGCGTCACGCGTCAGCATTAAACTCTCACCGAGGCCTTATCCGATCTGAAAAGCTCAGTATTCCTTCTACCTGCCTTTTCATCATGGAGGAGATTGGGGTGAAGGAAGGGAAAGTTGGGGGTGGAAGGGGGCAAGTGTTGCTGAAGAAGGGGTGAAATGGAGATTGCTAATGGGAGGATGGTGAGGGGAGGGGGGAGATGGGGCAGTGATCGAATGGAGGGAGAGATACCAGTGTTGGTGAAGTGGAAGAGGAGACTGGGACGGTTGGTCGTATAGGCAGAGATGGGGGAATTCTTTAAAAAACAAAGGGACAGGGAGATAGGGGTCTTGACGTTAGGAGAAATGGGGGCATGATCAACTCTTTTTGCTTCAATTTGTCCACACTGACCATGTTGCCAAACTGAACTAGTCCCACACTTTTCTGTGTCTAGCCCATACCCCTATCAACATTTCTTATCCATGTACCTGTTGAAGCTACCACTTCTGCTGGCATTTAATTCCACATACAAACCACCGTCTGTGTGAACAAGTTGCCATTCAGATCCCTTTTAAATCTTTTTCCTCTCATCTTAAAAATAACACCCCTATTTCGAACTCCCCCACCCTCGGGAAAAGACCTTTGCTACTCAGCTTATCTATATGCTTCTGGAAGGTCACCTCTCAACGCCCTTTCACCACTGGAAGATGTTTCAGTCTCTCCTTATAGCTCAAACTCTCCTTTCCCGGCAACATCCTGGTAAGTCTTTTCTGAACTGTCTCCAATTTAATAAAATCCTTCCTATAGCAGGGTGACCGTAACTGTATGCACTGCTCTCAAAGTCCTGTAAAACTTCAGTGTAATGCTGGAAAAGCACAAGTCAGGCAGCATCTGAGGAGCAGGAGAATCGACCTTTCGGGCATAATACCTGATGAACGGCTTATGCCTGAAACGTCGATTCTCCTGCTCCTCGGATGCTGCCTGAACTGCTGTGCTTTTCCAGCACTACATTCTCGACTGTGATCTCCAGTCCTCACTTTCTCCTGTACAACGTCAACATGACGTGCCAATTCCTATAGTCAATGGTGTAAGAAATAAAGGCAGGTGACTGAGGTGTCAGTGGGGGAGCACTTTGGGGCCTGCGACCATAATTCTATTCGTTTTAAAATAGTGATGGAAAAGGATAGACCAGATCTAAAAGTTGAAGTTGAAAATTGGAGAAAGGCCAATTTTGATAGTATTAGGCAAGAACTTTCAAAAACTGATTGGAGGCAGATGTTTGCAGGTAAAGGGACAGCTGGAAAATGGGAAGCCTTCAGAAATGAGATAACAAGAATCCAGAGAAAGTATATTCCTGTCAGGGTGAAAGGGAAGGCTGGTAGGTAAAGGGAATGCTGGATGACTAAAGAAATTGAGGATTTAGTTAAGAAAAAGAAGGGAGCAAAAATCAGGTACAGTCAGGATAGATCGAATGAATCTTTAGAAGAGTATAAAGAAAGTAAGAGTATACTTAAGAGGGAAATCAGGAGGGCAAAACGGGGACATGAGATAGCTTTGGCAAATAGAATTAAGGAGAATCCAAAGGGTTTTACAAATTCTTTAAGGACAAAAGGGTAACTAG
>NC_057713.1:13535519-13631058 GCF_004010195.1 Chiloscyllium plagiosum
TCTCCTTCCTATTGGAAGGATGTTGTGAAACTTGAAAGGGTTCAGAAAAGATTTACAAGGATGTTGCCAGGGTTGGAGGATCTGAGCTACAGGGAGAGGCTGAACAGGCTGGGGCTCTTTTCCCTAGAGCATCGGAGGCTGAGGGGTGACCTTATAGAGGTTTACAAAATTATGAGGGGCATGGATAGGCTAAATAGGCAAAGTCTTTTCCCTGGTGTCAGGGAGTCCAGAACGGGAGGGCATAGGTTTAAGGTGAGAGCGGAAAGATGTAAAAGAGACCTAAGGGGCAATGTTTTCACGCAGAGGTGGTATGTGCATGGAATGAGCTGCCAGAGGATGTGGTGGAGGCTGGTACAATTGCAACATTTAAAAGGCATTTGGATTGGTGTATGAATAGGAAGGGTTTGGAGGGATATGGGCTGGGTGCTGGCAGGTGGGACTAGATTGAGTTGGGATATCTGGTCAGCATGGATGGGTTGGACTGAAGGGTGTTTCCATGCTGTACATCTCTATGACTCTAAGTGTGCTAAACGCCTTCTTAACCACACTGTCTACCTGTGACACAACTTCCAAAGAACTAAGAGACCGAGGGGTTCATGGAACTATTGCAATAAACACTCAGTACTCACAGCTGCTTTCAGATTATGAATGAGAAAGGGTTTATCTGTGATGGTTTGGCAGAGGGGTTTTCTGGATGACATCAGGGTGGGGTCCACTTTGGCCGATTTAGATTGGATCTCAGATGTGGAACAGTGTGACCTTCACTGGCAACAGCTATGCTTGGGAGACACCAGCTGCTGGAGAGTAGAGAGGTGAGTAGCAGAAGAGTTCATTTTGCTCGGAGCAGCACCTGCACGATTGGATCAACAGGCAGGTGCTGACACTGACTTCCCCAGTAATGTCACAGAGCAGTTCTGGTTTATGAACGAGGCTGTGGCAGTTATCTGCAACCTGCTGGAAGACTGGCTATATGCTGAACATAGTGACCATATGTTCGACAAAGTCAAAGTTATCAACTCCCTCAACATTTTAGCATCTACATTTTACAAACAGCACTACTATAAAATGCAGCAGGTTCAAGAGTGACAACTTGTGACTGAGCAGCCACACCTTTCAGAATGTTCTATCACATGTAAGGGGTTTTGCAGCTAAGTACCGGCTGGCATTAAAAGAGAATGGACAATATTGTTCAAATATATTTAATAGATTTTATAGGTGTTTCCCGTTTTAGAGCAATAATAAATATAAACAGAATGTAGTTTAAAATGAAAATTCACTCACTCCCCAACAAAAATACATGGAACAAAACTTAATGAATCAAACAATACCCTTTCATTTTCAAGTTCAGATTGTCCTCTGTGTTTCATATATGGATTAGAAACATTTGTTTTATATTGTATTTTGGAAAGGCCAATTGTTTTGAGGACTTTAGACTGCACTGAATGGGGTACTCCAACTTTCGAACATGGAGGACATCCTATCAGATGTGCCCAGCTAATTTCTTTGGAACAAAGGAAGTAAATACGCGTCATACCAGAATTAATCAGAGGAAAGTGCAACTTAACTAAATTCATTTAGAAGCTTCCATTCCACCAGCATGAGCACATTTTTTCCATCACCTAATGTTTAAAGAATTATGAGAGAGTTTAAAATTGGTGTTAATCATAAATCCCGAAGCCTCCAGGTTGAAGTGGAAACAACATGATTTTTTTTACTTGAGGCTTTTCACATCATTACACGCCTCACAATTCAAATCGATCATTAATCCTTTTTTTTTGTTAAGTTTTAAAGCTTTCCAGCGTGTGAACTTGCTATACAACACAGTTACATTGGTATTATCATGCATTTACTTAACACCTTTCATATCCTCAGGGTTTCTTTATGATTTATGGCTTCCAATTTGTGCACCAAATTCACTGTAGAAATTCTGCATTCGACAATAGGACCTGACATAGTCAGGGATTGTGACGGTGGATTCTGGGATCTTAACTGATAAACATAGCCCTCTCCCAATTTTGATAAGCATTCAATTCAGTCCCAACAAAGGCATATGTTGATACCTTGTGGTCCATTGTCTTACCTATCCAATTTGTAAGAGTTGACCTGGAATCACATATAGGCCTGACCAGATAAGGCCAGATGATTTCTTTTCCAAAAGACCAACAGTGAGCTAGGTGGAGTTTTAATGGGAAAAAAAAGGTAATCACCATTACCAATATGGTCTTCATTTTGCATATTTATTTTATTAATGAAATTCACAACCTGTTATGGTGGAATTCACCTGCATCTTCACATTTACAGACTAGGCCTCTGGTTTACTGGTCCAGTAACATGATTACTATGACATATATTTTTGGAGAAATCATATTAGTCTCTTCAATGGCTTTCCTTCCATCATGAATAGGATAAATAGACAAGGTCTTTTTCCTGGGGTGGGGGAGTCCAGAACTAGAGGGCATAGGTTTAGGGTGAGAGAGGAAAAGATATAAAAGAGACCTAAGGGGCAACATTTTCCACGCAGAGATTGGCACGTGTATGAAATGCACTGCCAGAGGGAGTGGTGGAGCCTAATACAATTACAGCATTTTAAAGGCATCTGGATAGGTAAATGAATAGGAAGGGTTGTGGAGGGATATGAGCTGGGTGCTGGCAGGTGGGGCTAGATTGGGTTGGAATATCTGGTCGGCATGGACGAGTTGGACCGAAGGGTCTGCTTCCGTACTGTACATCTATGACTCTAAATCAGAAATAATCCTTTACTTATAGTGAAATAGTGCATGCCCAGATATAGCATGATCTCAATCAATTTACAGGCTCGAGCTGATTCAAGATGTGGCAAGCAACAATTGTGCCAAACAGAAGACAATGAATATGTCAGAGTTATACTGTAGCCAATGATTGACCTCCTGTCCACCATCTTCAAGACAGAAGAAGTCAGGAGTGTGATGGAATACACTCCACTTGCCAGATGTGTGGAACTCCAACAATACTCAAGATGATTGACACTGACCAGGACCATGCAGAACATTTATTTGGACCACATCCAGAAAATGCTCACCCTCCACCACCACTACTGCACAGTGAGTATAGCTTTAAAAAAAATCACAATACAGAACTTACAAAAAATTCACTACAGTATCTCGCCAACATGGCCTCGACAGTTCCTCCCAAACCTGCAGAACAGAGGAAGAACAAAGGAAACATACAAGATTCTTAAATGCTTGACAGTGTGGATGTGGAGAGTCTTTTTTCACTTTCTGGGAAGTCCAAGACTAAAGGGCATAATTTGAGAGTAAGAGGTCACTTGGGTGGGACAGAGATTTCTTTTCTGAGGATAGTGAGTTTGAGAAACTCTTTTACGGCAGAGACTGTTAAGTATATCAAGGTTGAGATAGAGAGACATTTAATCTAAATTAGTCAGGGAATCAAGGGTTATGCAGAGGAGGTAGGAAAGGGCAGCTAGGACTATCAGATCAGCCATTATGCCATTGAAAGGTAGGGCAAACGTGATGGGCTAAATGGTCGATAAAGAGTTAAGGCTGGAAGGTGCATAGCTGTTGACAGAAAGCAGTAGTATTGGCACAGTTGAAGAGACAACATGGAGCACATAAGACCTGCTTTGACTCAACAATTATTTGATTCGAAATAATCTATGAAATGGTTTGTAGGTCACACAGAAGACGGATCAAAAATAACAATTTCACAATGGAATTTTGAAGTGAGGTTTATTAAAAAGTTAACAATTTTAAAAGTGTGGTTTGAGAGCTGTGGTCAATTTGAGTTCCATTACCATTTTATTTCAAACAAAGTCTTTTCTCCAGCATACTATGACAGCAATAACTATAGATGATGAGCCCTCAGTGTAAACCTAACAGCAGGAAATGAGATGTAAAGTGGGACTGGGTTTTAACAGCAAACAGGTTGAAGTCATGTTTCCAAGGCAGCATACATCATGTTCGATTTCTCACTGCTAATTCTTAAAAACAGCGATTTCAAACTATAAATTTTCATAACTCAAGGTATTTGTTCTTTTCCTTAAAAGGAAAACTGTGCTTTCTTCATTGCCCCTTCGGGTGTTTGATGCAAATCATCTCAAAGTGTGTTTATGGGATGGTGAACTTTGTTTTCAAAAAATGCTTCTATTGAGCATCACGTACAAACCCTGACTGAGAAGCCGGTGATTAGCAAGAGATAGCCACTGGGGACAGATTACAGGGCACTGCCCTAAATGAGATCACAGCCTCTGAACAGCTGGGTTGGGGTGGCATTGCAAAGTGTGGGCAAGCTCACCTAAGCCCCAGCATTTTAAGAACATATCAAAATGCTTGTTAAATGGACTCTTAGCTTTTGGACCAGCCTTCCATGTGGAACTTTGTCAAAGGCTTTACTGACATCATGCAAACATCACTAACTAAATATATTAGAAGTAGTGCAGTTGGTTTTGCGAAGAAACTCAATTTAAATTAGTCTGACAGGATCGCCCTTCATGTTTAAGAGCATTTTCCATAGCAACAGCTTTCAAATGAAAAGTTATCATGAAGAAACATGTGCCTCATGCATTTGTACATATTGTTGGAGATTTTGATACCTAAATGATAGCAAGACCAGTAGTGTTCACCATTAGTCAGATTAAGTGACAAACCTACCTCAGGTGAGGGCCAAATTGAGATGCTCCCCCAAAGCCTTCATAAAAACAGCATCTTCCTGTATACCTCTACACTGAAATGCATTAAGTGGCATCAAGTTGCTATATTTGCACAGTATATTTGGACTAAACCCATGGTAGAAAGTTAAGCCTCAGGAGGTTCTTATTACACACTTTTCATCACCGGCACTAAAAAAAATGAACCAATTATTTTACATTTATTTAGAAAAAAAACTATTACAGGAGATTTTAGAAAAATACATTTTAAGATTTGTAAAACAAAATAAACCTTTTCTGGTGTCTTTTTTTTAATCCCAGATCAATATCTCTTTCTCTGTGGGTAAGGTTTTCTGCATCTGACATCAAACTCATCCGATCTAATTTGTACTTTGTGCATATAATGCCACAATGCCTCAGCCTGATTAATCAGGGAGATAGTTGCTTGCTCTGTTCACTCAGATTTCAGATGTCTAGCTTCTCTCACCATGATTCCATCATTTCTCCCTTTCAGCAACTCAACAGATAAGAATTACAAACCTACATTTGGCTTATGCCTGAAACGTCGATTCTCCTGTTCCTTTGATGCTGCCTGACCTGCTGCACTTTTCCAGCAACACATTTTTAAGCTACATTTGTAAGGACAAGTGATGAATGGTTAAGTGTCCTACTACAGCAACATTTCGGCCAATAGGTTATATAAATTCTCAAAGGCAATCCGGGGAAGTTGAACCAAAATTTAACTTGGAGAGGTAATGGTGTAGTGGTCATGACAGGGCAAGTAATCCAAAGGCACAAGCTAATGTTCCGGGGAACGAGTGTTCACATTCCTCTATGCTGGTGGAATTTAAGATCAATTAATCAATCATGAATATCAAGCTAGCTTTGATAATGTGGACCATGCAATTACTATCAATTGATGTCAACCATATGGTTCACAAAATGTCCTTCAACGAAGGAAATCTGCCAGAGTTATCCGGTCTGGCCTACATGAGACCTCCAGGCTCAAAGCAATATTATTAGCTATGGAATGCCCTCCAGAAAATTACAAATAATCAACAAAAGAATTAACAATGCTCAAATTAAATAAATGATTAAAAAACGCTGTTTTCGTAAGGCTGTTGATGGGGTGTCTAGAAGCTGGCTCATGGGCCTTTTTAGTGAAGTTTTACAATACTTGCAGTGAAGAAATGGGGTTTAGCAGTTCAGAGTATTTAAAATTCTAAAAAAGATCAAAAGAAATGAAGCATTGTTGCTTAACTGCAGGGAGTCCGAAGACCACAGAGTGATAGAAAAATCTAGGTAGATAAGTGTGCACAGTATGTGGGTATGCCAGACAAAGATTCCTGGATCCTTCATTTCACAAACTCCTGACTAGTGGCTGTTGCCTATCCTTAGTTTACTTTGCATGGAGTCACTTAACTGGTATCTTTCAAGAGAATAATTTAGAGTCATTCCTGTTACTGTGGGCCTGGAATGATATACATCAGACCAGGTAAAGATGGCAGATTTCCTTCCATTAGTATTAAGACAATAGGCAGGCAGTGCACTCATTGTTATCATTATGGTGATCACACCACATCAAGGCGACTCAAACTTCATTTCTCCCCTCCTTGGAATTTAATGAACATTTCTTGAATTCCTTCGCTTTGAGCTGCTCCCATAAAGAGCCAACAGACCAGGAATTCTGCAACTACGTAGAAGAATGTTAGTTAACTGAAAAAGTGTCCTCGAGCTTGTTTGAGGGGAACTCCCTTCATCAGAAATTTTCTTTCAATATCTATGGGAGGTTTGATCACTTGATAAGCATCAAATTCATTTTTGATACTGGGATGAGTTTGAAAACCAACCAAACATGCTACCAAGCTGTCTTGTGAATCTTCTGAAGGGCAGTGTAGAACAGCCAGAACTTGTGTTTGTATACTATTACGACACAGGGCTCCCCCCCAGCTCCCCAATAATTTAAACCAGCAACACTCCTCTGGGAGTCCATGTATGCAAAAGATACATGCAACTTTTCAATCAATCATTGTCCCTGTGTTTGCTTATAAATCCTTTATACAAAAGAATGGGGTATTTATCCAACTACGAAACATTGTTTGCCATTTGTCTGAATCCCTATAAAAGGGGGACCAACCCATCAGGTTTCACAACTGGAACAACCAGTGCTGGCATTCCAAAAACTGGACTGGTTTGATGATTCCTTCACTTTGCAGCCTCCTGATTGCCACCTCTACTTTTGCCTGTAAGACAAGTTACACTGGATGGACCTTCCAGAAACATGGAATTGCTTCCTGGCCAAGGTGCAAAGTGGCCTTGGCTCCTCTGACTGTGCCTTGACCTTCCAAAAACACTTCCAGGTATTTAATTAGGACTTCACTCAGGCAACCATTTTCTAATCGAAAAACGTTAAGCTAATCCAGGTGAATCTTTTACCTTGATCATCCAATTTTGCCCTATGGGAGGCACGGTGGCACAGTGGTTAGCACGGTTGCCTCACAGCGCCAGAGACCCGGGTTCAATTCTCGCCTCAGGCGACTGATTGTGTGGAGTTTGCACATTCTCCCAGTGTCTGCGTGGGTTTCCTCCGGGTGCTCCGGTTTCCTCCCACAATCCAAAAATGTGCAGATTAGGTGAACTGGTCACGCTAAATTGTCTACAGTGTTAGGTGAAGGGGTAAATGTAGGGGAATAGGTCTGGGTGGGTTGCGCTTCAGCGGGTTGGTGTGGAATTGTTGGGCCAAAGGGCCTGTTTCCACACTGTAAGTAATCTAATCTAGTTTGGGCCTGAGCCATTTACTACAATCAATGGTAACTGATCCAGCTGCTTCTCATTAGAGACCAGAACTGAAGTTGTATCCTTAATCTGTAAAAAGTTCCTGGTATAGGTTCTCAGTCTAGCTGAGATTTTGCACAAACTTAAGGGTTGGAGTCCAGAGTGAATTTTAGAACAGACTGGCTCTGCTATTATTGATACCAGCGCTGCTGTATCGATCTCCATTAGAACTAAGTGAATATTTAACTAGACATTTATTTTGACTGGCTCTGATTTGGATGTGCTAAGCAATTTAACTGTTCTAAACCAGCTGTAGATGGACTTTCGAGGGTGTGCACTCTACTGGACACCGGCCTGATTCTCTTACTCAATTCAGGCCCTATCTCAAGAACACCTACTGGTAGCAACTATGGCTTGCCAGCCTGGATCTTGATAAAGTTTTAACTATTGGCTAAGGTTTGGCTTTGTTTTAGGGTTTTGCTGACCTAGAGTCCTTCAGTTCAAGATATGTCCTGAGTGAGGCTATGCAATTGCCTTCACTCAAGTGTTATAGAGCCGACCCAAATCCCATCAAAATATATTAAGATAAGGTCTAGATCCTAAACTTTTTTGATTTTAAAAAGGTAGGTGTAAGGTGTTGCATTTCACAAGCAATTCAACTAGTCAAATGACTAGATATAAAGCAAAGACCCACACTGTAGTTAAAATACAAAAAGAAAAATAAAGAAAATTGGCTTAGCTGTAACTCTATTGGAAAACCTAACAGAATAATAGATGATTTAACTACTAAACAGTAACTGTTCCAATAGATTATCATCTCAAACACCCCCTTGACAAAGGCAAAGTCAGTAAAACAGATTATCTCACACGCAACTCCAGCAGCAGGAAGAGAAGCCCTAGCCTGTAGCTACAATGGAGAGAAAGGGAAAAAGAGAAACAGCTTCCACATCTTCATGACCTGATCAGCAACTGCTACAAAAACAAAAAAATCCTGGTTCAATGGGAGCTTGACCCCACCCATTCAGGCTGCTTCTATTGTTCCAACTTTTAAAAAATCCAATGGCTCCATGAGCTGTTTACTTTATCAGGTCCAAATAGACTGCTAGTCTTAAAACCTCTCAATTAAAAAAAAGGACAAAAATACATCTCTTAAAGCCACAGTATCATCACATAAGTGGTGTTCCCAAAGCTCAGTCGGCCTGGCAAGGGTGTTCATTTCCATTAGCATACCCCATAACTCATGCTCCACTTGCCGCATTTTCCAATGACAAAACCAGAGCCTGTTCGAAGTCCGGTTGGGCTTCAGTTAGTAGACAATTTTGCATGGTAACATTATTAATCCCACATTCCAAATGGTCTCTTAATATCTCATTAAGGATAAAACAAAGTCACATGCCTTTGCCAGTCACCTTAACTGCATCAACCCCACATGGACTACCGTGGTTCTCAAATTGCTGAGTAAAACCAACAATCTCAGATTTTGAGGTGGTTTGGGATTGTAATATTCCTTAACCAACTCTTGAAAAGGTTTTAGTGTCCGGTACCTCAGGGAAAGTGAGACTCCTAATAACCAAAAAAGCTGTGGGTTCACAAGCTGTCAGGAGAATTACTCATTGCTTTCGTCTGCCCCAATGTCATTTGCCTGAAAAAAAAAGCATTCTTTCCACATACTGGGCCCAGCCGTCAAACGCAGGATCAAATGAGTCAAGCTTCCCAAATAGCGGCCTATTGCCAGAAACGCTTAGCTCAATTCAAAGACAACTATTGTGAGCAAATCTCTTCAGGGACAGGTTTCTCTCTTGTCGCCACCAAAATAACTCCATGAAAGCTGGTATCCCGTCACCAAGTCATCCTTTATTTACACGTGCGTAGTACATGACAATGGCCCAACTAGCTCAGAGCCGGCTCCGATAGTGAGCAGAACCCTGACTCTTCTTTATATCCGTCAGCCAGGACTTCCTGATTGAGACTGTTAACTTGGTCCAATCAGGAACTTATTTAATGAGGTGTACCCGGCCTGACCTCGTTCCAATTATTAAAGCTTCCAAATTCACAAGCTCAAAAAGGACAAGGGCATCAAATGCAGAAAAGCACTGCTAACACATACACCAGCCTAACATGGAAATATTAAATCACTGTTGCTGTGGTCACTGGGTCAAAATCTTGAAGCTCCCTTTCTAATAGCACTGTGGTATTCCTACAGCTCGAACACCGCAGTGGTTCAAGATGGCAGCTCACCACCACCACCCTCACTGGGCCGGGGGGAGGGGAGGGGTTGCCTGCAGGGGATGGGCAATAACTGCTGCCATGCTCACAACCCATGGACACATTTTTAAAAAGCACATGATATTAAGACATGACTTGATAACAGTCAGGTTTCTCTGCATTAAGCAGAGCAAGGAGGCTGGTAAGAATAACTGCAGAAACTGCAAGAGGTACAGCAGCTCAGGAGCAAGGTGAGACTTCAAAACACTTTCTGCTTTGCACTAACAACAGCTCAGCAGCTTAGTCAATCCTCATCGCAGTACTATATCCAAAGGCCTTGAGAGGAAATCAAGGCAAAGTGTAAATTAGCTTCAGCCACGCTTATCCCTTAACAACCAGGTGATCCAACATTTCATTGAAGGGCAAAGACTCCAAAAGTTCTTCTTGTTTAAAGAAAGTTCCACGGTTAGGATTCTTTTTCATTCCTATGACCATTTTCCTCGAACTGTGTGCTTCTTTGGTGCTGGTGGGAGAGGCAGAGTGGGAGATAGGAGGAGGAGGAAGTGAAGTGGGGGAGGAGAAGGGAGAGAGAGGCACAGAGAGGGAATGGCAGAGAAGGAGAGGGAAGGAGATATGCTGGTTAAGTATACCACAAGGCTTGGCTGAGGTGCTTTCAAAAAAATCCTTTCACTTGAAAAAGGCAACATGCGAGTAAAGTTGTCAACATTCAGAATTTGTGTCTGTGTCAGATCATCTATAAAAACTTACAGAATGACATGATTTCCAAATATGGTTGAATCTCAAGCTCAATGCACAGGCAGATACATCACCCCAACCTTCCCTTTTCTGTGACCACATTAAGTTCAGGCAGGCTTCAAATAAAATAGAGCAGTGACAGAATCCACAACCTGAACATTCTCCAGGGCTTCCTTTCACTGTTAGGGTAGTACAATGGGATAGTCATCCTTCCACGTGCTCTGTTGCCTGCTTTCAGCAACTAAGACTCGATGCTTTTAAGACGTGGAAATTGCAATTCGGCTTCGGATGGCGATATAGGACAAATCAGATTCCAGGAGAACTCTAGCTTGGTAGACCATGGAATTAATGCTTGCTTTCAGTTGTCATGCTGGTGAGTCACTGAAACTTATTCACAGGAAGCTGCAGATGTTCCTTCACAACAGAACAAACGGGAAAACAAAACTATAATGATGAAGGGCTTTTGCCCGAAACATCGATTTCCTGCTCCTCAGATGCTGCCTGACCTGCTGTACTTTTCCAGCACCACTCTAATCTAGAATCTGGTTTCCAGAATCTGCAGTCCTTGTTTTTAACCTAAAACTATAACGATGTCAACACAAACAGAAAACAAACAGACACAAACAGGGGTGGCACAGTGGCCAGCACTGCTGCCTCACAGCGCCAGGGACCCGGGTTCGATTCCAGCCTCAGGCAACTATCTGTGTGGAGTTTGCACATTCTCCCCGTGTCTGTGTGGGAGTGCTCTGGTTTCCTCCCACAATCCAAAGATGAATTGTCCACAGTGTTCAGGGATGTGTAAGTTGGGTGCATTAGTCAGGGGTTATGTGTAGGGGAATGGGTCTGGGTGGATTTGTTGGGCCAAAGGGCCTGTTTCCACATTATAGGGATTCTAATTCTAAAAGGAAACAAAGTTTCAACCTATTTCAAATACAATCCACTTAAATATCCAGAGAAGTTTTACCCCATCTCAACTCTTACGTTTTTAACTAATTGTCCTCCCAGTTTTTAGGTCTTGACTGCAGACAATTTTACGATTTCTTTGAGTGTGGTCTGGCTTGGACTTTTCACTGTTTTCTTTATTGTTCATTCAGAGAATGTGGGCCTTGCAGGCTTGCCTTAACATAAACCTTTTCAGCCCTATGTGAAGGTGAAAATCTCGATCAAACTCTCCCGGCTTGCAACTTTACAAATCAGCGAGGGGTGACTGGTTCCCCTGAACTTCAAGCTGGTTCTCTCGCTCGGAGGAGCGTCTCCTTTCTGGACTGAAACCTTGAACCTTCTGCTCTGAAGGCAAACCCAAACTGATGGCCTTTTTCTCTGTTGTAATCTCAGCAGTGTAAACATTCCATCCATTAATAATACAGGAACTCTCATAAGCACTTGACCACAGTCACATACTTGCTTGGAATTGATGCACTCAGTTCATTGTTCCAAATTACTTTGACCAGCTTAAAAGTAAACCTTACAGAACAGACTCACATCCATTTACCTCGATTTTGTTATCCAAATCCCAAAATAATACATTGTATACACCTTCCATCACAATACGTTCACCTCCCACTACTGTATTCCACAGTCTGCTGGGTTTCAGGTGAGCTCTGGACACAATACCATTGAAACAAAAAAAGTGCTTTTCAATACAAAAATAAATTTTGCAAATTATTTAATTTGTTCATGTTTGAAAGTTCTTTTGATAAAAGGTTCAATTTGAAAAACAGACAGAGGGCAGAATTGTGCCTGCGAAGTGAGCGAGCTGTTGGGTTATGATCAGACACAACATGAGTGCAGAGGTGTTGCATTATAGGACAGTGATCATCTGATAGTTAATACAGAATATATTCACACATCTTCACAGCATACTGAGCTCCTCTCACCCCTGGCAGGGGGTACAAGAAAACAAATAAATGTACTCATTTATTTCAAATTTCTCTGTGCAAAAGGTTTTCCGATCAGTCCAAGAAATATTTGCACATCTTTTACCTGGCTCAAGTATTTCCAACCAGTTAACCCTGGGTTAGGTCCCTTTCAGTCCCAACGTCAACTCCTTCGGACTCAGCACCTTGGTCTGAGAAAAGGAGTCAAAAACTCAATGTGAATTTTATTAGGCTTCATTCATTATTTTCCTGGAGTGTTCTCTTATCATTTGCTTGATCAATTTTGCTACTCAAAATAAATCCAACACTGTATCCTTCCTTGTTGGGCTTAAAGCTACATTTCTGAAAATATTCCTGTTAGCATCCTAATCTAATCAGACTTAATGAGTCCAATAAAGTTCCTATCCCTGCAAACTTGCTTCAATAACTATCAATTTTCACCTTTCTGTCCTGGTTTTGGTGATCTATAGTGAGTGCTGTGGTCACAGAACAGAGTGTATTTGGCTCATAACTGAGCATTAGTGCCTCTGAACACTATTAGAAGGGGGGGGTGGGGTGGAATTAATCAAGGTTCCCATATTGTATCCTATCCAAAAACCTTTTCCTGGAGATGTCTACATGTCAGGTGAGCAGGCCACAAGGCTTGGCCAAGGTGCCCTCTGCTGATAAGTAGGCGCCTGATATTAACTGATTACAGGGAAAAACAGCCATATCCAACCAACCATTCAGGATTAGCTAGTATTTTGATATTAAACTAAAAGTAACTGAGCAAAATTCAACTGGAAATTTGCATCGAAGATCATCCTTCTTCTTGTCCCCACAAATTTAAACATTATATAACTCGACCTTCCTTGCTTACAGGCACCAGTAAATAGCGTATGATATGTATCACTACACCGCCAAGTGGATGCTAAAGTTAAGTGCACCTGACACAATAGAACAGCCAAAATGTTGATACAGTTTCAGGAAGGTAATGATTAGAAAAACCAATATTTCAGCTTGTCAAAGTACAAAACCTGCAAGTTAAATTTTAAGGGGTATTACTTTGCAAATGGGAAGGAAAACATTATTTGGTCCCTGCCTTTTTTTCCTGTAAATTATGTTTTTAAACTGGGATTGTTTAGATAGAATGGAATTATAAATGTACTTAGTACCATTAAGCACCAGACCATTCTGTCTAACTGGTCAATGGTAGCATCTACGCTCCACACTAACCTCCTTACAGTCCTCTTTGTGTTAACAGCATAACACTGTTCCTCTCTCTTTCTGTTGTCAAGCTTCCCCTGAATTATATCAAGGATACATAGGGAGCAACTGGTTCAGGGTAGGTTGTAGAGGTACCAGTAAGATCAGGGCACTGATTTTAAGATAACCAGTGTCTGGTCTGGACAGCTTACTACATGACATTTCACAAAAGCTGAGCATTCAGATACAGCAAATAATTCAGAAAACTACTAAAATGTTATGATTTATTGTGAGGAGAGTGGGAGTTATCTTTCAGTCATACAGTATTACTATCCCTTTTGCAAAGGAAGGATAGAAGTGTGTTGGAAGCAGTTCAGAGAAGGTTGACTGGACTAATACCTGGAATGGGCTGCTTGTCATGGGAGGAAAGGTTGGACAGGGCTAGGCTAGTGGAAGAAGAGTTAGAAGCAACTTAATTGAAATGTGTAAGGTGCTGAGGCGTTCTGACAGGATGCTGGTGGAAACTATGTTTCCTCTTGTGAAAGAATGTAGAACTCGAGGTTGCTGTTTAAAACTAACCATTTAAGACACCAGCTGAGAAAAAATCCTTGAATATTTTTAAGACAGAGGTAGATAGATTCTTGATAAGCAAGAGGGCAAAAAAATCTGGGTGTTCACAACGAATCAGGAGTAATCAGCTTTAGTCTTATTAAAATGGCAGATCAGACTCAAGGGGCTGAGTGGCCTCATCTTACCGCTAATTCACATGTTGCAGTCTGAAATGAGCTGCTTGAAAAAGGTTGGTGGAAACTGACTTAATTGTAATTTTCAAAAAGCGAATTGGATGTTTGTTTGAAAAAGACAAAGATTTCTAAAGATGGAGAAAGTGGCACTAATCAGATAGCTGTCTTAAGAGGGGCCGGGCTAGCTTCTGTTCTGTATAATTCAATAGCACCAACCACCGCCATCTCAGGAGAACACTATGACGTGCTGTCATCAGCTTTCTTTTGCTTACTGAGTCAGGCTGCTTTTCCTCTCGGACATTAACAATGGCCTACTCTGCTCCAAATAGTACGTCCCAAATCCAAATCAGTTACACTGCAATCAAGTGAGTAACACAGAGACTTGGCAAATGGGGAAGAAACTAAAGCAACAACAGGAAGAGAAACAAATGCTAATGCTACAAGGCTTCCATAATTAGTTCTTCTCACTAACTTTATGTGATAGTACAAGAGATCAACTAAGAATATATGTTTTCAACAATGCTGCAATTCTACTTGTAAGAGATATTTGAATAGTCAAGCTTCATGTTACATAGGATTACATTAATTAAATAGTAGACTCAGCTCCTGACTTACAGACTTGGTCCAAACATGGACAAAAGGAGCTGATTTCCAGGAATGAGGTGACAGTGACCTCCTTTGATGTCAAGGCCCCACTTGACCATGTCTGACATCAAGCAGCCCCTCGTGAACTTACTGTCAATGGGAATCCGTGTGGGAGGAGGGTGCTCTCTGCTGGCTGGAGTCATACCTGGCACGAAAGTTGGTTGTGGTTATTGGCGGTCAGTCATCGCAGCTCCAGGCCATCTCCACCAGAGTTCCTCAGAGTAGTGTCCAAGGCACAACCATCTTCAGCTATTTCATGAATGATCTTTCGTTCAAAAGGATGTCAGAAATCATTGATGATTGCACAATGTTCAGCAGCAGATATAAATACTGAAGCAGTCAATGTCTAAATACAGCAAGATCTGGGCAACTGAACATGTGGCATTTGTGTCATTAATCATACAAACAAGAGAATATCTAACCATCACCACTTAACATTCAATGGCATTACTTTCAATGAAACCTCATGATCAATATTCTCAAGTGTTACCATTCACCAGAAACTGAACTGGACCAGTCATATTGTTTGAGGTTTGTCATGTGTAAATAGAATAGTTAAGACATAGCCAAGCATAATTGTCCTTTTCAAAAAAAAATGTCCAATTCCCTTTTGAAATTACAATTAAAATCGGTTTCCACCATCCTTTTCAAGCAGCTCAGGCCAAGGAGGTATTTAAGCACGCTTGCCTTCATTGCTTGGACCAATGAGTATAGGAGTTGGGATGTTATTGAGTTCGGAGAAGAGTTGTAGCTCAGGTTGAGGTTCTGGGATTTACACTTGCTCTTTGAGCTGGAAGGTTTGTTTTATTGAGGTTGTACAGGATGTTGGTGAGGCTTCTTCTGGAGTAATGTGTGCAGTCCTGATCGCCCGGTTATAGGAAGGATATTATTAAGCTAGAGAGGGTTCAGAAAAGATTTACCGGGACTAGAGTGTTATAAAAGAGGGGATGGGACATTTTCTTAATGGAGCGTAGGAGGTGGAGGGATGACGTTATAGGGGTTTAGAAAATCATAAGGTACAGAGGTGAATTACAAGTGTCTGTTCCCTAGGGTTGGCAATTTCAAGACTAGAGGCATATTTTTAAGGAGAAAGGCTTAAAAAGAAAAAAATACAGGCAATTTTTAAAAAAATATACAGTGTGGTGCACATGTGCAATGAACTTCCAAAAGAAGTAGTGAATGCGGGTATAGTTACAATGTTTAAAAGACATTTGGATAGGTTCATGAATAGCAAAGGTTCAGAGGGATATGGGCAAACCCAAATGAGTGGGACTAATTTAGTTTGGCATTATGTTTGGTGTGGACAGCTTGGACTGAAGGATCTGTTGCCATGCTGTATGATACCATATACACTGGCTACAGCAACAGGGCACAGGTTAGCGATCTTGCCATGAATAACTCGCCTCTTGATTCCTGAAAATCCGTCCATCTACAAGGCACATGTCAGGAGTGTGAAGGAAAACATCCCCACCGCAGCGCCCCCCGTTCCCCTTGCCTGATGAGCCTGGGGGTCAGTTGCCAACAGGGTAGGTTCAATTCCAACACTGGCTGGAGTTAGCACAAAAGGACCTTCCTTCTCATCTTCTCACCTCGTCTGAGGCAGGGTGACCATCAGGTTAAACCGCCACCAGTCATCTCTCTCGAATGAGAGCAAGCAGCCCAATGGTTCGGTTGGATTATGGCGAATTTACCTTCAATCCTCCACCCTACTTCAACCCGCACTATTCCTGTAAAACATGACTTTCCTGTTCTTTCCAAAATGTGTGATCTCATTTAAATGGTATTGAAATTAATTTGCTAATTATTTGCTTATTCTGCAAGATTATTCACATTCTCTTGTCATGAGTTGCAGTCCTCAACTTAGATAATCCTTCCAAGTTGCAACATGATATAAACTTATTTTTCCTTTTAAATGGGGATGGTTTATAATGCAGAGTAATAGCAACAGCACCGGTTCAATTCCCACAATGGCTGAGGTTACGATGAAGGACTCTACTTAGTCTCTCTCCTCTTCAATGAGGAAGATTGATCCATGGGACTTTGGCAACTTAATCTTTATTAAATTGACGCACACTGGCCGAAACATTTCAGTTTTACCCAGAATCTTTGATGATTCAAAACCTGTCATCACAATATCATTTAAAGGTTTCTTTCTTGTACTGAAACAATTATTTTCCTGTGTTCCTGAAAATCAGTCAGGTATGATTTAAACTAAAACAGAAGTCATTGCTGGAAAAGCTCAGCAGGTGTGGCAGCATCTGTGAAGAGAAATCAGAGTTACCATTTCAGGTTAACGTTTTGGACCCGAAACACCAACTTTGATTTCTCTTCACAGAGAAATTTCTACATTTCTTTTCCGGCAACAACATCTGCTTCAGTTTCTGATTTACAGCATCCGCAGTACTTTTGGTTTTTAATGATTTAAGTCAGATTGGTACAGCTGAAGAATATAATATTTTCAAAAGACACAGTTCCTGAGGGGACTAATCAGCAGATCGAACTCAGCACCGCCTTTCCTAACCTGCAATCTTCTTCCTGACCTCTCCGCCCCCACCCCAGTCTGACCTATCACCCTCACCTTGACCTCTTTCCACCTATCACATTTCCGATGCCCCTCCCCCAAGTCCCTCCTCCCTACCTTTTATCTTAGCCTGCTGGACAAACTTTCCTTATTCCTGAAGAAGGGCTTATGCCCGAAACGTCGATTCTCCTGTTCCCTGGATGCTGCCTGACCTGCTGCGCTGTTCCAGCAACACATTTTCAGCTCTAATCAGCAGATAGAGGCTATTAATAAAACAAACAGTAAAACAGCCTCCAGTACACAAGTACAGCAACTATGCAAACTTCAAAGTACCTCAATTACATTGCAAAATGACAAACGTCACACTTTCTATTTCCAAGTGTAGCTGCATGCAATTGCATTAAGACATCAGGTTGAGATGGCTCAGCAACTTACAGCTAACAACAGATTCAGTTTAGAAGGGGATGCAAAACACAAACAGCAGAGTCCACAGGTTTAATGTCAAGTGGTTATTAGCAGTAAATATTAGAATGTAAACAAAATTGTGCTGTTCACACCTACAGAACAATCCAGACTACTATATGACCAAAGGATTATGTTTAAAGTGTAGGTACAATTCTTCCTTTGACAAACACACAGTACATATGAAAACAGCAATTAAATAAGTGACAGACTAATCAGTGCTTTGTTTTCTTGAGGATAAAAAAGTTGGTTGGGAAATCTGGATGGCCCTCCTGCTGTTCTTCAAATAGAGCCCTGGGTGTTCCTTTCTTCTCAACCTCTCCCCTCGCCTGAGGCAGGGGTGACCCTCAGGTTAAAACACCTGAGGGTCACCCCTAGAGAGTCATCTCTCTAGGGACAGCGAGCAGCCCAATGTTCCTGTTGGATTATGGCAAATTTACCCCAGCAGCAACTGCTTCATCTGAAAGAGGAGACCTCAAATCAGCACATACCTCTTGGTTGTGAAGTCACCTGACTCCAGATTGTGGTTTCAGCACTGATATTATCCCAATGATTAGTTGTTTTTGGGATATACTGTAATCAGCTCAAAAAGTGCTCCAGTTCACCTGGTGATTGCAAAGGGCACTACATAAGTGCAAGCTTTTCTTCCTCTGACTTTGAGACAGAAATGCTATCACTAAGCCAAGGTGACATTGAATTTAACTTTTGCCCCATAGTCAATGATAAAGGGCAACTAGAAACAGCGTTATCAAACATACTAGGATAACAACATTTCTGTGGGATTTTGAGTTGAAGGTACAGGTTATATAGAATAGCTATGACTGGAAAGAGCTTGTGGTTGGAAAACATGAGATGATTAGATTAGATTCCTTACAGTGGGGAAACAGGCCCTTAGGCCCAACCAGTCCACACCGACCCTCCAAAGAGTAACCCACCCAGATCCATTTCCCTCTGACTAATGCACCTAGCACTATGAGCAATTTAGCATGGCCAATTCACCTGACCTGCACATCTTTGGACTGATGAGGGGGTAAAAAAGTTCTTGGGTTATTGCATATCTCTTCCTTGCCTTAGAGGTGTGATCTATAGTGAACTATGGGTACTAGATATCTCCCCCATATCTAGGATATAGGAGCTGGGATAGCACAAACCAGTTGTTTGTTAGACGGTACAAAACAGGAATAGGAGTAGGCCTTTGAGCCTCTAGATTCACAATTCAATAGGATCATGGCTGATCTGACACTCATGTTCACTTTTCTACCCTTTCCCCACACATTCTTGAGTTTCTGACTGATCAAGAATCTCTTCTTGGCAAGGATTTCCAAAGACAATTTGTACCAGGAAACCACAGCAGATCCACAGTTTCTGCTCAAACCCTGTCAACGTGCACAGTCACTACAGCACGAACCGTTGAATGCAATTGAGAATGGGGAACCGAGCAGATTGCTTTATATATTCTCTCCTTCTGAGGGCAGGAAACAAACTCTCTCTCTCTCTCAGATGGTAACTGCTGAAGGAAGAACAGAAGAGCGGAGTGTAGTGACTGTAACAAGGTCAGCCAGGTGGACCTCAGAACAAAAGAGGTCCGTGACTGGGTCGGATTAACAACCCCAATCAGGGAGCCTTGGCTGACAGATACAAACAGGAGTGTCAGAGGCTCTGTTCACTCAGAGCTGGTTCTGAGCAAGCTGGATCAGTGTCAAGTAAATTCCACATGTAAATCAAGGGTGATTGGTGATGGGATACTACCCTCTGGGGAGTTAATTCAGAGTATTATTTATTTGGAGAAAAACTGCAGAAAGGAGCTGGGGCGCGAGACTGGTGCATGAAACACAAAGGTAGCACACAGCTACAGCAGGTAATCGGGAAGGCTAAAAGGAATGTTGGCTCTTATTTCAAGGTGCTGATGGGGGTGGGGTGGGGTCAGCTCACTGAATGTTTGGGGTGGATTATCAGAGATTAGTGCTGTGATTGGGGAAGTTGGGAGGTCACTGCTGGAGACTGGAAGGAGCATACTGAGGTACTTCCAATCAAAGCTGAGGGAGCCTTCCAGTACAGTTCAAAACAGAAGGTGGTGTCGCATTATCCTAGCGTGATGTGCACTGCACAACTGAAGCAGGCAAAGAGGGGATGTGATAGACTTTGAGCTGGAGGAGTGGCAGCAGCCTTCCAAAAAGGAAGATGAGGACATTGAGCAGAAAGAGGATTACGTCAGAACTCTGCAGTGCCAGTTGGAACAAGCCAGACAGGACTTTGCTGACACCCAGTTCCTATAGATGGAAGCTCAGGGCAGTGATCATTCATTAACTGTATGTTTTGCTTAACAGGGGGATCGAGTTTAAGGGCCGTGAGGTTTTGCTGCAGCTCTACAAGTCCCTGGTGAGACCACACTTGGAATATTGTGTCCAGTTCTGGTCACCCTACTATAGGAAAGATACAGCAGCTTTGGAGAGGGTGTAAAGAAGGTTTACCAGGATGCTGCTGGACTGGAGGGCTTGCCTTATGAAGAGCGGTTGAATAAGCTCAGACTTTTCTCTCAGGAGAGGAGGAAGAGAGGTGACCTTATCAAGGTATACAAGGTAATGAGAGGAATGGATAGAGTCAATAGCCAGAGACCTTTCCTCAGGTCAGAATTGACTGGTACGAGGGGTCATAGTTCTAAGACCTTAGGAGAAAGGTATAGAGGGGATGTCAGAGGAAGGTTCTTTACACAGAGTTGTGAATGCATGGAATGCGTTACCAGTGGTGGTGGTGGAAGCAGAGTCATTAGGGACATCCACATGGATAGCAGTGAGTTGAGGGATGGAAAGGCAAACAGTCCCTACTTCCAAAGAAAAATGCAGCTTTTGGTTTGTTTATTGTTTGCTGTTGCTGAATAACAGTGAACGTTTTCACCTGTTAAAAGGCTTTCCGGTTTGTGATGATCCCACATTGAACAATGGGAAGATGGTCTCCCACGTTGGACATTGGGGAAGGAATAGCTCACCCTTAGACATGGCTCTCCACTGGAATAAAGCTAACAATGGGTAACCTGTGGAGCTTGGTTCTTAAATAGCACGACATATACTTACAGTGTCAGCTGTACCACTGCTGTGCCCTCAGAGGTTTCTTCTTGGTTCTCCTCCCACTATGGCACTATGAAGAGGAACCCTTGATTGGCAGCATTTGACCTGGTGGATGGCAGGGCTTCAAAAGATGGCACGAGAAACTCCAGAGGGTTGGGGCACTCCAGAAGGTGGAGATGACCTCCACCACTCGCAGGAGGGAAAATGGGACAAGCAGGGCACCAGAGAGATGTGGGGCATAGCTGATCAGGTGAGTTGCAGAGTATAGCATAAGAAAACTGGCTAGAGCTCACAAAGAAATACACTGGAAAACTCACCACAAATCAAAACTTAGCCAACTTCTGGTAGAATTCAACCTTTCAACTTGCCAACATTGCATTTTGTAGGAACTTGTGGTGTGTAAACTGTGGAGGGCATGTTTCCTACATTACATTAATAATCACATTTCACAAGTATTTCATTGACATTTGAATGGTTGTGAAAAATGAGAAAAAAAAACTTTCTTCCATACCATGAAGGGGAAGAGAATAGCTGAACTTCATTTGAATAGTTTCTCATTTCCAGAAGCTCTTCATTTCGCACATCCATGTTATTCTAAATTCTATTGTTTTTTCGCTCAGATGTGTATGCTCTGTCAAGGTCAAGGTCAGATTCTCCAGTAGCACTCCACTAGTCAACGGCATCTCCCACTCATTCATACAAATCCATCTCAGAACTGTAATCCTCAACTGATAATTGCTACGCACATGAATCTCACCAATTCTATTGCTTCCTCCTTATTAAGGGGAATAATTCAGACCTTCAGAATAAAGATACCAATGAAGAGTACAACAGTGCAGACTATGATACAGACAGCATCCACTGCCCCCTAATGTCAAACACTCAAAATCAGAAAGTGTTGTTCTGAAGAAGTGTCACTACATTAAATGTTTCTCTCTCCACAGATGCTGCCAGACTTGCTGAGTTTCTCCAACAGTGTATTGATTTATTTTAAAATGTGTTTCAGATCTCCAGCATCCAGTTCCTTATTTTATTTTACCCTTGAAACTGATCCATTAAAGCCCTCAGTTAATGAGCTATGAAAATGGCGCAATAACATTATTAATAATACCTACTGGATAAATGAGAGATCAACTGATCTAGGTCTTTGAAATTAAAAATTATTAGATATTGGTCATATATTTGATGTGTTACAGAGTCCAATGGAATTGGAGCTGCTTGCATGAGGGGACGAGAGACGAGGACGACTCATGCCTTACTGTCTTATAACAGTGACCATGTGGATTTCTGAAGAACATTACCATACTGTCTAGCGAGGTTTGTGTAAAATGCTGCTGAGATTTCCCAATTGCCTGCATCTTAAGTTGGTTGGGAAAAGCAATGGATAGAACATTAGATTCTAATGCCCTTCGGCCCAACACGTCTACACCGACCCTCCGAGGAGTAACCCACCCAGACCCATTTACCTCTGACTAATGCACCTAACACTACAGGCAATTTAGCATTGCCAATTCACCTGACCTGCACATCTTTGTGACTGAGAGAGGAAACTGGAGCACCCGGAGGAAACCACGCAGACATGGGGAGAACGTGCAAACGCCACATAGACAGTGGCCAGAGGCTGGAATCGAACCTGGGTCCCTGGTGCTGTGAGGCAGCAGTGCTAACCACTGAACCACCGTGCCGCCCGCAAAACTATTGTGGAGAATGTGGACATCGATCCCACTATCTCTCGCAGTTTAAAAAAAAACAGGGATGATTTTTACATGCTGGGGGTACAGAAATATAACAAAAGTCAACCCCTCAGATGTATAGTTTGCCTTAAAAGGTCAGGGAATCCGTACTCTGGGATTTTATCTCAGCTTAATATTTTGCCATCCATCTTCCATATCCTTTTTTTTAAATCTGTTACAGTTCTTTCCCATACTCCTTAGCAACATAAAAAGGGCTGGATAGAGCAGCAGTACATGTTGGAGAATCATTTTAGACTTGCTATCTGCTTTTGTTGCCAAGCAACATGATGGGATTTGGATATGCAAGTAAAGTCTTACCACCAGCACACTAGACACTAGACAGTTAAGCTAAAGATAAAAGTCAATAATTGTCCACGAATCTATCACTGACACCTCAATACCATTTTTACTGAACTCTGGCATAACAATAGCAGTGCACATCAAAATTAGAAAGACACTGAATTGCGCTGATAAGACTGTAGGATCTCTCAGTCCTTCAAATATGGAAATATATACCTTTGATATCTGAATGTTGATAACCAGATCAATGCTGAAAATGCCAAAAGACTGTTAAATATCTAATCATTTTAAGAATACTGTCAGCAGTAGCTATATTTCAAGAGGTAACTCGCTGTCTATAAACTGTTTCGCACATGAAAGATGCAGCGTAAATGTCAATACTTTTGTTGTTGTGAATAGGTTAATACATTTATTTACATTGTGCCAATCAAGGTCAGTTGCCCACAAGTACCAGTGTTCTATTTCAGCCCAGGCTGTGGGGACAGAAAAGTTTCTCATTCTGCTGTTATAAATATCTCAACAAAACTAGATTGGTGTGAATTTGTCAATAAGCTCATTAAATGTAGAAGCCAAGGCAGTCATATCAAAACCTTCACAAAACTCACTGGTTAGGCCTCAGCTGGAGCACTGTTTTACAACTCAGGGCAGCAAAGTGATGGGGAGGTTTCAGAGAATTGCCAGGAAGAAACCAGGGATGAGGCACTTCACTCCTGACTGGTCTCCCACATGCTACTCTCTCTAAACTGGAAGTCATCCAAAACTCTGCTGGCCATGTCTTAACTCACAGTAAGCCCTGTGCTTGCTAACCTACGATGACTCCTAGTCAAGCAACAATTGAATTTCACATTTCTCATCCTGGTTTCAAATTCTTTGATGACTTCACTCCTCCCTAACTCTGTAGCCCAATAGAAATCAGCACTCCTTTGACTCTAGCCTCTTATGTATGCCTAATGTTAATCCCTATTCCTGAAGAAGGGCTCATGCCCGAAACGTCGATTCTCCTGCTCCTTGGATGCTGCCTGACCTGCTGCACACATTTTCAGCTCTAATATTAATCATTCCAACATTGGTGGCTGTGCTTAGCCAGCAAGATCTGAACTGTTTTCCTAAATCACTCATTTTCCTCTTTAAAAGACACTCCCTAAAACCACCTATCTCTTTGACCAAGTACGCTTGTAATCTGATCTCATCGTTTTATTTGGCGCAGTGTCATGAACTGTTTTACAATACTCCTATGAGGCACCTTGAGATGTCTTGTTACATTACAGGCGTGGTGTAAGTGTAATTTTATATGACTGCAATTATACAGAGCCTTGCTGGGACCACACTTGGAGTGCTGAATGCAGGTTTGGCCCTGCTTACCTGTGCCACGCAGCAAATGAATTGATGGCTCTCCAAACTATTCCTGGGTGGGATTGCCCCATGGGGAAAGATTAAATAGTCCGGGAGTCCCCTGCAAAATTCTTGCAAGGAGGACTTTCACTGGAGCAGGGGACAGAATCTCCGAATAATGTCAAAGCCACTTAGGACTGAGATCAGGAGGAACATCTTCACTCAGGGGGGGGGGGGGTGGTGAATCTTCCAAATTCTCTACCCCAGGGGGCTGTGGAGGCTCAGTTGAGTATGTTCGATATTGACAGAAATGTCTACATCTCAAAAGCACCAAAAACTGAAACAAAACAAGAAAGCAGCTCACTAGCACCTTCTCAACAGCATCTATGGATGGGCAATAAATGCTGGCCCAGCGAGGAATGCTCACATTCCATAAAATGAATTTTAAAAAAAAAAGGAATTTGGGCACAGTGCTGGTGAAGTAAAACATCAGCCATGACCACACGGAATGGTGGTGTGTAAAAATCGAGAGACTGAATGGCCTGCTCTTATGTTCTTTTGTCGATGTTATTATATGGAGATTTAGGATTGATGATAAGAATACAATTGAACTGTTACTGATTACTACCTACCAGCACCCCCTCCTGCTCGGCTGACAGATCCCTACTCCTCCCGATTGAACTGCTCTCGTAGGAAGCACAGACGGCAGCGAGGGTACCGACTGTGCTCTGGGTAGGGAGCTTCAATGTCCAGCAGCAGCAGCAGCACCCCAACTGTGCGAGTCCTGAACAGTTTTGCTGCTAGGCCAGGTGCAGGGGAACGAGTAAGGAGGAAAAACATACTCAATCTCATCCTCACTGATCACGGGTTGCAGATGATGACTTTCCTGTTATGAGTGACCATTGCGATCATGTTGAGACACAGTTTCCTAATGCTGTGTGTCAATTACATCATGCTAATTACATCAGGACACACTTCGAATAGATCTAAAAATTAAAAAGCTGGGCAGCAATGAGGTGGTGCGGGTCATCAGCAACATTTAAACCACTATCCTGTCACTTGATGGTGACCCACCTGACCATTATCACAAAGCCAGTTCAAAGGAGAGAGGGAGGAGCAGCACCAGGCATACCCAAAAGCCTAGCGAAGCCAGAACCCAGGAGTATTTGCATGTCAAACAATGGACAACGCCACAAACAACAGATCAGATCTAAGCTCTGCAGTCTTACCACATCCAATCACTGGAGGAGGAGACTCCACAAATTCAACCATGTGGGAGCCTTGCACTGTTCCATTTACATCCATCCTCAGTCAGAGGTTTGGTGTGGAACATCCAAGTTGGCTTACTCTTGTGGTCCCCAGCATTGCAGATGCCAGTCTTCAAACATTTAATTCACTATTAAAAAAAAACTGAAGGCACTGGATACTGAAAGTATCTTGGCACTTACATTCCAGTAAGCTTACAAAGGCCTTTTGCTCCAGAATTAGCTATACCTGTTTGCCAAAATGTTCTTGTATAGTTACACTGGCATCTACCTAACAATGGATAAATGCCTTACAATGTCCAGTATACAAACACCAGGACAAACCCGACCTGGTCAGTTAGTTACTGCCCCAGTCTATTCTCAAACATCAGTAAGTGATGGGTAATGTCATCAACAGTGCTATCAAGCAGCACCTGCTCAGCAATAACCTACTCGGTGATGTCCAGTTTGGCTTTTGCCAGGGCCATTCAGCTCCTGACTTCATTACAGCCTTGGTTCAAATATGGACAATAAAAAAGACTGGAATTCAAAACAGGAGATGATGACTGTCCTTGACATCAAGGCCACATCAGACCAAGTGTGGCATCTAGGAGTCTGAGCAAAACTGGAATCAATAGGAAACAGATTAGAGTGAAATGTGACAAACAGGATGATTGAGATTGTTGGAGGTCAGTCATCTCAGCTCCAAGACATCTCGGCAGGAGTTCCTCAGGGTAGCATCCCATTTTCAGGTGCTTCAGTGACCTTCCCTCCACCATAAGGTCAAAAGTGGGGTATTTGCCAATGATTGCACAATGCTCAGCACCATTTATGACCCCTCAGATACTGAAGCAGTCCATGTTCAAATGCAACAGGATTTGGACAATTTCAGGCTTGGGTTGAAAAGCAAAAAACAACAATATTCACACCACACAAGTGTCATGCAATCACTATCTCAGACAGAGAGAATCTACCCATCTCCTCTTGATATTCAATGGCATTACCATCACTGAATTTCCCACTATCAGTAACCTGGGGGTTACCATTGACCAGAACCTGAAATGGATTGTCTTACTGTGGCTACATGAATAAGTGAGAGGTTAGTTAGTAATTCACTTCCTGATCATCCAAACCCTGTGCACCAAACACAGACACAAGACAGGAGCCTGGTGGAATACTCTTCACTTGCCTGAATGAGTGAAGCTAAATGCCATCAAGAAAGAGTGGACTGCTTGATTACACTATATTCAGCTCTTTTCACATTCATTCCATTCACAACCATCGTTCAGTGACAGTAATGTGCACCAACTATGGGATGCATTTCAGGAGCTCACTACAGGCTCTATTGACAGTATATTCTAAACCAACATCCTCTATCACTTAGAAAATGGGCAGCCAATACAAAGGAGCACCACTAGCTGCAAATTCTCCCATGAGAGACACACCATCCTGACTTGGAACTATTTTGACTTTCCATTCACAGTCAGAGGATCTAAATCCCAGAGAGCCCTTCCTGACAGCATTGAGAGTATTCTTACACAGGAAGAACTGCAGGGATTCAAGGAGCAGCTCACTACCACCTTTACCAGGGCAATTGCTGATGGATAATAAATGCTGGCCCAGCCAATGACACCTATGAATGAATTAAAAATGAAGACATTGGAGAAGATGGAATCGTGGAGAAGACATGGGGGAAACCTTGAGGGTAGGTTTTGATAGAGCAAAAAGTATGAAAATTAATCTTCTGCCAAGTGGGTTAGTAACTGGGGGCCACAGATTGTCAATAGTTGACAAAAGAATCTGATGGAAAGGGAGGATCAGTTCACAAAAGAGAATAATAAAGAACTGGAAGGCAATCAGAAGCCACAGAATCTTTCAAATAGGGTAAGGGGACAGGTATTTGAAGAATAATAGAAACAATTGTTCAATCAGTCTAGGAGAGAGCTCAAGCACAAGAGGTCAAATGGGCACCGTCTGTGCTGTAGGACCCTATCTGATAACAACTCAGTTCACCTGGGGGTGGGGTTTCAGAACAATGAACTACAGCCTTATGAAAGCATGTAAGATTGACTGATGTATGTCAAATGAAATCCCTTCCGATCATGATCCCCAACTACTTTGTACAGATACTTGCTGCCTTCGGATGGGTCATTAGTGGTTGTTCTCTGAACTATCTTTGCCTTAAATACAGTGGCACTATGCGGAAAGCAGCATCATTAGTAACTCTTACTCAAACATTCCCAGTATCTCCAATTGGACGTCTTCATTGTCCCCCCAGGCACCTTTACCCCTACAATTCTCAGAGTTAAGACATAACAAAAAAAACTTATTCTCAGTCACCTTTAAAACCAGGAAATCTTCATCTCAGAAACTTTTGTTGAATATGAAGTATTGATTGGATGTCATTTTACAAAGAAAATTTGGTTTACCCATCACTAATTATAGCTGTTTTCTAATCATCATGCTGAAATGTTATTACACACCTCTGAAGCAGGTGGGACTTGAATTCAGCCCTCTTGGCTCAGATGCAGTGACACTACCACTGCACCGCAAGAGCCTCCATCACCACAAATTATTAGATGGGCAAAATTAACAAATCAAATTTTATGCACCATTCAGTATATTCACTCAATAATTATTTGATCTTTTTCCACGAATTCTGCTTCAAGCAGCAGTTTACTTCATATTACAGCACAATGTTAAGTAGATATGATTACCCAATGTTTTAAAAAAAAGTACGTAACAATAAAGGATATTCGATATCTATTGTTGCTTGTTAAGGATTAAGGCATTCTGGAGATCATGAGAGTGGCTATTTGAATGCAACATTTTTTCACTTGTAATTTTGTACATTCAGCATTCATAGTTTGTTTGCTCTTATGTTCCTGATAAAATCTTGCTTCTTCAAACAGATTTGTAATAAACTGTCATGGTGGCGATAGACTACCTGAATATTAATCTTGCAATATAATCTAACTTTAACTGGGATTTCTATAGGTAAAATTATTTTTTAAAAAAAGGACAAAAAATTGATGTAAAATGGCCACAGCAATCATTAAGGACAGAGGTTGTGAAATTAAGATGGACTAAATGACAACTGCCTGAACTGAAATTAACATTTTATGAAAAGACACGGAAATTGGTCAACACAGGCAGGAGGGAGAGCGAGCGAGAGAGCACACACACACACACCATCTCCCTTTTGAGTCTATGTGTGGAAGGTAGGAGTGCCTGGAGGCTGGGGTTTTCCCAGGGTGAACATGTCTGCAGTAAGATCTGTAGATCTGTCACTGGAGAAGCCTCAGCTCCAGGTTTCTGAGCTGGAGTCTAAACTACAAATGCTATGGCAGATTGAGGAGGATGAAAGTTACCTGGTACTTTAAGTGATGGTCACAAATGTGTACAATAGGGTCTTCTGATTTGGTCACTGGCAGGTGAAGGCAGGTGTGATTGTAAGTGAGGCAGGGAAGGGGATGCAACAGACAACAATGCAGGAGCCTCAGCCTTAAGATTTCTAACAAGTTTGAAACAAAAGCAGAAGATTCTGAAGAAACTCAGCAGACCTGAGCATCTGTGGAGGGAAACAGAGCTAAATTTTCAGGTCTGGTGACTCAGACGTTCTGATGAAGAATCACCTGATTTGAAAAGTTAACTGTTTTCTCTCCACAGATGCTGCCAAACCTGCTGAGTTTCTCCAGCAATGTCTGCTTTTGTTTCAAATTTCCAGCTTCTATAGTTCTTTATCTGATTCTGACAAGTTTGAGCTATTTTGTTTCTTTGGATAAGCGTGAGGGTGGATGTGCTAACTGACCGTAGCAGAGTGATGCAGGAATCAACTCAAATAGGGAGGGGCAGGGAGAATGCCTAAAAGGAATATATTGACATGATGCCACAGTGCAGTGAGGGGGATGGACAATGTTGTCTGTAGCTAAACGGCAAGAGTTCGGAGGTTGGGTTGCCTTCCCCCATCACGAAGGACTCAAAGCACTCCGCTTCTTCCTTTCCCGCCGTACCACCCAGTACCCTTCCACCGACACCCTCCTTCGACTGCTGTGCTGTTCCAGCAATAAAGTTTCAACCTTGCCTTCCTAGTGACAAGGTGTGACACACACGCTTAGGGTTGGAAAGGATCTTAGTGGGAAATAAAGAATCAGCCATTATGGCTCATGTAGATAACTGCAACATGGACAGAGGTTTTGCAGAGTCAGTATGAGGAGCTCAGCACCAAATTCAGAAGCCGAACCTATTATCCACGCCACATACAAACTAACATAGGGCAAATAAGAGTTAAGAAATGAATATGTGGCTTAATGATTAATTAAGGGGAAGGGGAGGTGGAGGAATATTGAAACCTTAAGTTTGTTCCTCTCTTCACAGATACTGTCAGACTTAAGTTTCTCCAGCTCTGTTTTTTTCCAATCCCCAATACTTGTTATACTTTTCTTTAAGTAAAGGACAAAGTTATTACATCACTGGAATAAGTATAGCATTCATTTTCCTTCAAGTGAATGCTATACTTATTTCAGTGATGTAATAACCTTTGCAGAACTACAGGTTAAAAAACTGCAAACAATAATCCAATTATCTGTCATTGTACTCAATTGAAAAGCTTACCATGTGAGGTCTATTCTATTTTCAGCTTCTAAAAAAGGTGTTCCATCTTCTCTTCATACACTGAACTACCTATTCTGCTCGTCAATATGCCACCTTACATTTGCTTTACCCATGCTCTCTATTTCTTCAAAACTATTACAATGGAATTGGTCAATTCCTGGCCCCTTCTTTCATCACCTTGTTCCTTGGCCTTCAATTCAGGGCTGCCAATATTCAATCCTGTTCCTAATAGTGGTCTCTGCCATTTGCACAGGAAGCCACTTTAGAATCTGCCTTTTTGAACTCAAAGTGAATTATGTAACACTTCCTGAACTTCACCTCAATGCATTGCCTCAAGTTGAAAAGCTTCAACAAAAAGCATATGCCTAAACACCCTCTTGTAACTTCTTACCTCTAACCAATGTCTATAGATTACCTTATGTGGCCTGATGTCCATATAAACATCCCACATACTTTATTATCCATCATGTAGTCACCTGCTAAAAAAGGTCCCTGCTATTCTCATCTGGCAGTTATATCTGACATCACTCTCTTCTCTAGCATCAAAGCCTCTTTGACCACTACGCTCAACCTGTGTCATTTCTCAGTCTACATTCTCCTCTGTCCCTGATCCATGCTCCAATCTGTTATAGCAAATATATGGTTACTCTTTGGTGTTTTGCTCAATATTGTCCACTAAGACCTCATGGCTCTGGTCACGACTTATCCTGGAGTAGCCATCCCAATGGCCTCATCCCCCTTACTCCGACAGTCACATCCTGTAGGTTAGCCTCTCCAACCACTTCCCCATCTTGACCATGGGACAAAAACGGAATTTGAATTATCCAGTCTCTATCAATTAGTCGGTTCTGGTAGCCAGTTCGGTATGACAAAAACTGAAATATGCTCTTATAAAACAGTGTGCCATAGTAAACCAAAATAAAGTCATACGTTCACATAGATTCATACAAACATAGCATACAGTAGCTGCACAATTCTGTTAGCCAAAGTCAGATACTGCTGTCTGAGCATGTGCAGGGTCAATGTCTCAGATGTATCAATGACACTTTGCCAGACCAAACACTCTAATGTTTCTCTTCTGCTTCCAGCAACCTTTGCTTGGTTGTTTTCATAAATCTTTCTTTACAAGTTCCTTATTGGCTTTGATCGAGCTGGTTTTCTCATTTATGTTTGTGCTACTCTACACTACTTCTGCTCTGAGGTAACTCAGAAATTATAGCAGCAAACAGCTGCAGATTTCTAACACGGGGAGTTTGCTTCTTTCAGAATTCTGAAAGAGTTTTTCTTCACAGCACAGATTTGAGAATGCTTTCAACACGCATAATCTGGTCTCCCCGCTTTGGGAAAAAACATTGTGAAACTTGAAAGGACTCAAAAGATCTACAAGTATTTGACAAGAGTGGAGGGTTTGAACTATAGGTGGAGGCTGAATAGGCTGGGGCTATTTTCACTGGAGCATCAGAGGCTGAGGGGTAACCTTATAGAGGTTTATAAAAGCATGTGGGGCATTTTTAGGGTGAATAGCCAAGGTCTTTTCCCCAGGATAGTGTGTCCAAAACTAGAGGACATAGGTTTAAAGGAGAAAGGGGGAAAGATTTAAAACGGACATAAAGAGCAACTTTTTCCACACGGAGGGTGGTGCATGTATTGAATGAGGTTCCAGAGGAAGTGGAGGAGGCTGGTACAATTACAGCATTTAAAAGGCATCTAGATGGGTATATGAATTGGAACTTTTGGGAGGGATATGAGCCAAATACTGGCAAATGGGACGAGGTTAATTTAGGATATCTGACCAGCATGGGTGAGTTGGACTGAAGGGTCTGTTTCCATGCTGTATAGCTCTATGCCTCTGTAACAGGTTGATCAAATCCATACAACCTTTTCAAAAGAAAAGCCTAAATGTTTATGCAATTGAGGGCACATGCTAATTCCAAATAAATCAGTAGTGAATGTTGCAGTGTGCATTCTGTTTCCAACTCATACAACAAGGGACATTGGCAATCCAAGCTTAATGGATCTATGATGAGGCACTCTTTATTTATATATTAAAAAAACGATGATGATATTCCTTTGAGTCTAAATCCCAAAATTAGGGAGAATGCAGTCAGTTTCTCTCGCCACTGAAACTACCTGACACATTGAGCATTTAATGCTCTTACATATTGCAGATGTTGGAAATCTGATATTTTCTGCTGGTATTATTGACAGGCTTAATGATAATCATAGTAAAAAAATCAGAACTATAGTCTTTCCCACCAACTTCAAAAAGAGAAGCTAAAAAGAAAATACATGAGAAGTCAAAAAGCTAGTTCCATAAAAGAGGTCTGGTCCAGTGAAGGAAGCTTATACAGTTAGTCAGAACAGTTAAGCAAGTCTATTAATTGGATTACTTTCTGTATTAGTTTCCTTATTCTATAGTCAATTGAACTTAAGATAATGTTTGATTCTAGTCAGTAACAAATAAGTCACTGATTATTTTACACACAAAGCAGCTTAATGCTTCAAATCCAAACTGGTCTCATTAAAGGCACTTTAGCCTGCCTTTGGAAGGGTTGCACTAAGGCATATGTGGGTATGTGTGGAAGACATGATAGTTTCAACCTCGATTTATGCCATTATATAATTAGAGATCGAGCTTAAAAGCTATTCTGAAACATTGCCAAATAGACATCCATAAGTGGGAACAAACTGTTCAAGATAAGAAAGTCTGGAGAGAAACCACACGTGGCCACCTTCTCCTGTAAGTCCTGCCACATCGCTGAGGCTAAATGGAGTGTGTGTGCGAGAGCGTGTTAGAGAAATCAAAAAATCCCGATCCGATGCATCCAGAAGTCACAATCCAACTTATGGATGTGTATTCAGAGCAGATTTGCTCTACGAATAGTCATTTGGTACTAAAGGGCTTAAATATTGCCACAAAAAGACATTTTGTTGAAGCTATTTGTCCTCCACTCATCAGGACATTTGCAAGAACACCATTGTAAAAGGGAAAAAACATTCTATTTATGGCTACCATCATTCAAATTGCTGCAGCATATTAGTTGTGGGTAACAGACACCTTCATCCATTGTTCAAATGTTTTAATCTTTCAGATAGGACATTTCACAGGCCCAAAAGTCGTGGCTTCTTCATAATTTGCATAACAAACGTGAGGTGATGCGCTTTGGCAGGAAGAATAAAGAGCTAAATATTCTTTAAGTGGAAGACTGCAGAAAGTCTCAAAACAGAGGGATTTGAAAGTCCTTCGACACGCAACACTCAAAACAAGCATCTAAGTTCAGATGAGAAGAAGGAATGCAAATGGAATGCTGACCTTTATTTAAAAAAAAAATCAAGTACAAATGAGGAGAGATTTTGCTAAAACTACACAAGGCACTAATCAGACCACAGCTGGAATACTGTGAACAGTTTTGGAACTCTTATCTCTGGAAAGATAAACAGGCATTTGGAGGCTATCCAGAGAAGGCTCACCAGATTGTTACCAGGTATCTTATACAGTGGGCTTGTACTCACTGGAATTTAGAATGGAGAGGTTCTAAAAGGTTCGTAGGAGACTTGACAGAGTGGATGTGAAAACATTGAAAAGAAACAAGTTCTTTACCCCTATGGGCTGTTGAGGCTGGGTCATGAAAGGCTGAGCTAGACAGACTCTTAATCATCAAGAGTTATAGGAAAATAGCAGGAAACCGGAGTACAGGATTATCAGATGAGCCATGACCTCATTGAATGGTGGAGCAGACTTGCTGGGCCGAAATGGCTTCCTTCTGCTGCTCCATCTTATGATCTCCACCACACTGTCAGGCACAGAGTTCCAGGTCTTACATACTCAAGGTGTGAGAAAGATGGCAATTTCTCCATTACTTCTTTTGCAAGGCTGTCTGTGAATTCATCAATCGTTGAAAGTAACCGTGCAGGTCAGTAAGGCTCTTTAGAAAGCAAATAGGATCATGGGCAGTATATACAGCAACCGAGAATACAGGACAATGCAGTACAATGCTGGTTAGGCATCAATTTGGTTCAATTCTCCACTTCACACAATTGGAAGGCTGTCATTGCCTTGGAAACAGTGTAAATGCGATTTATCAGAATGGCAACAGGAATGAGAGAAGGTTTCTATTATTTGAAGTTAAGATGGTCCTCCTCAGAGCAAAAGGAGGCTGAGGGGAGATTAAAGTACAAATAAACAAGGGTAAGCCATCGCCCCTGGCAGAGGGATATATAATCTGAAGGATACACATAGGTCATTGGCAAAAGAACCTTGTAGGGGGTGAGAGTATCCTGCCAGCAGCAAGTTACAATGATCTGGAATGCGTTACCTGGAAGGCTGATGGAACCAGATTGAATAGTTACTTTTAAGAAGAGAATTGGATATGTACTAAAAAAATTCTAGGTTTGAGGAAAGAACAGAGGAGTGGGACAAATTGAATAGTTCTTCCAAAATAAATATAAAAGAAAGAATTGCCTGAAAAACCTTTTTAATGCTATGTTCTACGAAATCCAGTGTTTTTTCACCTTTACTATGGATATAGAATAAACCAGAAAATTAGCGACTTTACCAATGTTAATATTTTCACTAAATCCCCGTCAGGGAACATTATTTCTTTGAAAACATTCTTGTTAGAGTAATATTTTTCGAACAAGATGCAAAAGTACTAACATAGTACTGCCCTCAGTTTAAAAAAAAACCTATGTTCTGCACTCACATGCCAGAGAGGCAAATTAAAGGCAAAGTCTGAATGGGAATTAAAATACAACAGGGAAATGAAGGGGCAAGGTAGTATGATGGTTTCTGGCCTCTGAAGACATTTCCTTGATTGGTTGGCTGTAAAATGACAAATATAAATTGGATTTGGGCTGCTTTAATGCAATTTATAATAGGACTGCAATGGCAGTACTAAACCACACATGATACCTCAATCTATCAAACATCACAGAATAGCTGGGTGTCTGAAATGTCTCTCTGTTGCTTGGGGCTGCTCAGGAAGGGCAAAAGGGGACTGTACACTGATTCTCAACTGGGAATGGGATACTGGGACTAGGTTCTTTGTTAGAGAAAATGTTACCATTTCCGAGCAGTGCACATCTTGTGTGTATAATGCAGGTTGCTTGATTATTCTGGCTATTAAAACTGCAATGCCACAGAATTAGTCCATGTTAGTCTCCCACATGAGGAAAGCTACAGATAGCATAAAGAAACATTCTGGAATAATGCACTTTGCTTCATGGAACAAGAGAATGGCCAACAATCTACACTGTCAATTAGAGTCATAGAATCATAGAGATGTACAACATGGAAACAGACCCTTCGGTCCAACCCGTCCATGCCGACCAGATATCCCAACCCAATCTAGTCCCACCTGCCAGCACCCAGCCCATATCCCTCCAAACCCTTCCTATTCATATACCCATCCAAATGCCTCTTAAATGTTGCAATTGTACCATCCTCCACCACATCCTCTGGCAGCTCATTACATACCCGTACCACCCTCTGTGTGAAAAAATTGCCCCTTAGGTCTCTTTTATAGCTTTCCCCTCTCACCCTAAACCTATGCCCTCTAGTTCTGGACTCCCCGACCCCAGGGAAAATACTTTGTCTATTTACCCAATCCATGCCCCTCATGATTTCGTAAACCTCTATAAGGACACCCCTTAGCCTCTGACGCTCGAGGGAAAACAGCCACAGCCTGTTCGGCCTCTCCCTGTAGCTCAAATCCTCTAACCCTGGCAACATTCTTGTAAATATTTTCTGAACCCTTTCAAGTTTCACAACATCTTTCCGATAGGAAGGAGACCAGAACTGCACGCAATATTCCAACAGTGGCCTCACTAATGTCCTGTACAGCTGCAACATGACCTCCCGACTCTTGTTTTCAATATTCTGACTAATAAAAAGATATACCAAACGCCTTCTTCACTATCCTATCTACCTGCAACTCCACTTTCAAGGAGCTACGAATCATTCTTCATCTCAATGAGATTCACTGAAACCACAGGAGTGTTAGGCCAGTTGGTTCACAGAAACCACAAGAAAACACAGTGTGTGTTGGGCTAGTTTGTTCCTTGTACTCTCTATTTTGCCTTCAGTCATTCATATTCTTCTCTGATCTTTGGTAGCAGCCTATAGGTTCCTGCCAGTTACTGGTCCAGAAAAGAAACTACAAGAGAGATTAACAGCATCAGTATCGGACTCACGTTCCCAAACATACCTCCCCTAGGACAGCACATGGCACAAGAGCTAACAGATTTGGTTCACCTTTGCAGTTGAGTATGCTTGCTCATCTACATCACCTCTATGAAAGAACAACAAGCAGCCAGCTATGTGGCTGGAGGTATTGACAATACCGAATGACAGCAGTGATGTTGGCCAACATATGACCTTACCTGAGCATCTATGTTTGGATGTTGTGGCCATTAGAATCATTTTCTAATGTGGTCCTGCTTTATATTTCTTAACTTGAATATAACAGTGTTGGGGAAAATGCACTATTTTTAGCATACTAACCCTTACATATAACGGCACGTTTACAAGATTTTGCACAGACAACTGTTTTGACGTTTACGGGGTTTTTTTGGTCACCGAATTTTAATCAAATGGCTAAGGCAAACACAAATTGTCAAAAGTAAAAACACAACACCAATATTGTGTATAGGTTGAGAAAGCTGTTTAACAATAATATCAACCTTCTGTTAATCCAATGCAATCATTTGCATTGTTACTGTATCCAAAGACATCAATGCAACCATTCTGTATGGGAATGTCTTGGGATCTCCAGTAGCAGTAACATTCCGACTTCATTTATGTTACAGCTCTTCTGTTAAAGTCAGCGTACTTATTCTCAAGCAATGGTGTAGAGTGAGAGAGGTATTGGGACAGCAGTTGGTTGGAAGACACAATAACAGCTGAGAGAAATTTGGAGGTCATTGTGTCAAACCATTGATCAGAGTCTTAAGGGTAGTTTGCCTTTCTCTATTCACTCAATCAGGGAATGTGGATCATGGTTTCTCAAAGAAGAAAACAAGCTAGTAGTTAAATGTCTAGAATCACAGCAAATATCAATACAGAAGGTGGTAATTAACTCATCATGTCATATTTGAAGAAGAGTTACTCAATTATTCCCACCTCATATCTCAATGTTTTTCTCCCCTGAGTATTTCCCAATTTCCTTTTCAACAAGTTACTATTCCTTCTCTTCAGGTGGCACAGCCACCCAGATCATCGTATCACCATGAGGAAAACAATTCCTCACATCTGACTAACTAGCTGCTAAGTGGCCTGATCACTTTATTAGGGAACACTCTGTATGCAAAAGATATGTGATCTAACTTGTCCCAAACACTTCATGCGATAATCCACTATTGTGCATAGGATTAAAAACAAAAAGGAAAAGGAAGGAGAAAATAAACACCCACATCAAAACAGAATTAGTCAATACAGAGCCAATTTGAGTCAACCTTCATGAGGTTTCTTTTATGTCATGCTTAAGGAGAGAGAATGTTATTTAGTCAGATAATAGTAATTGCTTCAGAATCCATCACACTCACTCACACAGAGGTGTACAAGAGGACAGTGAAATTTAGTACAGCACTTCCATTAAACACTTACAAATTTTCCAATCAGTCTGCAGACCTATTAGTTCTAAACGGAGGCAAATGTCCTTCGTAAGGACACTGGTGATCAAACAGCAGCATAGAAATAGAACATTAATATTGAAACAGTAATATTGATTAAGCAGATTCTTTCCATCTCCTTATATAAACTGCATAAATGGTTTTCTGTCACTGCTACTCAAAATGGTCAGTGATTGACTGCACATTAAAAGTGAGACACCTATGAACTCAATGTAAAGCTATGTTTATAGGTACACACGTATACACACTGCCATAACATTTTAGCTGGAATCAAATATCACAGGTGAGCTTTGTCAGCAAAACACAATTCAATATGGAAACAATTTCACTCCTCTTTTTTCCTTAATAATTTAAACTTTCAAATTAAGTTAAAGTCACTTGATATTTTTCATAAATTACTAGGAAATGTTGATACAGTGCAATTGTACTTTGTCGCTAGATTGGACCCGAAAATACTAAAAATACGGAGGCAGAAATCTCAATCTCAGAAGATACTGTTCAAAATATCAAATGCCCTTCGGTCCATTCAATCTTTTCCAACCATCATAAACCTCTAAATACAACTGAAAAATTGAATGCTCTAGCCTCAATCACACCATGCATGGCAAACCACTGTAAATGATGACCATCTTCTGACACATGCCTTAAATTTGTTCTTCAAAACGCAATCTTAAATCTCTGAAATTACTTTGTTGTGTTTGCTTGCTTGTTCCTCATAAGTATCATTCAAGGGTCTTTTTGAAGTTCAGATCCTTTCCTCATATCTGACAGTTTGGTTACATTGATGGTACAGACAGACTAAAACAGTGGTAGAACTTGTGGTAGATGGGGTTTAATGTGGAAACATGTGAAGTCCCTCACTTTAGGTCTGAATAACAGAAGTAAGAACAAATGCTTAATATTAAGGTAAGTGCTGTGAACAAGCATTTAAATATCTATGTATACAAATCACTAAAAGCTACACTACTAGTTAATAAAAGGGGCAATAGATTGGCTTTTACCTTAATTTAAAAGCTGTATTTAAATGCAAAGAAAAAGGATTCTGTTGAACAGACCCCTGCACAGATCCTCTTTGGTTCAGTTTTAGCCATCGAACCTCCTCAGGAAATGTGTACTGGCCTCAAGAGGATGGAGTGCAGATTCAATAGAGTGATGATAAGGGCTTTAAGGATTAAATGATGAGGATAATTTCCATAAACTTGGTTCATTTTTCCCTGAATTCAGAAAGGTTGCATAGTATTCTAATCAAGGTTGAGAAAATTTGAAGGTTTTAATGATGTAGATCTGTTTAAACTATTTCTTTTGGTGAGGAAATCCAGAACAAGAGGACAAAATCTGCAACTTAGAGTCAGATCACCTGAGTGTACTCAGGAGCATTTATTTTATATAAAACACAACCTACAACTCCCTTCCCAAATAGCTTTAGCTTCTGGGATTATATTCAAGACTGGAATAGATATCTTGGGTAAAAATATGAAGATATATGAAACAAAAGTGATTAAATGGAGCAAACCACAGAAAATCCTGTAGCCTGAATGGCAAAAGAGGTACAAGGGCTTAACAGTCGATTTTGCCTGTCCTCGGATGCTGCCTGAATTGCTGTGCTCTTCCAGCACCACTGATCCAGAATCCTATTCCTGTGATTTGCCATTGCACAGTTAACACTGAGGCTGGAGAACTCAATTCAATTTAACATCCCCCGCTATGACATTCACTACAACACCTTAAAACTTCCTCGTAACACATTATAATATTGTAACCATGAAATACAAACATTTTTCTACCAAATCTAACATATATGGTGCCTTGTATCTGTTTATATTGAATTGTAATGCTTCCTGCATTTCAACAGCTGACTACACTTCAAAAAAGGACTTAACTGGCTTGAGTGCACTTTGGGGCATTCCCTGGTCATGGAAGACTATATAAATACAAACTTTTCCTTTTATTAACCCAAACTTAATGTAATTTGTCACGCATTACATAGAGCATGGCAAGGTTTTTTTTCATCTGTCTCCAAGATCTTTTGTCATCTCCACTTACTTGCCTGATGTCAACTCAATATTTAGCCATCTTCCAAGGATACAAATTCAGATCAGATATGCATATTAAAACACTAAGTCACACAACATGCACTCAACAGCACTTTACTCACATCCCCTGTTCATTTGGACTCAACACTTCGCACAAACTGCTTCTGCACTTTTCCTTCAGCTTGTCACTAATTCACTCACACATTTCAACCTTATTACACAATGACATTAGACTGTAAAATGTCTTGCATGGTACAGTTAATAATATAAAAATCGGTAATCCCAATTTACATTGCTTATTTCCCGAAAAACGTCTCAGGAAGATCCGGCGAGATCTGTTTGGTAGCTGTCATTTATCTTCCTCAAAATGACCATGACTATTTTACAAATTCTCCTCCCCTAATTACCCTGTAATATAATTCATCTCTCCCAGGAGAATGGCATGTCTAGGGCTTACATCAGGAAGTATCAACTCACACAAAATCAACAAGTGGAATACATTGCTAAAAATAGTAAGTGATAAGATGACCCTGGAATTTCTTAAATGGTTAAATGCTGTAATAGGAAGATTGTAGAGAGTTGGCTTTCTGAAAAGGAAAAAGCAGGGCCTCTTTAGATCTTGCCTTATGTTTTGAAGAATATGAACTCATTGTAAATGACAAGAAACTTAAATAGTTCAGAGGGATGTGGTGCCCTTGGACAGAAAACAAAGTTTCAAGTCTAGCAAGCCGGTATTATTTGAAATCCCAAAACATACATACAGATTTCATTTAAATATTTGATATTCTTAATCAAAACTTAAAATGGTTTACATCCATTTAATCCATTCAGTGGAACATGGAGTAATTCTTTAGAAAAGCAAGTATGCTGGACAGAACACAACCATTTCAAATTTCCAAGAGAACAACCTTGGTATTAGTATTTACTAATATTAGAATTAAATCAAACTGATGTTCAAACATTTGATTCTATAGTTAGGACAAAGAGCAACAAAAACCAAAACTGCTGGAGAAACTCAGCACAGTTGGCAGCATCTGTGGGGAGAAACTGATTCCATGTTTTGAGTCAAGCGTCCCATGTTCAGAATCCAAGAGCTCTAAAGACAGTTCACTGAACCCGAAATGTTAACTCTCCTTTCTCTTCACAATTGCTGAGTTTCTCCAGCAATTTCTGTTTTTGATTCAGATTTCTTTGTTTTAACTTAAGAGGAACAATTGGCTACATGGCTCCTTGACCCTTCTTTGCCATCCCACATGGAGGAGGGAGGTCGAGCTTCAGCCTCAATTCAACTTTCAGCGCTGGTCCTCACATTTCCTTCAGATTCCAAAATCTAGCCACCTCAGCCTTGAATATGCTCAACAACTGAACAGCCACAGCCCTGTGGGGTAACAAATTCCAAAGATTCACCAATTGAGTGTCAGACTTCCTCATCTTAATCTTAAAAAGGCTTACACTGTACCCTCAAGTTCAAGGGTAACAGTTTCTCAGCATCCACCTGGCCAAAACTTCATAGAATCATACAAACTTCAAAAAGATTACTTCTCATTCTTGTAAACACTAGCAAATATAGGCAAGTTTGAATCAATCTTTCTGCATAGACTCAAAATCAAAGTCTATCTAGCAGAGCTTCATTTCAATCACATCAGGCAGCATCCGAGGAGCTGGAGGATCAACGTTTCCGGCAAGAGCCCTTCATCAGGAAACTTACCCGGAATGTTGATTCTCCTGTTCCTCGGATGCTGCCTGATCGGCTGTGCTTTTCCAGCATCCTACTCTTGACTCTGACCTCCAGCATCTGCAGTCCTCACTTTCTCCTTCATTTCAATCACTCTAACACAAATGAACCTTTCCTTAGATATAGTAATCAAACTCCAAATTTCACATATGCTTTAACAAAGCCCTGTACAACTACAGTGTAACTTCACCACTTTAACCTCCTTACAACACACCATTTACCTTCACAACTGCTTGCTGCACATGAAACTGTGTGTTCTGCGCAAGGACACCACATTTCCCCCTAAACTATTTAATAGTTTCACATTTTTTAAAATAAGTTTTGTTTTTCCAACTAGAGTGAAAACCTCTCATTTTCTCACATTGAACTCCTTCCAACACCTCACTCGACTTTATTTATTTGCATTTTTTTTTTGTCACCTTGTTACAATGCATGTTACATTAATGGGTTGGACAATAATGACCCTTGCAAACATCCTGTAGGTAACAGGCTGCTAACATTAAAAAAGGTGTGAAACAAATACCAGAGAAGAAACGTGAGCAGAGCTAATATGGCTTTTCTTCAAAACCTTAACCCTAATCCCATTAAATCAATTGTCTGTCCACACTGATGCTGCACTCAACCTTGTCAGCTCTTGTGCGAAAAACCTTTCCTGGAGCACATTTTAAAACCCAAGTGGACTAAATCCATTGGCTGCCCTTCGTTACTAAAAGGATGCTTGCAAGGGTCACTATTTTCATCCAGGGCATTAATGTAACATGATTTGGAGATGCCGGTGTTGGACTGGGGTGTACAACGTTAAAAATCACACACCAGGTTATAGTCCAACAGGTTTAATTGGAAGCACTAGCTTTCGGATCGCAGCTCCTTCATCAGACAAGCTATTTTTCAATGTATAATTTCAGTTACATCACACTGTAAACTTCTGCTATAAATTCTGCGTCTTACAATTGTGTCCTCCACAACCACCTGATGGAGGAGCGTCGCTCCGAAAGCTAGTGCTTCCAATTAAACCTGTTGGACCATAACCTGGTGTTGTGTGATTACTAATGTAACATGAATTGTAGTGACTGTGTAACGCGGCCAGGTCTGGTGATGATGCAAAGTTACGTGGAAAATACGCTGTCACAAGGAGACAAAATCTTCATTAACCCTGCCGGTCACATCCTTAAGACAGCTCAGTGGGTGTTTTTTTTTTACATTGACAGCACTCTGGTAGTTTACAAGTTGCTCAGTGCTAATTTGACATGGGTTTTGATATAAGATCGGAGGCGCAAGTTTAAACTTCAAGACAATGATGGATGAAGTGATGAAATTAAAAAGTGTGAACCATCAAAACCATAGTTGTCTGTCAGAGCAGAGGGAAAGGGAGCGTGCACACTGACCATGAAATGCCATCCCTCAGTGTCCCTTTAATGGGTCAGTCTACCCCCAAACAGAGAGAGAGAGAGAGAGAAGCGGGGCCCTTACATTGACATGACCTTACCCAGCAGGAGCAGCCGGTGAGTTTGCTTGTACTCGCGTTTCTGTTCCTTCAGGATTTTGTCGATGTACTTGCTGACTTTCTTTGCCTCCCTCTCCGCCTCCTTCTCCTCCGCCCGCAGCCTGTCCCAGTTTTTGCTGGGTTTCTCGGGGGCTGCTTTCTTGGCGCCGTGCTGCCGCTCTCCGCCGTTCTGCTGGGGCTGCCAGTCGCGGAGCCTGTCCGGGTCCCCGCGCTGGGCTTGGTGGCCATCGCGCAGCCAGTCGGAACTCCGCAGCCGCTCCACCGTCTCCCCCCGCTGCGGGGCTGCGGCTGGGGCTGAAGCCGCTGCCGGAGGCTCCGAGTCCGGGCTGCTGGTGGACACTGACGCGATGGGGTCGCTGAACAGCCGCGGGCGCAGGCTGTAGCACATCCCCATGTTTCCACAGACAGGGAGAGGCGAATACCCCCACACACAGGGCCTGGAACAAACCGCTTTGATCAGCGTTTCATCCTCACGCTTCACAAACCCACCCACCGAAATGCAGCTGGTCGATTTACAGTCCCTTCTCTCCCACTCCCCCAAATTTAAAAACAAAACACCCGAATTTTTTTTTATATAAAAAAAGGCAAGAGACTGAATGGTTTAAAATCCCCAATGTTCCATTGTGCACAAGCAAATACGGCGTTCGAGACTCATAAATCACCTGATCCCAGTGACCAGTGGTCCACCTTACCGTAAATCCTCCAAACTCACAGCCCAACTCCTGGAACCAGAGCCAAACCAATCCGACCTCCTCCATCCCCACCTCCCTCCCAACAATTCATTGATCTGCCCTTCAATCCCCTCAGCACTTGTCCTCAGGAATCATTTTTTTTTGTAAAAACGCACAAGTCACAGCATTTCTTCGGATTTGTTTACAGCCTCACGATATCTATGGAGGAACAACAAAACGCTGTGCCAAAACACATAAATATTACACCATGGTAGAATATCTTTGACAGCACCCCCCCCCCCCTTTCAAATCGTTCCGAACTCCCTGATTTTTAAATCATAAGCAACACTAAAGAATTGGTGGCGGGAGGGAGGGTGAGTTCCTCTGAGAGAGTGATATTTTGGGTTAAAAAAAACACTGCTTGACAGAGGAATTTCCTTCATTAATCATCCAGCTTTAAAAAAAAATCAGATTTCAATGTCCCAAATATAAAGCCTAGAAGGCCTCAAACAACGAGGGGTTTCTTTATCTGCCCCCATCCAGACAGAGGGTAACTAGAAAAACATAAAAGGTCTTTAATGTTTCTTGTGAAAGGTGTTTAAAATAAAAAACCGGTTAGTAAATGGACTAAAGATTATAATATTAATTATAGATGGACAAATACTCGACGGAAAGATCCTGAACTAGCGGAGCTATGTGGATGTAACACTATACAACACAGCGAAATATATCTGCTACATGTTAAAAAGTAGTGCTGAATAAACTCTGCAGCATCTGTGGAGAGGGGAACAGCTGACATTTTGTGTCCAGTAGGACTTTTCTTTGGAACCCGAAGTCGTTAAACATAACATGTTAATTCTGCTTCTCTCTCCGCAGATGCTGCCGGACCTGCTGAGATTCTACAGCATTTTCTGTCTCTATTTCAGATTTGCAGCACCTGCGACATTTTGCTTTTATCGTGTTTTGATGAAATCTGGACCATTAAAACCTCTCAGATGCCGTCTGACCTACTACCCGAGTATACCCAGCGTGTCATATCTGCATAAATTTGGAGGAGTTTGGGGGGGGAGGGGGAAGAATATTTTGGAATTTCACCCTGTTGCCCTGGCGAGCAAGGAAACAATTTGTACAGCTTTCAAACTTATTTAAATCGGTGTAATGAATCTAGAAATCACATCAAGTGCGTGAGGCAGGAGCTATAATTATAATTTTGAAAACAAGGTATTTCCGTCGTGAGTCAAACACAACACCTAAAGCAGTTTTTAAGTTCAAGACATTGTTTAATTGCTTGAGGTTATAGAAGTTTAAAAAGAGGTGTGGCATCTTTAGAAATATCATGTGACTTGTTTGCTATTTGCTATGGCACCATACTCTTGTTTACTGTAAACAGTTAAGAATTGAGTCCGATTTTGCTGTCAACTTTTCCGTGAGGTTAACCGTGCTTGCAGTTATTCGTGAGCAAGTCATGCAACAAACTCAGATGAGAGGCAGGTGTATGGCTAAATATCTAAAAATTATACCATTCCACTGTTAACTTTGTCACAAAGCAGTTTGATGATTCCTCACTGTTGGCACATGATGTATGCCATAACACTGTTTAAAAAATAGTAGTGACGACAATTCCCCCCCACCCACCAGATATTTAGAACACAAAGATACAGCAAGAACTGAGGTGAAATATCCATCAAGAGGCACTGAAAACACTCTCCCATGATTACAAGATGGAAACACAGGAGACAATGTAAGGCAGTGTGAAGTGATACACTTTGGTATAAAGAATAGATTAGACAATGAGATAAATGATACAATTTTAAAAGAGGGTGCAGGAACAGAAATACCCACCATGTACACACAAACTGTTGAATGGGGACAGGACAAGTGCAGTGAGTATTTTAAAGAAATTGATGGGATATTTTGGCTTTGTTCATTGAGGTGTTTAGTATAAAAACCAGAAAGTTGTGCCAACTGATATACAGTACAGATGTAAGCGAGAACATTGGAAGATCATAGCATCCGCAAACTTCTTTCAAGCCAGGACTCGTCCTTTAGACTGCAATGGAACATGGTAGTGTGCCATGGAGTCATTACAGTGCAGAAAGATTCCATTGATTCTATGTCAGCTCTCAGTAGGACAACCTAATCAGTGCCATTCCCCTGCTCTATTGCTTGAACCCTGCAAGTTTGCTTCCTTCAGATGCCCATCCCATTACCAGTGACTGACCATACCTTTACACTTTAAATCTCATCTCTATGAAATCTTTGTAGTCTCAATCCTCTTCTTCCAACACACAATGAACAGTAGAACACAAGAAATAGGATTGGACCACTGGACCAATTAACCCTGCTCCATCTATTCAACATGGCTGACATTGGACTTCACTCTCCAGCTTGCTTCTCTTCTCCCTTATTCCTGAGAGACAGAGCTTTTCTGTTCCCACATTAAACATTCAACAAAATGAACATCTCTGGGAAGACAATTCCAAAGGTTCACAACGCTTTGAGGAAGTAGTTTTTCCTCATCTCAGTCCTTAATGGATTGGCCTCTTATTCAGTAAGTGTTTTAAATTCATCAACCAATTTCTCAGCAGCCACCCTATCAAATCCCCTCAGAACCATCTGTTTCAAAGAGATCATATAGAAGCAGGTGAATGATGAGCAGAAATAGACCATTTGACTCCTTCAGCTGGTCCAACAGTCAATAAGGTCAAAGCTGATCTGTTGGCTTTTGAATTCTATATTCCCATCTACCCTCAACAACATTTGATTCACTTGTCTAACATGAATCTATTTAGATCAGCCTAAAGCTATTCAATGAATCCCCATTCCACTAACTGCCTTCTGCAGCAGAATCCCAATGTCACAAAGTCACTCCCCCAAAGTGCAGTGGACTCTGGGACATTGAGTAAATTTAAGGAGGAACCAGACAGGTTTTAATTTGTAACACCTTGAAGAATTATGGCAAGGGCAGGAAAGAGGAGTTGAGACAGAGATGACCCCATGATCATATCAAATACCAGGGTAGGCTTGAGGGGCTGAATTGCCTACTCCTGCTAATTCTTCTGTACCAAAGCCATTTTTTAAAAAAAAAGTTCCTCCCACATTCTAATAGGGAGGTTCCAAGTTTTTAGCAATGGGCTGCTAGTTCTGTACTCACTTGAGAGAATATAGTCTATCCATGCTCACTTTGTCAACTGTTTTCAGGATCTTATACACTTCAATGAACTCTCACTCTAAACTCCAGTAAAACACTTCACTGTCTGTCCAAGATTTCCTCATAAATCAACCTGCTCATTCCAGATAATCAACCTAGCAACCCCCTCTGAATGACCAATGTATTTGCATTTTTCCTTCAATGAGGAGACCAGCACTGTCCTGTATAACTGAAGCTTAACATTCTTACTTTTATGTATCACTCACAGTCTTCCATTAGCATTAATTACTTGTTGCACCTGCATTCTAACTTTGTGACAAGTGCACCAGATCATCCAAATTCTTCTGCACCTCCGAGGTCCAAAGTCAGTCTTCATTCAGGTCAGGCTCAGCACTTTTGTTCTTCATGTTAAGATGAAGTTTGCATTTTGCCAAACTATACTGCATTTGTCAGATTTTTGCTGACTCGGTTTATCTGCCCTCCTCTCTAGAATTGAGCAAGAACTGGAAAATTAATGAACACATTACCTCATCACTAGCCACCTCTTGCAAGACTCTAGAAGAACCTGTCAGTCCACAACACTATCAGTTCGTTCAGTATCACTTCTCTAGAGAAGGGTTTTACCACGTTCCCCTCTCCCTCCTGATTGCCAGCTTTTAATGGAATGCTTTTTGCATCTCCACAGCAAAAACAGATGCAAAATATCTGTGTATTTTACCCACCACTTCCTTATTCTCTGCTGTTGAAGCACCTCCCCTTCTTTGAAAATCCAGAGATTTTAAAAATGTTCAAGGAATTGGGGGCATCTGATTACAGATACCAGTCTTCAGTCACTTTAATTCATAGGAATTTTGCCAAAATGTAGGTCATTCAGCCCCTCAAGCCTGCTCCACCACTCAATAACATGATGGCTGATCTGTGGCTTAACTCCATATGCCTGCCCTGTGGTTTTTTTTCCTTTGATATCCTTGCTTATCAAGCATTTGTCTATCTCAGATTTAAGTTCAACAATTGAATTAGTATCAACCACAGTTTGAGGGTGGGTTTTCCAAACATACTCTACTCTTTGTATGTAGAAGTGCTTTCTAACATCTCTCCTGATTGGCCTGGCTGTGATTCTTAGTCTACACCCCCATTTTAGGATCTTCAAGTGGAAATAGTCTTTTCCTGTAAGTATGCTGAAAACCTTGATTAGATCACCCCTTAACCTTCTAAATTCCAAAGAATGAAAGCTTAATCTGTTTAAACATAAACCCTGAAGTCTAGTTATCATCCTTGTAACCGTGCATTGAACTCCATCCAGGGCCAAAACATCCTTTCGAAGGTGTGGTGCCCAGATCTGCTCACAGTATTTTAAATGAGGTCTACCTAGGGTTTGTTTAACTGCAGCATAATGTCTACACCCCTATACTACAGCCCTTTAGGGATGAAGGCCAGCATTCCACTAGTCGCCTTGATTATTTTCTGTACCTGTTCATAGTGTTTTAAAGAGCTATGCATCTGAACCCTCAAGTTTCATTGGGCATTCTCTGTATTTAACAATGTATCTTCTAAACAAAACCCTGTTCTATCATTTTTCAGTCTTAAATAGATAACCTCACAGTTGCCTATATTAAAATCCATTTGTCACAGCTTTGCCCATTCACTTTATCAATGTCCAGTTGTCACTTTATCCTGTCATCAACACCAATTTTGGGTCATCAGTAAATTTGGATAATTGATTTTTTAATGCTGTTATTATCCAAGTTATTAATGAATATTGTGAATAATTGTGTCCTCTGTGGGGGACTACTTGTCAATTCCTGCCAATCTGAGTACTTGCCTATTATTCAAGATCACTGTTTCCTGCCACTCAACCAATTTCCTATCCATATCATTAATTTGCCCCCAATTCCATGGGCTTCCACTGTAGCTAATGATCTCCCGTGTGGGACTTTATCAAAAGCCTTCTGGAAGTCCACATAAACATCCATTGATTGACCTCTGTCCTTCACCATTTACACTATGTGATATCAAGATACAGCTGAAGGCACAGGATACTACAAACACTATGGGACTTGACACCATTCAGGCAACTGTACTGAAGAAAAATGCTCCTGAACTAACTATTCACCTGGACAAAACCTTCACTGTTTGTTGAATTATTACTCATTTATTTATTAAAGCTGGAGTCAGGCTGCCTTCCACAACTGTTTATATTGTTGAATACAAACACAAATTTAATTTGTCCCCTTCCTAACCAAATCCCTTATTGTGGACAACTAGTGCTCAAATGTGTTTTTGAATGATTATCAGCTGCTTTTTAATTATCTCTTGAGCATTCTTTAAAGGGACCACCTTTTACAATGTTGTTACCACTGGCTGCATTGTACGCACCTGGCAAAATGGAAGCATTCTTCCAGGTATGACCTATGCAAAATACGCAGAACAAATCCAACTTGACTGACTACCAGCCTATCAGTCTGCTTTGATCATCATTAAAGTAATGGAAGGTGTCATCAACAGTGCTATCAAGCAGGGCCTGCTCAGCAATAACCTGCTCAGTGATACCCAATTTCAGTTCTGGCAGATCCATATACCTCTTGAACTCATTACAGTCTTGGTTCAAACATAGACAAAAGAGCTGAATTCCAAATGTGAGGGGAGAGTGACTGCCCTTGACATCACAGCGGCATTTGACCAATCATGGCATTGGGACTCCTAGCAAAATTAGAAAAGTTGGGAGAAAATTTCACAGATTGGAATCATACGTAACATGAAGGAAAATGAATGTGCCTGTTGGAGGTCAATTATCTCAGTCCCGGGACATCACTACAGTATGTTTAGGGTAGATATTTTTTAAGCAACCTATCCGGCTATATTATTCCATACCTCTGGACTCGAGTCAGAGTCAAACAGCACAGAAATAGAGCCATCGGCACAACTTGCCAACCAAGTTTCCTAAACTGAACTAGTCCCATTTGCCTGTGTTTGTCCTATATCCCTCTCAACCTTTCCTCTCCAAGTATCTGTCCAAATGTCTTTTAAATGTTGAAATTGTACTTGCCTCTACCACAATTTCCTCTGGCAGATTGATCCACATATGCATTACGCTCTGTGTTAAAATGTTGCCCCTTCGGTCCCTTTTAAGTCTTTCTCCTCTTACATTAAACCTATCCCATCTAATTTGGACCCTCCTACCATAGGGAAAATACCTTGGCTATTCACCTCATGTATTCCCCTCTTGATTTTATAAACCTCTATAAGGTCACCCCCTCAGCTTCCAATGCTCCAGGGAAAACAATCCCAGCCTATCCAGCCTGTCCCTATAACTCAGACCCTCCAGTCTCAGTAACATCCTTGTTAGCCTGTTTTGCACCATTTCTATTTTAGTCACATCCTTCTTCTAAGAGGGTGACCAAAACTATATGCAGTACTCCAAATATGGCCTTACTGATATCTTGTACAGTCATAACATGATGTGCCAACTCCTGTACTCAGTGCTCTGACTGATGAAGGCAAGCATACCAAATGTCTTCTTCACTACCCTGTCTACTCATTACCTCATCTACTGTGTCCGTTGCTCTTGATGAGGTATCCTTTACATTGAGGAGACAGAACGTTCAGAGAACATCTCTAGGACATATGCACCAACCAACCCCACCGCCCTGTGACCGACCACTTCAACTCCCCCTCCCACACTGCCAAGAACATGCAAGTCCTGGACCTCCCCCACTGCCAAATCCAAGCCATCCTGATGTCTGGGGGAAGAGTGCCTCATCTTCCGCCTTGGGATCTTCCAACCACATGGCATCAACGTCTATTTTGCCAGTTTCCTCATCTCCCCTCCCCCCCCCTTATCCCAGATCCAACCCTCCAACTCAGCACTGCCCTCTTGAACTATTCGGATGCTGCCTGTCCTGCTGTGCTTTTCCAGTGCCACACTTTTTGACTCTGACTCTCCAGCATCTGCAGTCCTCACTTTCTCCAAACCACTTTCATGGAACTATGTACCTATGAACACCTAAGTCTTTCTGTTTGACACCATCTCCCAAGGCTCTACAATTAATTGTGTACATCCAGCTCTGGTTTGTCTTACCAAAATGCAACATCTTGCATTTTTAGATTAGATTACATTACAGCGTGGAAACAGGCCCTTCGGCCCAACAAGTCCACACCGACCCGCCGAAGCGCAACCCACCCATACCCCTACATTTACCCCTTACCTAACACTATGGGAAATTTAGCATGGCCAATTCACCTGACCTGCACATCTTTGGACTGTGGGAGGAAACCGGAGCACCCGGAGGAAACCCACGCAGACACGGGGAGAATGTGCAAACTCCACACAGTCTGAGGCAGGAATTGAACCCGGGTCTCAGGCGCTGTGAGGCAGCAGTGCTAACCACTGTGCCACCGTGCCGCCCTATTTAATTTATTGAATTAAACACCATCTGCCATTCCTCAGTTCTCTGGCCCAGGGGATCAAGATCCCATTGCACTCTGAGATAACTTTCTTCACTGTTCAGTATGCCACCAATTTTGGTATCATCCTCAAACTTACTAACAATACCTCCTTTATTGATTGATTGATTGTTTTGATTTATTGTCACGTGTACCTAAGTACAGTGAAAAGCTTTGTTTTCGAGCAGTACAGGCAGATCATAGCAAGCGAGGACATACAGAGCATAAGGTTAAGAAAACTTGGTCAGAGGCATTCAGGTTATATCACACAAGGCATGCGTTAGGCAAGATCAACATTAACAAGATCAGCATTATTTAAAGTTAGAGAGTCCATTCATCAATATGACAACGGCAGGGAAGAAGGTGTTCTTGAACCTGTTGGTGCGTGCATTCAAACTCCTGTATCTTTTTGTTATGGACTAGGCCAGACCACTCAAAACCATCTTGAGCAGGAAACCCAGACCATAACGTTGCAATTTGTTTTGGTAAGTGTACTGTGAAAATTACCCGGAATAAGTTAGCTAGGTCAACTACTAGGTTTTAAAACAGACAGGAATTTATTTAGGAAACTACATAATGAAACACAAGGAACAGAATAAAGAACCCCTACAGAACTCAATCTATCCAAACTAGATTTAATTATGCTGTTCCGAAAATACACAACAGTCCCAATAAGCAAACCCCCCCTTAAAAAACATTAAAAATGGAACAGGTGCTTACAGGTTGAAGTGAGAAGGGCAGAAAGAGAGAGGGAGAGAGAGCCTGTTTCCACAGCTGAACTCCTAACTAGTTCTGGACTGAATTACTCAGCTAGCGAGCTGACCACTCCCCTTTCATTATACAGGTCACTTCTAAAACATGACCACTTTGGCCTGAAGTCTCATCTGTTTACATATAAACAAAAAGGCCTCTCAATACTCTTTGATCTCTGTACCAAACCAGTCTAATTGGAACCCGGAGAGTTTTATGACCCCTCTGAAAAAAACCAAGGACACAGTATCGTTGAGAAAAGGAACAGCTTTTAGAAAAAAGGTACCATCAATACCAAAAGAAGGATTCATTTTTAAAACCCTTTGAAAACAAACTGGTTAGTAGTCTAAAGCACACATATATACTATACTAACTATACACATGCAAACATGCAAATTCTGGCCATGGCACTCCCACCACTGAACACCTCCTTATCTCATTCGAGTCTCAATAATGCATCGGCAATCACGTTTTCTCGACCTGCCACATGCACAATTGCCAAATTAAATGGCTGCAACAATCAGCTCCATCGAAACAGTCTGGCATTTCTGTCATTAAAGTTTTCCATAAATGTCAATGAGTTGTGATCAGTGTATACGATTGTCTCAGATGCATTGCTGGCAATATAAACACTGAAATGTTGTCATGCCAACATCAAGCTTAAAGTCTCTTTCTCCACCATTGAATATTTCTGTTGATGAATGTTCAACTTCCTAGAAAAATACCCGATGGGTCTTTGTATTCCCTCGTCATCCTCCTGCAGGAGCACCATACTGACACCCACATCACTGGCATTGATAGCCACTTTGAAAGGCTTCATGTAATCGGGTGTGCCTAATACTGGGGTAGTGGTTAAGACAGTTTTTAGGCTGTCAAACACCTTTTGACAGTCTCCTGTCCACTGAAACTTCTTGCCCTTCTTTAACAATTCAGTGAGTGGAGCAGCCACACTGCTAAAGCTCGGCACAAACGTTCAGTAAAATCCACTCAATCCCAGGAACGGCTTTCATCGTCGACGGTGTGGGAAATTCCTCAATTATTTTCATTTCGCATCCTATGGGGCCATTTGTCCATGTCCAATAATATGGCCCAGGAAGCTGACTTGGGTTTTGGCAAATTCACTTTTAGCTATGTTTACCACCAAGCCTGCCTTCCGAAGTCAATCGAACAAATCCAATAAATGCTATAAATGTTTCTTCCATGAGTGACTAAAAATCACCAGGTCATCAACATAACAACACAATTGATTAACCCGGCAACGACCTTATTAGTCAGCCTCTGAAATGTGGCTGGAACGTTTTTCATATCAAATTGCATGACTTTGAATGGATATAGTCCATTTGGCGTTAGGAAAGCTGAAATTGCCTTTGTTCTCTTTGACAGAGGTACTTGACAGTAGTGTCTGAGCAAGTCCAACTGAGAAATGTAAATTGCTTGCCCCACATTTTCAGCATAGTCCTCTAACCATGGAATTGGATATGCATCAGCCTTTGTGATGGCGTTGACTTTGCCATAGTTCACATGTAACTATTGGGTACTGTGTGGCTTTGGCACCATGACCATGGGTGAGCTCCAGTCACTGTAACTCACTTGATTATGCCATCCTGCAGCATGCTCTCTATCTTCTTCTGAACCTGTGCCAACTTTAGAGGGTTATGCCTATAAGGATGTTGCTTAATCTGAATAGCATCTCTTATATCTGCATCATGCACAATTAGGTTAGTACTTCCCAGAGTGGGTCATGTGAATATGCTCACAAGGTATTTTGACCAGGGAAGGAAAGCAAGAGGAGAAGGTTTAGATTACTTACAGTGTGGAAACAGGCCCTTCGGCCCAACAAGTCCACACTGAACCGCCGAAGCGCAACCCACCCAGACCCATTCCCCTACATTCCACCCCTTCACCTAACACTACGGGCAATTTAACAGGGCCAATTCACCTGACCTGCACATTTTTGAACTGTGGGAGGAAACCGGAGCACCCGGAGGAAACCCACGCAGACACGGGGAGAACGTGCAAACTCCACACAGTCAGTCACCTGAGGCAGGAATTGAACCTGGGTCTCTTGTGCTGTGAAGCAACAGTGCTAACCACTGTGCCACCGTACCACCCATATTAATAATTACAGCACAGAAGGAAGGACAAGTTCAGAGGACTCTGAATTGGACATTCCTCAAATCAAATTGGACATTGAGGAACTTGTCAAAAATTGGGATAAATGATTGAGTTACCTTCTACAAGAAAATCGAAATGACCTGAAGCAGTTATTACCATGGCAACACGATGCCTGGAGGAAGAGCGCCTCATCTTCCGCCTAGGAAACCTCCAACCACAAGGGATGAATGCAGATTTCTCTAGCTTCCTCATTTCCCCTCCCCCCACCTTATCTCAGTCCCAACCCTCAGACTCAGCAACGCCTTCTTGATCTGCAATCTTCTTCCCGACCTCTCTGCCCCCACCCCCTCTCAGGCCTATCACCCTCACCTTAACCTCCTTCCACCTATCGCATTCCCAACACCCCTCCCACAAGTCCCTCCTCCCTACCTTTTATCTTAGCCTGCTTGGCACACCTTCCTCATTCCTGAAGAAGGGTTTATGCCCGAAACGTCGATTCTCCTGCTCCTTGGATGCTGCCTGACCTACTGCGCTTTTCCAGCAACATATTTTTCAGCTCTGATCTCCAGCATCTGCAGTCCTCACTTTCTCCTTTGGGAGGAAACCAGAGCACTCTGAGGAAACCCAGACAGACACGGGAGGAATGTACAAACTCCACACAGACAGTTGCCTGAGGGGATTGTACCTGGGTCCCTCACAGTTTTAACCACTGAGCCACCGTGCTGCCTCTATTTGGCCCCTGCTCTGTGCCACTTATCTGATCAAAGACAGTCTCAGATAAAGCTATGTCAGCTTCCTTATCTGTGCCTTTTGATCTCTCCTGCTTCGGCCTGTGCCTCTGTGATCTTTGGTCACACAATCAGGGAAAATTCCTGAATAAAGATCCTTCATTTCTTCGGATGCCTGCATCTCCACTGATTTTTCAACTAGACTAGTGACACTGCGACTGGTGAATCAGCTATATCATTTGCAAGGACAAATTGTATTCCTGGAGCTAAGAGTCTGTTCAGTATTCCTACCACAAATTCTCCACTTTTCTCTGGACTCTCTAACCTCACTTTACATAATTGAGTACTTTTTGTATCACCATGAATTCCTGTTACCAGTACCTTTTCTGGCAATAGTCCCTCAGGAGCACATATCTCCTCATCCTTCAGCATTACAGATTGAGAGTATCCTGTGTCCCTTAATATTGTAACTTCTTTACCTGTTTCTCCCGACCTATGTAAATAAACTTTACCCATATGTGTTTATTTTTTAAGCAGATCAGGCATTTTCTCCTTAATCAACCTCTGATCATCTTGTACACTTTGAGGCAGTTGTCTAACTTCCCTTATTCTTTTTGTTACTAGTCCAACAAAACTCCCAGACTTGTCCAGTTTTCCTACATCTGGCTTTCTCCTAACCCACCAACACTGTGATTTCATGTGGCCTACTTTATTACAATGAAAACATCGGAGCTTTTTAACTTCTTTGTCCCCCTCAAAGGTTTCTTTTTTACCCTGTGGTAAATTATCTTTATGATCTTCACTGAGATCTACCTTTCCATTTCCACATGAGGATTTCTCTTTGCCCCAGTTTCTATCCCTCATGGATTGAAATTGATTCTGGATGCCAAACCCTGTTTTATGGATCAGCCTCTTCAGCTGCTAAAGTTGCTGTTTTAACTGTCTGCTCTTCCACATGAGTTTGCACTACTACAGGTAGTGAATTTTTGAATTCCTCTAAAATAATTACCTCTCTAAGGGCATCATAGGTTTGCTCAACTTTTAAAGCTCTTATGCATCTATCGGAATTACTCTGTTGATCCTTTCAAACTCAATATAGGTTTGACCAGGGTCCCTCCTTAGATTCCTGAAACATTGTCGATAGGTTTCTGGTACAAGCTCAAATGCACTTAAAATGGCTTTTCTCACCTCCTCATACTCCCCAGATACCTCCTCTGATAGGGTTGCAAATACCTCACTAGCTCTACCTACAAGTTTCATTTAAACAAAACCCACATTGCCACTGGCAACTGCATTTGTTTAGCTACCTTTTCAAATGAGATGGAAAAGGCTTCCACATCCTTCTCATTAAATTTAGGCAATGCTTGAATATACTGTTTCACACTCGGCATCTGACTACCAGGAACTTGCTCATCCTCACTCTCTTCCTCACTCTCTTCCTCACTAAGCCTACCCTCAGCCTTTATCTCCAGCCTTTTAAGCTGACTTTCCTTTTTAAGTGTCAGTTTTGAAGTTCAAAAGGTCTCTCTTTTTCCATCTCTTCTGCTGCTCTCTTTTCCCTCTCTTCTGCTTTTAATTGTAACTCAAACTGTTTCATTTCTGCTGTCCTTTCCTTATCTCTCACCTCTAACTCAAGCTGCTTCATTTACAATTGAATTCTTGCCATCCCCTTATATTCTGATGGTTTCTCCAGCAAGTTTAAACACTGAGCTACTGCTGAAATTATCTCTCCTTTTCTCACAGAAGCAGGCAGTTCCAATTCCAGCTTGTCTGCTAATTCCTGCAGCTTCATGTTATTCACCTTTTGCAAAGCTTCCAAAGTCACTACATCCACTTCCAGAAAATGTTTGGTGACTGAAACAGCCACTACTATCCCAAGCTTTGTCCCCCCATTTAAACCAACACCTGAAATAAAGACACTAGCACCTACCACTCACTGTTTTAAATCCCGCAAAGAGCCCTCAAGCTGTTATGGACTTGGCCAGACCACTCAAAACACTCTTGAGCAGGCAATCCAGACCATAACTTTGCAATTTGTTTCAGTAAGTGTACAGTGAAAATTATCCGGAGTATGTTAGCTAGGTCGACTACTAGGTTTTAAAACAGTCAGAAATTTATTCAAAAAATTACACAATGAAACACAAAGAATTAGAATTAAGAACCCTGACAGAACTCAGTCTATCCAAACTAGGCTTAATTACGCTGTTCCAAATAAGCAAACCCCCTTAAAAAGCAGTTTAAAAATGGAACAGACGCTCACAGGTTGAAGTTAGAAGGGCAGAAAGAGAGAGAGAGAAAGCCTGTTTCCACACTGCTGAATTCCTAACTAGTTCTTGACTGAATTGCTCAGCTAGAGAGCTGACCACTGCCCTTTCATTATACAGGTCATTTCTAAAACATGATCACTTTGGCTTGAAGTCTCATTTGTTTAATTATAAACAAAAAGCCTTGCAGTATACTCTTTAATCTCTATACCAAATGAATCTAATTGGAACCAGGAGAGTTTTATGACCCCTCTGAAAAAAATCAAGGACATAGTATCGTTGAGAAAAGGAACAGCTTTTAGAAAAAAGGCCCAGCTTTGTGACATTCTGTCCAATGGAAGAGGTTGTGGGAGATCATTACCAGGGTGCGATGGGTCTTTGATGATGTTGGCAGCCTTTCCACAGGGGGGCAGTGAGCTGTGTAAATGGAGTCCATGGATGGAAGGTTGGCTTCCATGATGGCCTGGACTGTGCACACAACCTTCTATCATTTCTTATGGTCCTGGGCAGAGCAATTTCTGTACCAAGCAGTTCTGCATCCAGACAGCATGCTTTCTATGATGCATGTGTAAATGTTGGTAAGGGTCCTTATGGACATGCCAAATTTCCTGAGCTGTGGCATCTTTTGGGGAATCCAGGACAAGTTTTTGGTTATCGTCACTCCTAGGAGCCTGACGCTCCCAACCATCGTCACTCCTAGGAGCCTCCGCTCCATTAATGTTAATGCGGGTGTGTTCTCCTTCTTTCTTTCTGAAATTCAATGATCAGTTCTTTAGTTTTGCTGATGTTGAGAAAGAGGTTGTTCTCATCGCACCACATCACCAAGCCCTCTTTCTCCTTGCTGCATTCTGACTCAGTATTGTTTGATATCTGTCCTACCTTGGTGGTGTTGTCAGTAAACCTGTAGATGGCGTTCATTTGGAATTTAGCAACACCGTTATGTGTGTACAGGAAGTATATTAGGGGGCTGAGAGTGGATCCTTTGGGGGCTCCAGTGTTGAGGGTTATTGTGGAGGAGGTGCAGTTCCCTATCCTTACGGGCTGTAGTCTGTCGGTCAGAAAACAGAGGATCCAGTTGCAGAGGGCGGAGCTGAGACCTCAGAGTTTTGACATCAGACTGGAGGGATAATGATGTTCAAATGGAGCTGTAGTTAATGAGCAAGAGTTTGCCATAGGTGTCCTGGTTGCCCAGATGTTCCTGGGATGAGTGGAGGGCTAGGTAAATGGTGTACACTATGGACCTGTTATGTCAGGGGATTGGAGCAGGCTGTGGGACGACCATTGATATGGGCCATGACTGGCCTCTCGAAGCACTTCATGATTATGGATGTCAGAGCCACCTGGCAGTAGTCACTAAGGCACATTTCACATGTTTTCTTATATTCTCTGATGATGATGGTCTTCTTGAAGCAGGTGGGGGTTTTGGCTTGTAGGAAGGAGAGGTTGAAGATGTCAGTGAATGCCTCTGCCAGCTGGTCCACACAGGATCAAAATGCATGACCGGGACTCTGTCCGGACAGGATCAAAATGCATGACCGGGACTCTGTCCGGACTTATTGCTTTCCTTGCATTGATTCCCAGGAAGACTGATCTGCCATCTGCAGCCATGCCAGAGGGAGCAGGTGCATCCGAGATTGTTGGGGCAGGTGACACCGCACCTCTGGCACTCTGCTTGAAGCGAACATCGAAAGCATTGAGCGCGTCAGAGAGGGATGTCTTTTTGTCTGTAATCTTGCTGCGCTTCATTTTGTATCCCATTATGTTGTTTAGGCTTTGCCACAGGCCGTGGGAGTGTGTAAAGTTGGTTTGGGGCTCTAACCTGGCCCAGTACTGCCTCTTGGCACCTCCAATGATTTTGCGGAGGTTGTATCCGGATTTCCTGTATGGGTCTGGGTCATCCGACTTGAATGCTGCTCGCCTGGTCTTCAGTAGGGAGTGGATTTCCTGGGTTATCCAAGGTTTATGGTTTGGAAACATCTGATTGACTTCTTTGGTACACATTAGCATTTGCTAATGAAGTCCATGATGGTGGTGGTGTACTTGTCCAGGTTTTCCGCTGAGTACTTGAATATGGTCCGGTCCACCCATTCCAAGCAGCTCCAAGGAGACGCTTTTCCACTGCCTTGACTAGCATTGTATTTCTTTCAATGAAGGATTCTCCCGTTTCAGCTTCTGCTTGTAAGCTGGGAGGAGGAACACAGCGTTGTCATCTGATTTTCCGAAGTGTGGATAGGGGATGGAGCATCTTTGACAGTTGTGTAGCAGCAGTCCATAATATTCGGTCGTCTCGTGGGGCAGGAGATGTCTGGGTGGTACTTTAGCAGAACCCTCTTGAGGTTGAAGTCACCAGCCACAATGAATAAGGCTTCATCCAAATAGTTCTCATCCAAATAGTTTATACAAATACTGAATAAGAGTGGACCCAGCACCAGTGGTCTCAGTCTGAACAACATCTCTCTATCACTGCTCTCTGTTTCCTACCATCAAGCTAATTTTGGATCCAACTGTCTAGCTGTCCGTGGATCCCATGTGACCTAACCTTACCAACCAGTCTATGTAGGGACATTGCCTACTGCTCTGCCTTCATCTATGTTCTTGGTCACTTCTCCAAAAAACTTGATCAAGTTTTTGAGACATGATTTCCCTCACACAAAGCCATGCTGACTATCCCTAATCGGTCCTTGCCTTTCCAAATGCATGTAGATCCCGTCTCTCACAATCCCCTTTAACAACTTTCCACCACTGACGTCAGACCTACTGCTCTATAGTTCCCTGAATTTTCCTTGCAGCCTTTCTCAAATAATGACAAGACATTGGCCATCCTCCAGTCTTCCTGCACCTCACTTGTGGCTGTCGATTATACAATTCTCTCTGCTAGGGGCCCCACAATTTCTTCTCTAGGTTCCCACAATGTCCTGGGATACACTTGATCAGGTTCAGGGAATTTGTCCACTTTGATGTGTTTTAAGACCTTCAGCACCTCCTCTTCTGTAGTGTGGACTCTGTTCAAGACTTCATTATTTATCTCCTGGAGTTCCATTGGTTCCATGTCTTTCTCCACCATAAATACTTTGGTGAATTATTTGTTGAGGATCTCACCCATCTCCTGTGCTTCTACATATAGATGTCCATCTTGATTTTTAAGGGTCTCTATTCTCTCCCTAGTTACTCTATTGCCCTTAATATACTTATAGAATCTCTTTTGATTCTTCTTAATCTTGTCTGCCAAAGCTATCTCATGTCCCCTTCTTTGCCCTCCCAATCTGCGTCTTACAAGTACTCCTACACCTCTTGTACTCCTCAAGGGATTCACTTGATCCCAGCTGTCTATACCTAACATATACCTCCTTTTTCCTGACCAGAGCCTCTGTATTTCTAGTCATTCAATGTTCCTACGCCTGCCAGTCTTGCCCTTCACACTGACAGGCACATGCTTGTGGGACCAGAAACCAACATCCCTGGTTCTGAGGTCAGGAAATATCCATTGTACCCCAAGAACCCTAATTATTCAAGGTAACGCCCTAGGCTCAACCATTTTCGGCTGTTTTATAAATGACCTTTTTTCCACCCGAAGGTCAGACAATGTAGTGGTAGTATCACTGAATTAGTAATTGAGAGCCCCATGCAACAAGAATAGATTTATAGATATCTCCAGCACAACAGGAGGCCATTTGGCACATCCTACCTGTGTTAGTCAACACTAATCGCATTTTTCAGCTGTGTATCCAGATTCCTGAAGGTTATGTCAATACAAATACTGCTTCAATGTTAGGAGACCTTCTGACTCAACTATGCTTTCATGCAATGAGTTCCAGACTCCCAGCGTCATCTGGCTGAAATCATTCTTTTCAATTCTCCTATGCCTCCTATCTCTTACCTTAAATCTATATCCCTGGTTATTGGTCCCTCTACTCATAGAAAATAATTGCATTCCTTTCCATCCTATCTATGATCCCCAAAATCTTATACATCACTATAAGGTCACCTTCACCTTCATTGCTTCAAGAAAGATAACTCCAGCCTATTCAATCTTTCCTCACACCTCAGACCCTCCATCCAGGCATCATCCTGGTAAATTGCAGAACCCTCTCTAATGCAATAATATACATTTGATAATATGGTGACCAGAACAGCAGGCAGTACTCCAGTTGTGATCTAACCAGTGTTTCAAACAATTCCCACATCACCTCTCTGCTCATATACTTTGTCTGTCAGTTAACAAAGGCAAGTATTCCCATATGCCTTCTTAACCACCTTATCTACTAACCCTGCTATCTTCAGGGATATGTATACCAGAATCCCTCTGATCTTCAGTATTTTCCAGGGTCTTTATCCATTGTGGATTCCCTTGCCTCATTAGCCTCCCTCAACTGCATTACCTCACACTTTTGATTTGATTTACTATTGTCACATATACCTAGATACAGTGAGAAGTTTTGTTTTGTGTGCAAATCACACCATATAAAGTGTGTGAGGGTAATAGAACAGCGAGCAATGCAATGTTATGGCTGCAGAGCAAGTGCACAAAAAGCAAAGCCAACATTAAATTTGAAATCTAAAAGATCCATTCAGAAGTATCAGAACAGCAGGGAAGAAGCTGTTGGTTCTTGTATTTAAATTTTTGTTTCTTCTGCCTGACAGAAGAGATTATAACTGGGGGTGGGAGGGGTCTTTGATTATGATTTTCTGGGTTGAATCCCATTTGCCAGTGGTCTGCCCTGCTGACCTGTCTCCTGCAGTTTACTGCTATCCTCTGCACTATTGACTGCACTACCCAGTCTCATGTCAGCTGCAGACTTGATCAAACCTCGAACATTTAAGTCTGAATCACTAATGTACACCATAAACAGCAAGGACTCCGCTGGAACCTTGCTGGAAACAGACTTCCGATCGCAGGAATGTCTCTCTACCATCACCCTCTGCTCCTTGCTTCTCTGCCAATGTTTGGTCCAAAGTGCCACATTGGTTTGAATCCCATGGGCTTTTACTTTCTTGACCAGGCTGCCATGAGAAAATCTCACTAAAGTCCACATACCACCTCTAATCTAACCATCACCAATTCTCCTGGTTACCAAATCAAAAGATTTGATGAGATTTGTCAACACAATCTTCTATTAACAATCCACACTATCCCTGATTAATACATGTCCAAGAGAGATATTTCCTGTCCTTCAGACTAATAATTTCCAACTACCGAGGTTAGACTGCCTAGCCTGTAATTTCCTGGTCTATCCCTTCCTCCTCTTTTTTTAAATAATGAGACAACTTTAGCCATCCTCCAGTTCCTTGGTGCTTCATCTGTGACCAGAGAGGATGTGAAAATAACCACCAGGCCCCATGATATATCCTAGGAAACAGTGAGGTCTGCAGATGCTGGAGATCAGAGTTGAGAGTGTGTTGCTGGAAAAGCACAGCAGGTCAGGCAGCATCCGAGGAGCAGGAGAATCAACATTTCGGGCCGGAGCCCTTCATCAGCCCTTTCCAGCAACACACTCTCAACCCGTGATATGTCCTCCCTTGCCTCCCTCAACAGATTGGGGTAAATCTCATCTATGCTGTCACATTTAATTTATTTTATTCAGTGTGTACTGTGCCCATGTCTTCCAAGCTCACACATAGTTGTCATGATTCAAAAATAGATGGAAGGACAAGTAGGAAGGAATCAGGGAGGCTGCAGAAGGATTTGGACAGGCTAGGAGAGTGAGAAAAGAAGTGGCAGATGGATAACATGAGGTTATGCATTTTGATCAGAAAAATAGGAGTATAGACTACTTTCAAAATGGGGAAAGATTCAGAAATCTAAAGCACAGAGGAACTTAGGAGTCTGAGTTCAGGATTCTCTTAAGGTTAACATGCAGGTTCAGTTAGTATTTAGGAAGGTAAGTACAATGTTTGAATTTATTTCAAGAGGGCTAGGATACAAAGACAGGGATATCTTTTGGCTGGTTGTTAATCTTTGCAGCCCTGTATGTGTACCAATTTTACCAGTTTGTTTTAGCCAAATCTTTCTTAGGTCCCTTGCAATAGCCATCAATTAAGTTTGCATCACCGGGTTCAGGCTCAAAATTCTCTCCCTGAAACTGAATGTGAAATTCTATCATATTCTGATCAAAATTGCCTGGACACTCCTTTACAATGACATCATTGATTAATCCTTTTCATTGCATATTGCTTGATCAGCAGCAAGAGGTGCTGCTCTATGAAATTGTCCTGAATACACTTACTTTGACGCTATAAAAAAGCATTATTGATTTTTTTAAAGCCATTGGCCAATTTAACAGTTGGGACTTTCATGGACAGGTTGTCCAAGTTTTGGGAAAGCGACACGGAATGAGCTGAGGACAGGTTAAGCTGAAATTAACATTTTCCCAAGGGCAAATAAACCAGTTAGCCAGGCATCACCTTCCCCATTCCCCACCCAATGATGGGATGTGTGAAAAGGTGGCTCATCTTATATCTGATTAAGCCTCATATGACTATTTATCTGACTATTATGATAATATGACTATGGACCATAAGATGTAAGCTATTCAGCCCATCGAGTCTGCTACATCATTCAGTAAGATCATTGCTGATTCCCTGATAAGCTAGAGTGACACTTTTCTGCCTTTTACCTACAATCCTTTATTCTGTTACTGATTAAAAGTCTGTTTAGTTCAGCTTTAAATATAATTAATAAACCAGCCTGAACCATCCTCTGCAGTAAAGTATTCCATGGATTCCCTACCCTCTAGGAGAATAAATTCCTTTACATCTCTTTCATAAATGAGCGACTCCTTCTTCTGAAATTATGCCCTCTGGACTTAGACTGTCCCATAAGGGAAAACCTCTCTGCATTGACCTTGTCTAGTTTCCCTAAATTTGCCTCTTATTCTTCTATAGTCCAACAAGTACAGGTCCAATCTACTCAACCTCTCCATGTAAGACAACCCCTCCACACATGGTAACACCCAAGTGAACCTAGTCGGGACTGCACATGATGCCATTACATCCTTCTTTAGATAAGGCTTCCGAAACTGTTCACACTATTCCAGTGGTGGTCTGACTAGTGCCTTGTATTGTTTGAATGAAACCTCCCCATACTTTTGTTCCATTCCTAGTGAAATGTAAGTCAACATTCCATTTGCCGTTTCTATTACCATTAGCTTTGTGTGATTCATAGAAGCATTGGAGATGAAACAACATTGAGTCATAGAGTCATATAACACAGAAACAGACCTTTCAGTCCAACCAGTCCATACTGAACATAATCCGAAACAAACTCATCCCACCTGCCAGCCCTTGGCCCATACCCCTTCGAATCTTTCCCAATCATGTACCTATCCAAATGTTTTCTAAACATTGTAACTGTACCTGCATCTCCCACTTCCTCTGGAAGTTCATTCCACATACAAACCACTCTCTGTGTAAAAAAAAATTGCCCCTCATGTCTTTTTTAAAATCTCTCTCCTCTAATCTTAAAAATATACCGCCCTGTCTTGAAGTCCGCCATCTTAGGAAAAAGACACCAATCATTAACCCTATCTATACCTCTCCTGGTTTTATAAACCTCTGTAAAGTCACCTCTCAGCCTCCTATGCTTCAGTGAAAAAAGTCACAGCCTATCCAGCTTTTCATTTTGATTCAAGCCTAAGATTATCTTGGTGGACGCAATGCATCAGGCAGACAGAATATGAAAACAAGCTGATAGTGGAATTAGTGTTATTATAAATATTCCATCTAAGTTGTGAGGGGGTGTGTGTGCACAGACTCTCCAATGCTTCAAATGTAGAGTCTGCAAGTTGCAGCATATTGCAGCATTGACCTCCAGTTTCAGAAGTCATTGCGACGCACAGACGTTGGAAGTTCACAGAGAAGAATTTTAAAAATTGGAGTGAATGCTGGTTATAGAGTGGAATAATGAAACCAGACTGGAAAATGCTTTCTCTCTCTCACTGTGACTTGAGAAGCAAAACACTTCGTTACAAAATAGACTGCAAAAAAAATGGAGGAAATCAAGAACTTAAAAGATAAACAGCAATGTTCGCTACCGCTAACAGTCCAAAACAATCAACCAGCCAATCATGGTCTCATGTTAATTGCTTACACCTCAGTCACATCCAAAAGCTATCTCAACTTTAAGGTCACTTCTTTTTCCATTGTGTTGAACTGTATCTATCTAACCTTGTACATATGTTTCTGTGTCTATGTGTGTATGAGAGAGAGAGAGATAGCCCAAGTGATTGCATGAAAGCCATATGCTGGATGTTGTGTTTTAATTATTGCTCAGGTGTAGCAGTTAATTCACTTTTTTTTAAACTCAAGAAAATATGTGATTGGCTCCTTACTGCAACAGTAAAAACTTCACTACATTTTAACTGAGAAAGACACTGTGTTGTCCGGTTGGATACAGTTAGTAACAATACCAGAAATTACAGGAAAAGCTCGGCAGGTCTGGCAGCACCTGTAGAGAGAAATTAGAATTGACATTTCGGGTCCAGTGATCCTTCCTCAGAACACTGGGCACAGTTAGTGCTTTGGCTGTTGCATACAGCCAACAGGACGTGTTGTCTGATACAATCTATCAGTCTTAGGGATGAACGAATAAGTAACATGGTACTCCTCACTATCTGAGCTGCTCTGTCTTTAGTTATTAGTGATGTGGAAGTGCCAGTTTTTGGACTGCAGTGGACAAAGTCAAAAAACACACAATACCAAGTTATAGACCAGGTACCTGACGAAGCAGCGGTGCTCCAAAAGCTTGTACTTTTAAATAAATCTGTTTGACTATAACCTGTGTGATTTTTAATTTTGGTATTAGGACTGCTTCCTATGCCATTCTTCTACTGTCTGAGATAGATTTCAATTTCTCCGTGGGTTTAATCAGTGTATGTCATATGTGCAACACTACCTACCTTTCATGGTTATGTGCTCTGTTAGTGTTGCACCCTCTAATGTGAATATGCATCTTTCCATACCCTGGGTTACTGAGAAATACTGAGTGGAATTATAAGCTACTGGCCTCATGCTATGCTCCTGTAACACAACGTTGTGGTAATTTCCATCCACCTTGTGGTGCACGTGGAATGGTCAGGATAGATGAGGTAATATAAAGGTGGGCATGCTAAAGTCAGGGTAGCCTGTCTAGGCATTATCCTGTTCTTGGTTCTACTCAGCCTCCTCTGTTGCCAATACTCCTCCCTTTAGTCATCATTGAATACAACAAAGGTATCAATGCTTGGCAGACTCTCATTCAGAGGAAACTGTTTTGGAGGAGACTCCTGTATGAGGGGCACAATTCTTTCAGAACACCTGGCCGCAAGAGGAAAATGAACTGGAGAAAGGAATGTCAGTGATCTCAAAGCCAAGGACCACTTCCCTGTCCTGGAAACTCCAGCTAAGTGTGTGGTCAGAGATCAGGCTCATCAGCCACAAAATCCATGACCAGTGACACGGAATTTCCTGGGTGGACAATCATACGATTAGCCAGTGATTCACTGTATAGGCCCCACAATTACTGTGATGTCTAGTGTAAAGTTTCTACAGTAATGAAATGATTCTAACCTCACACCCTGATGGTTATTGGTCTTGAGTAATTTCTTGTCTCAGGTTCCTAGCACTGTGGAAGTCCCAGTTATTCCTTTTTCAGATTTACTTTAAATCTTGCCTCCTTTCGGGCCTGCAAAGTGCATATAAAAGCAGCCTGTGATCCTTTCCATCCTCTGAGGCTGTCAGTTTATCATTGACTGGACAACACAGTGTCTTTCTCAGTTAAAATGTAGTGAACAGTTTTTACTGTCCTGGACTTTAGTATTTTTTCAAATCCCGTCCTTCCAGGGCTTCACTGAATACTCAGTGGGATAACTAGGGCTGTGAAGGAATCCCTGTGGAACAAGTGTATTGCTTCTTTTCCACCGTGAAGGTGAGTTTTTCTTGTCACTCGTCATCCAATGGTAAAGACCAGAACCTGTTAAAAATGTCCAAAACTGTAAACACTTTGGATTTGGGTTTAATCAGTTAAATATCTTGGAGGGACTTGCTACTATTGGGTACACACATGGATTTCCTTGATTAAGGGCAGTATAATCGCCTGTCAGTTGATGTATGTCCACATCCTTTCTGAGCCATACACGAGAATGTCTGGGTGATATGGTTTCTCTTCACACCCCTAATTCTAGATTCTACTCAATCTGTCACTATATTCTGCACAGCTTCCCTTGCCTTTGATTTTATTGGGTATTAGCTATAGGCTGAGTGTTCCAATCTGGTATCTTAATTAGTGCTAATCTTCCAGTCCACAATATTGTTTTGATTCTGCCTAGAGCCCTTCTATTATCTCACACAGTGATTCCCACTTGCCAACCTTGAGATATTCTGGTTTAGGGGCTTTGAGCCACATATTGAGTGACTGAACTTTGGACCTTTTCCTCTTGGTCCCTCTTGCTCCCTTTTATTTAACATCTATTAACAAGTTTAGTTCACTCAGTATATCTATTCCTGAGATTGTCCCTTCACACACCCACAATTGTACCAGGTGGATTATCCCCCATCTCCAATAATTGGTTCCCACTTTTATAAGCTGTAACCTGTATCCATCATCATCTCTCACACACAATTCTCCCTGGCCACCCTAGTCCCTGTATTAATATTGAATGTTTGGTGAGAGCAAATGTCACATTTATTACAGACATCGAGGCACCTGTATGTATTAGCACATTCCCTGCGGGTCCCCTAACGGTGCCAATAAATATACTTGGCAGTCTTGGGCGTCTCTGAGGGCTGCTGCTACCTATTGTTGCCGACTTAGGATTTTGATGAACTTGATTAGTTTTTTTTTCATATCCTCTGTACTGGATGTTTTGTCCAGTTGAGGGGAACTGATTGTTTTTGAGGCCCTATCCTGGTTTACCTTTGCCAGGTGACTAATAGTCCTTGGCCTCATGACTGGGCTTGTTACAATTCCTCCCATTTCTCCTATTGTCCTTTCTTGGTATATGGCACTTATTATGCCTGGTCCTGAATGGTTGTAATCATATCACACCTCATTTTCTCCTCCTGTTTTCACTATGGCTGTGGCTTGTTGAGCCTTCTGTTTATGTCTGTAGGCCATCTTTCAAAGGAGTTATAATCCTGCATCGGGACAGTCTGTCCTCATTACATCCAGACATGCTGCACTCAGTCTGTCATAGAGTCACAGAACCATGGAGATGTACAGCATGGACACAGACCCTTTGGTCCAACCCTTTCATGCCGACCAGATATCCTAAACGAATCTAGTCCCATTTGCTCGGCCCATATCCCTCTTAAGCCTTCCTATTCATATACCCGTCCAGATGCCTTGTAATTGTCCCAGCCTCCAACAATTCCTCTGGCAGCTCACTCCATACATGCACCACCCTCTGTGTGAAAAAGTTGCCCCTTAGGTCCCTTTTATATCTTTCCTCTCTCACCTTAAACTTATGCCTTCTTGTTCTGGACTCCCCCACCCCAGGGAAACACCTTTTCTATTTACTCGATCCATGCCCCTCATGATTTTATAAACCTCTATAAGGTCACCCCTCAGCCTCTGATGCTCCAGGGAAAACAGCCCCTAGTCAACCTCTCCCTACAGCTGCAATCCTCCAACCCTGGCAACATCCTTGTAAATCTTTTCTGAATCCTTTCAAGTTTCACTACATCTTTCTTATAGGAGGGAGACCAGAATTGCACACAATATTCCAAAAGTGGCCTAACCAACGTCCTGTATAGCTGCAACATGATCTAAGAATACTGCATTGCTCCTTGTTGGGAAACATACACATACATGTGTCTACTTTCCACATTGTCATCTGTTGATTTCTCCTTATTCTGTAACACTCCAATTATCTTAGCTTAATTCACTGGCACCATTTCCAATGTGGTAGCCACTGTTGTTTTAAAATGATCAAATACAGTTTGAAACTCTTGAGTAGTCCTGGTGCTATCTCTAAAGTCATTGCCTAGTTCTGTGACTTGGTCTCAGGCATTTTATCTCATATAAGGCTGGCTTTGTCCCAATTGTGTAATTAGTGGGTTATTCACATTTCACTCAATTCATCCCAGAAGAGTTCATTGCTCTGGTGGGGTTTAGTCTTGGCAACATTTGTCCAATAATTTTGTCATCTGGGGAAAATGGAACATATGAATTGAATTGAATTGAATTTATTGTCACATGTACCAAGGCACAGTGAAAAGCTTTGTCTTGTAAGCAATACAGGCAGATCAATGAGATCTGGGTGTTCTTGTACATTTGTCAATGAAAGCAAGCATGCAGATACAGCAGGCAGTGACGAACGCTAATGGCATGCTGGTCTTCATAACAAGAGGATTTGAGTGTAGGAGCAAAGAGGTCTTTCTGCAGCTGTACAGGGCCCTGGTGAGACTGCACCTAGAGTATTGAGTGCAGTTTTGGTCTCCAAATTTGAGGAAGGACATTCTGGCTATTGAGGGAGTGCAGTGTAGGTTCATGAGGTCAACTTCTGGAATGGCGGGACTATCATATTTTGAAAGATTGGAGCGACTGGGTTTGTATACACTTGAGCTTAGAAGGATGAGAGGGGATCTGATTGAGACGTATAAGATTATTAAAGGATTGGACACTCTGGAGGCAGGAAGCATGTTTCCGCTGATGGGTGAGTCCTGAACCAGAGGACACAGTTTAAAAATAAGGGGTAGGCCATTTGGAACAGCGTTGAGGAGAAATTTCTTAACCCAGAGAGTTTTGGATATGTGGAATGCTCTGTCTCAGAAGGCAGTGGAGGCCAAGTCTCTGGATACTTTCAAGAATGAGATGGATAGAGCTCTTAAAGATAGTGGAATCAAGGGTTATGTGGATAAGGCAGGAACAGGATACTAATTGTGGATGATCAGCCATGATCATAATGAATGGTGGTGCTGGCTAGAAGGGCTGAATGGCCTACCCCTGCACCTATTGTCTATCACATAGTTAAGTAGCATAGTTAAGTAAATAATAGGTAAAAAGTGGCAAAAGCAAAAACACAGGACTGACTGGTCCCAGTTGGCTCTGAGTATCAGGTGTCCACACCCAACGTCAACTTTAATTGGTGCCACACCAATGGCACCATCACAAAACAGAGGCAGATATTTCCATTCTTTGCACAATTACACACGTCACTGTTTTATCCCAATGATCTGCACTCTTGGTCCTGTATGGCGGAGCTGTTCATAGTACTGTGTCACTGTTAGCTACAGAAGATGTTATTCTGCATGTTTTATTCAGATTGTAAGTGTTGACAAAATGGTCTTTTCTTCCGTTTGATTTTCTTTCCTTTTCTTTCCCCACCATGCCTATAGTTTCTCAATTGGATCATGAGGATGCCAGCCCATCATTACTGCAATGAGTTTCTGATTCCTTTCTCATTAACATTCCGTCTGGACTACACTTAAGTTCTAACTTCTTTTCTGTGACCATTATTAGTTTGGATTATTTGTTGTCAAAGTCTTGTTAACTTCTTTCTAGTGACTAATAACGAGTATCTTGCTGTACATGTTCCAGCCAAATCCTCACTGAATGATTGAGGTCTGATCGCCGAGCTGGGAAACTATTTGCAGATGTTTTGCCTCCTCCATCGGTGACATCTTCAGTGCTCCACTGCTTCAATGCTCCAAAATGCTGAAGATGTCACCTGGACAGGGGTCGAAATACCTGCAAATCAACTTCCCAGCTCGGCGAACATTCCCACAACCATGACAACTGGCGCCTGGGCCACAAATCTTGATGCAAAACTTGAGGGTTGACTCAGACCTGTAAATTCTTTTGGTCACAGAATGGCAGTTCTAGCTTTGCCTTCACGTGGTAATTTAAGTTATTGCCATTCCCATCTGAATGGGATTCCATCATCATTGCCAATTTGTTATGAAGTATTTTGGAAAAGGGTACTTCTTTTGAACTTCAAGCTGCCTTTATTTTTCACTGATGGGGAAACCATCTCTACTGCTAAAGCAAAGAGGCTTCAACAAGACAGAGTTCCAAGGTATTTGCATTTTATTCCAACTGTGTTACAATTACAGTGTCGCTTACAACAGGACTGATAATATTAAGGAGGACAGGAATTTAGGACATTATGATACTGATTCAGAATAACCACCATCATGTAATCTAATTAAGAAATGGAGGAGGCCATTGTCACAATCAAAGGGCTCCAGATGGTATCCATTTACCTCTGTCACAGAGGATGCAAAACCTTTCACCTTCTTAAGAACCAGGGATACATCACCTGGTTGATGGAATATATATTCTCAACTGTAGAAATAACATGGCTGAGTGTCAGTCCAGAACAGACTTGCAGCAACAAGGATGGGTGCTAAACATTAATCATCGAACACCTCAGGATGTGGGGTTGTGATATTGTTTGCTGGAACAAACCATGTGACTCATGTCTACAATAAGGTTGCTGTGCTGCTTTTGCACTCTGTAAGCTTAGTATCTGGAGAATTGTTTTAACTTCATAATTACTGTTTGGTTCAAAGGTCGTGAGTGTAGTGCTGGAAAAGCACAGCAGGTCAGGCAGCATCCAAGGAGCAGGAGAGTCGACGTTTTGGGCGTGAGCCCTTCATCAGGAATGAGGCTTGTCAGCCGGGGGGGGGGGGGGGGGGGGTCTGAGAGATAAATGGGAGGGGGTGGGGTTGGGGGCAAGTAGCTTCACTGCAATGAGGTTGGGACTGGTCCTCCTAATGATTGAGAGTAGACTGCTGGAGCGGTAATTGGCTGGCTTGAATCTCATAGAGTCAGAGTATGATAAAATACCCTACAGTCCAACTTGTCCATGACAACTAAGTTTTTCAAACTATAGCATTCCCACCTGCCTGTATTTGGCCCTTATCTCTATAAAACCTTCCTATTCATGTACCTGACATAATGTTATTACTGTACTTGCTTCCACCATTTCCTCTAGTAGTTTATCTGACATACAAACCACCCTCTGGTCCCTTTTAAATCTTTCTCTTCTCATCTTAATAATGCCCCTTCTTTTAAACTCCGTCATCTAGGGAAAAGACCTTTGCTATTCATCTTATCTATGTCCCTCATGACTTTATAAACCTCTGTAAAGGTCACCCTTCAACCTTCTGTCCTCCAGTGCTAGAAGTCCCAGCCTATCTAGCCTGTTCTTATAACTCTGTACTGCTCTTTTCCAGCCACACTAACATAACATTTTTCATACGTAATTGCTGAAAATGTAATTTGAAGAAATATGAACAGTTTTTGTTTTCTATCACTGTTCTCACAGGGTGTAATTGTCCACTCTCTGAGGAGGCAAAGATGATGAGCATGATGAATTAATTTAGGTGTGAGTTTAAAAATTAGATTCTCATGGTTGAGCTAAACTTTCACAATTAATTTTTGCCTCATTAGATGGGATGGTCACTGTTTTGCCACATAACTCCAGTGTGCAGTTAATTTGGGGTATCCTGCCAATTCAGTCCAAACCTGGTTCACGCCACCTCTAAGATGTTCTCAGACTACGACACAGCAAAGGTACAATGTGTGATTCTCTGACCAGGGTCATTATGAAGCAGACCAAAGGCCAGTTGAGGATGAAGTTTCAGGGATCCGATAGATAGCGCAGTCTGGATGAGGTGTCCCTCAGCACAGTGTGCGCGGTGCCCTCCACAATCTCAGTCAGAGACTCTCAGCAATCTTCGACAATCACAAAGGGAGATGTGTCAGTTCAGGAGGAGATGAAGAATGAGAGAAGTCCTCTGAAGGTCAAGGTGAAGATTCAGAGATGCACCTGGAACAGTGTCAAAGACAGGGAAGATTCTGGAGATCCCAAGAGGTCAGAGAGAACCTCTGGAAACTTACTTCCAGGCTGATGGTTCTGGCTGGAGATTTTCAAATTGGTAGTTACATCTTCATTTCAGCAGTTTGCAGATGCCTGCTGTTTGCTGTGTTAATATTTCTAATAATTTGACTTGCTATTCTTGAATCATTTCTCTATTCAAAAACCTGTACGGTTCTTGTTTCAAATGTGATTCCGATATCCCCAGCTTTGGCTGACATGTGTCCAAACCTTGCCTTGGACCAGCATTAATGAGAAAGCAGCCGCGATACAGTGAACATGTGTGCTGCTTCCTGCTCCTAGATGTTCGTGCTAAAATGATCCTTATGCCAAAGACCTATGAGTCATATCAGAGAGCGCACTCCCTCACAAGGACTACAAAGTTGTCACTCATAGAGTCATAGAGATGTACAGCACGGAAACAGACCCTTCGGTCCAACTCATCCATGCCGACCAGATATCCCAACCCAATTTAGTCCCATTTGCCAGCACCCGGCCCATATCCCTTCAAACCCTTCCTATTCATATACCCATCCAAATGCCTTTTAAATGTTGTAATTGTACCAGCCTCCACCACTTCCTCTGGCAGCTCATTCCATACACACACCACCCTTTGCATGAAACAGTTGCCCCTTAGGTCCCTTATATATCTTTCGTCTCTCACCCTAAACCTATGCCCTCTAGTTCTGGACTCCCCCATCCCAGGAAAAAGACATTTATTCTATGTACCTGATCCATGCCCCTCATGATTTTATAAACCTCTATAAGGTCACCCCTTAGCCTCCAATGCTCCAGGGAAAACAGCGCCAGCCTATTCAGCCTCCCCTGAAAGCTCAAATCTTCCAACCCTGGCAACATCCTTGTAAATCTTTTCTGAACCCTTTCAAGTTTCACAACATCCTTCCGATAGGAAGGAAACCAGAATTGCACGCAATATTCCAAAAGTCTAACCAACGTCCTGTACAGCCACAACATGACCTCCCAACTCCTACACTCAATGCTCTGACCATCATCCTGAGAATGTTTCTCCTCAGTGTTCCTCCATCACTATCACGTCAAAGTTCCATGGTTCTGTGAGCCTTTACGGTATCCTTCCTTTGACTGTCTATCCCCTTTGACAGTGCGAAAAGTACAAAGGTCTGCCAGTTCTGCATTTGTTTTCTCCAAGGCACTGGGCAATGAGGGAAACTGAATACATGATTTACTCATTGACCACTTCACAATCTTACAGATTCCACAGTTAGTTTGAGAAGCTCGGACACAGGACAAACATTTCTCTCCTGAAATGTATAGAGGCATCACAGCCAGGTTCCACCATTAGAAGCTTGAGAGGTCAACTATTTGCCATCCCAGGTCCTGTCTCCTCCTCTACACCTCACCCTGAGTCTTAATTCCCCTGACATTCATTCGTAGCACCTTGGCTTCAATCCCATATGTATTGATGCATGATCCCCTAATGCTCTTTGCAGTCAACCACTTCACTGCTTATGAGATAGTGATTGTAATGCAACACATCCTTGTGGCGGTTGAAGGTGCTTTCACACTGATTCATTGAACTTGCTAATATTGCAGTAATAAGACTGCAGCATTTGAGCCGTGTGCATGAATACATATTGATAGAACAAAGAAAATTTACAGCCCAGGGACAGGCTCTTCGGCCCTCTAAGCCGAGCCGATCCAAATGTACTGTCTAAACCTGTCGGTCAGTTCTAAAGCATCTGTATCCCTCTGCTCCCCACCTACTCATGCATTTATCCAGATGCATCTTAAATGAATCTACTGTGCCTGCCTCTACCACCTCTGCTGGCAACGCGTTCCAAATGCCCACCACCCTCTGTGTGAAGTACTTGCCGCGTGTATCCCCCTTAAACTTTCCACCTCTCACCTTGAAAGCGTGACCTCTCGTTATTGAATCCTTCACCCTGGGAAAAAGCTTGTCTCTATCCACCCTGTCTATGCCCTTCATGATTTTGTAAACCTCAATCAGGTCCCCCCTCAATCTCCTTTTTTCTAATGAAAATAAACCTAACCTACTCAACCTTTCTTCATAGCTAGCACCTTCCATACCAGGCAACATCCTCGTAAACCTTCTCTGCACCCTCTCCAAAGCGTCCAGATCCTTTTGGTAATGTGGCAACCAGAACTGTATACAATATTCTAAATGCAACCGAACCAAAGTCTTGTACAATTTTAACATGACATGCCAGCTCTTATTCTCAATACCCCATCCGATGAAGGCAAGCATACTGTATGCCTTCTTGACCACTCTATCCACCTGTGCAGCAACCTTCAGGGTACAATGGACCTGCACTCCCAGATCTCTCTGCTCATCAACTTTTCCCAAGGCTCTTCTGTTCCTTGTATAATTCGCTCTAGAATTAATCCTACCGAAATGCATCACCTCACATTTGTCTGGATTGTAAACCGTCTGCCACTTTTCCGCCCAACTCTCCAATCTATATCCTCCTGTATTCCCTGACAGTTCCTTATGCTTTCTGCTACCCCACCAATCTTCGTGTCATCTGCAAACTTGCTGATCATACCAACAGTGCCCTCTTCCAGATTATTTTATGTATATTATAAACAACAGTGGCCCCAACACTGACCCCTGTGGAACACCACTGGTCACCTTTCTCCATTTCGAGAAATTCCCTTCAACTACTACTCTCTGTCTCCTGTTGCTCAACCAGTTCTTTATCCACCTAGCTAGAACACCCTCCACACCATGTAACTTCACTTTCTCCATTAGTCTACCATGAGGAACCTTATCAAACACCTTACTAAAGTCCATGTATATGACATCAACAGCCCTTCCTTCATCTATCAACTTGGTCACTTCCTCGAAGAACTCTATTAAGTTGGTAACGCACAATCTCCCCTGCACAAAACCATGTTGCCTATCACTGATAAGCCCATTCTTTTCTAAACATAAATAGATCCTATCCCTCAGTACCTTCTCCAGCAACTTTCCCACCACCGACATCAGGCTCACTGATCTGTAGTTACCCGGAATATCCCTACTATCCTTCTTGTATAGGGGGACAACATGAGCAACTCTCCAGTCCTCTGGCACCTCACCTGTAATTAAGGATGCCACAAAGATATCTGTCAGGGCCCCAGCTATTTCCTCTCTCGCCTCCCTCAGCAACCTGGGATAGATCCCATCCAGTCCTGGGGATTTGTCCACCTTAATAATCTCTAGCCTACCCAACACATCTTCCCTACTTATGTCAACATAATCCAGACTAATCAAATTTCTATCTGTAATCTCAACATTCATCATGTTCCTCTCCTCAGTGAATACTGATGTAAAGTAATCATTCAGAATCTCACCCATTCGCTCAGGTTCGATACACAGCCTTCCTTCGTTAACCTTTAGTGGACCAATCCTTTCTCTAGTTACCCATTTGCTTCTTAAATAAGAATAAAATGCTTTGGGATTCTCCTTAATTCTGCTCGCTAAAGCTTTTCATGACTCCTTTTAGCCCATTTGATTCCTCGCTTAAGACTTCTACTCTTACGATATTCTTCCAGGGCCCGTGCTGTTCTTAGCTGCCTAGACCTTATGTATGCTCCCCTTTTCCTCTTGGCTAGTTGCACAATTTCTCCTGTCAATCATGGTTCACGAATCTTGCCCTTCCTATCCTTTGCCTTCAACGTGACATGCCTACCCTGCACTATCTTTAACCTATCTTTGAAAGCCTCCCACATCTCAAATGTGGACTTCCCTTCAAATAGCTGTGTCCAATCCACATTTCTGAGCTCCTGCCTAATTTTGATATAATTGGCCTTGGCCCAGTTTAGTACTCTTCCCTTAGAACCACTCTCTTCTTTATCTATGAGTATTCTAAAACTTACAGAATTGTGGTCACTGTTCCCAAAGAAATCCCCCACCGCAACTTCTACCACCTGTCCTGGCCCGTTCCCCAGTACCAGGTCCAATATGGCCCCTTCCCTCGTCGGACTATTGACATACTGCTCTAGAAAACTCTCCTGGACGCTTCTTACAAATTCTACCCCATCCAGACCTCTGTATCCCAGTCAATGTTGGGAAAATTAAAATCTCCCATCACCACTACCCTATTGCCTTTACATCTTTCTATAATCTGTTTACCTATTTGTTCTTCTACCTCACACTCACTGTTGGGAGGCCTGTAATACAGGCCCAACAGTGTAACTGCACCCTTCTTATTTCTCAGCTCCACCCATAATGCCTCACTACCCAAGACCTCCATAGTGTGCTCCTTTAGCACAACCGTGATATCGTCCTTGTCCAGCAATGCAACTCCACACCCCCCCCCTTTTACTTCCCTCCCTGTCCTGTCTGAAGCATCTATATCCAGGAACATTTAATTGCCAATCATCATGCCCTTCCTTCAACCAAGTCTCTGTGATTGCAATAACGTCATACTCCCAGGCATCAATCCAAGCGCTAAGTTAATCTGCCTTGCACACTATACTCCTTGCATTAAAGTAGATGCATTTCAGGCCACCAGTTTTTTTGCACTCACCTGCTCTCTGCCTACTCTTCCCTTTATTAATGCTATCTTCATAATTCTTACAGTTTCCACCTCACTGCCTACTTGTTTTCTCTTCTGGTGCCCAGCCCCCTGCCACATTAGTTTAAAACCTCTCCAACAGCAGAAGCAAAAACTCCCCCAAGGATATTGGTTCTGGTCTGGTTCAGATGTAGACCGTCCATTTTGTAATTGTCCCACCTTCCCCAGAACTGGTCCCAATGTCCATCAAATCTGAACCCCTCCCTCCTACACCATCTCTCAAACCATGTGTTCATCCTGCCTATTTTTTCATTTCTATGCTGGCTAGCACGTGGCATTGGTAGTAATCCCGAGATCACTATCTTTGAGGTCCTCCTCTTTAACTTCTCTCCTAGCTCCCTGAATTCTTCTTTAAGGACCTCATCTCGTTTTCTCCTTAAATTGTTGGTGCCTCTATGCACCAAGACAACTGGCTGTTCACCCTCCTCTTATAGAATGCTCTGCAGCCGATTGGTGACATCCCTGACCCGAGCATCCGGGAGTCCCGTGTTCGGCCACAGAACCGCCTATCTACTCCCCTCACAATAGAATCCCCTATGACTATGGCCCTACGAGTCTTTTTCCCGCCCTTCTTTCCCGAAGTGCTGACTTTGCACAATACATGTATATCCATGTCACTGATGTGCCCTCAGAATGTTTTTCTCTTTCCATTTGCTCCCATGATGTCTTGGTATAGGCCTGAATTCTTAGCTGCAGTGGAAGAAGCTGGCTGTGTGCTCCACCCCAGTAACTCAATAGATTTAGATGGTTGCCCATGTTATCGAGGCCCCCAGCCAGCTGAGAGCCTCCTGCCCAGATGCAGAGTCAACCACCTCAACATTGTGGAGGGAAGGAGGAAGAACAGAGCTCTGAGAAGAAGCTGCCGACATTCCTGAGTGAGCCCCTCTGCCAGTACTGCCCTCTGCATCATCCTGTCTCCTTGACAGGAAGGGGCTCCTGGAGTAGGTTGTGATCTCCACCTTGCTGCTGATACTGAGTACCGGTGGATAGAGTCCTGGAATGCAGACCTGAGCACATAGCTGGCTGAGATCTGTTGGACCTGGGTCTCTAGTTCTTGGGGACAGCCAGGTATATGCACGCTGGAGCCAGCACAGAATGATGGACTCCTCTATCTCTCTGTCCAGTCGACCAAGGGCCTCTGGAACACCCACATTATGTTACCAGATCTCTATCAGCAGGTTGACCATGTCACTTATGACCAAGAATAAGGGCACCTATTCCACAAAGGCCTGCAGAGCTGGGTCATTAGATCCCCGACTCACTGTGGAGATGTGTCAGTGGTATGTTCTCTACATTGTGCTTCTGAGATTAGATCAAGCACCCAGGAGATGATGGTCTCTGTGTGGTGGAGGGTGCAGGTGTTTCATAGTCTTTCCTGTCAGAGAAAGGCTTCAGGCTGTGGCCATTTCCTGGCTGATCGTCCCTGGGCCCTGCGAGTGTATGCAGAAGAGAAGGAATTAGTTTGTGAAAATGGAGAAATGTTTAGACCAAGTGTTATTTAGCGTTGGTACTCATCCAACAATAACTAGTGTACAATGTTGTTCTGAAGAAGGGTCGCTGGACCCGAAATGTTACCTTTGCTTTCTCTCCATAAATGCTACCAGACCTACTGGGTTTCTCCAGCAATTTGTGCTTTTGTTTCTGATTTCCAACATCCTCAGTTCATTGTTTTATTCTGTTGCACAATGGTTGTTTACTGAGCTGGTGGTTCACTGGTGTCTCCCATTACCTCAGGAATGGTTCTAGTCTCTTCCAGCCAATTCCACAATCTTTTCCTCAAAGTGGGGGGGGGGGGGGGGGGCACCTAATGTTGGCCTGTTGTGGGCTACATTATCCTGCAATGAGAAGGAGAGTGTTGACTCTGATGTAAATGAGTTTAGGAGCCATTTGCAATCATGTGAGGTGGTGAGGCAGTGACTGAGTAAGAAGCATAGTGGGCAGGGAGGGTTCGTAGCTAGGGAGGATGTAGTGAGTGTGAGACCTCAAGTGGACATAATGCTTAAGTTTGAGGCCTGCAGGCCACCAGTCTCAGTGAGATAAATGTGCACTGGCAGAGTTAGAGTGTAAGATAGAGTGAAGATGGTACCACTTCATCTTGGAGAATGCCAAGTCAAGATCATTGACATTCTGACAATACTGTTAGCTGTCCCTCTTTAGGGAAGACATAGCTCTGACCTGTGCAGCGACCTTTGCCCATGTTGAACAGGTTAGATGAGGTGACCTTCTTAACTGGCCAACTGGAGAAGGACTAATCAGTTCGTGCTGACTTGATCCAGCCAGGAGGGCACTCCTCCTAAGCCTGGGAGGCAATCTGACCATCTTAGGAACCATGTTGGGGTGACTACCACAGACTGAGAGGATGCTCCTGGTTTGCTGCATTGGAAATGTCCAGCTGGTCTTTAAACATGGTGCCAGGAGCTCAAAACCTGAAAGCCTTGCCGGTTGTGAAGACTTCTAGAAATTCACTTAATAAATTACACAAGATCGCATTCGCAGAGGCATTAGGTTGAGAAGGAAGTAAACTAGCAACCTAACTCACCTTACTTTATCTTCAAATGGGAAAATTCCAGCCATTATCCATAGATTGTCAGGTTATTTGTAATAAAAGGATAAAAAGCTGGAAAAACTCAGGAGGACTGGAAGCATGTACAGTACTTTCCCTTTATTTGCTGGGTTATTGTAGTTAGATGAAGCAGCTCTCTTCAGACACACAGAGTTTGTCAAAATAAGTTGGAAGCCCCCAGCACTGAAGTCTGTGTTGAAAACCAAAGTCAAATCTAAAACCAATGGGAAAGGCATGTCAACGCTGGGAAAACTTTGAACATGAGCACTAATTTTATGGGTCAGCATAGCTTGTTTTTAGTGGTATCTTTTCACCAACTGTTAGATGGTTAAGACAGGACTACTTATACCAACTCCAATGACTGTCAATGACTATTTATGGAATAAACATTTTCAATTAATATATTTCAAAGGGATATTACATTACATGTATTAAAAGAAAAGTTTTAATTTTACCAGAAAATCTCTTATGTCATTTAACAGCCATAACTTAAGGAGGCAAATTGGAATTGGCATGTGCAGCAGCTTCTGGTTGCTATAAGTCTGCACACAAACACATAATTCCTGGGGACCATTAGTCAGACCAAATCTTTATTAATTACTGGTTAGGCCATAGTTGGATTATTGTGAATAATTCTGAACATCAAGGCTTTAGAGAAGGTACAATGGAGGTATACCAGCATTGTACTGGAGATGAGGAACTATGGTTATGTGAAGAGATTGAAGAAGTTGCCATTATTTTCCTCAGGGCAGAGAAGATTAAGCACAGCCCCTGATAGAGGCATTCAAAACTGTTGGAGCTTTGATCAGGTTAGTGAAGGGAACCGGTTTGTTCTGGGAATTGGGACAATAACTGGAGGTCAGGCATTTAAAATATTTGGTAGAGGAGCAAGAACAAAAATGACGAGAGACGCTTTTACGCAGGTATCATGATTTAAATGCACTGCCTCAAAAACAGGTGGAAGCAGATTCCAAGAGCTTTCAAGAGGCAACTTGACATGTTCTTGAAGAGGAATAATTCATAGAGAAAAGCAGGTGTCTGGGACTCCACTGCACCACTCTTTCAAAGAAGCAACATTAGCATAATGAGCCAAGTGGCCTATTTCTGTGCTGTTATCTGCCATGATTCTTTAATAGGAACCTCATTCTATATAATACACAAGGTATGATTCTGTTGCTAAGGTGAAGTCATCACTGTTATAACCTATCTGAAAGTTTAATGGTTAAAAAGTGTACACTCTGACAAGATGCAAAGGATCACATTTTTCCAACAGGTTTGGCAACACCAATTGAGAGAAAAACAGAGTTAATGTTTCAAGTCCAATAACACTTGGTCAGTTCTGACCTGCTGTGTTTCTCCCAACACGCTCGGTTTTTGTTCCATGTTTGAGAGTTTGGAAGATATAAGACGCCCTCTAATGGCTTCGACGTGCTATTGAATTTTACTACTTGTAACATGATTGGAAAAATCATTGGCTAAATGCAGGGAACAACGGAAGGCAAATTGTTTGAATTATAATCATCTCAATTTTGCATGTTGCCAGGATCCCAGCTGATATGACTACTGGACATGTCAGATCTCAGAATGAAATCTGACTTGATAGATGCATGTGTTGTTCTTTCTTAAATGGCAGCCTTCCACTGAAACATAACCACACAAGATTGTAGATATTGTTTAAACAATAAAACAGAAGTACAATACACAAAATAAATAAAAGTAAGCTTTACAGGCAAAAGATACCCACTTAAATAAAAGTTTTAAATGTTTCAAACACACAGCCAAAACAATCCTATCTACTTCCAAACAGCATCATTTTAAAGTACTTTACACAGAGGGTGGTAGGTGCCTGGAACGCGTTGCCAGCAGAGGTAGTAGAGGCAGCCAGGGTACATTCATTTAAAGTGTATCTGGACAGATGCATGAGTAGATGGGGAGCAGAGGGCTACAGATGCTTAGGAATTGGGCGATAGGTTTAGACAGTGGATTTGGATTGGCTCAGCTTGGAGGGCTGGAGGGCCTGTTCCTGGGCTGTAAATTTTCTTTTTTCTTTGTTCTAAAGTTGATCAAAAAATCCAGAGACATTTTCCCTCCTTATTAATTCTGTCTGATTGACTAAACTACTTCTCAAATCTGGTGTGAGCTGTGAGGCCAGATCCTTCGATCACTCACAAAACAGAGAACTCAGACTTCCTCCGACATTTAATAATCTGCAAAGTTCCAACCAAATACTCCTGAGCTGGTTTTCACAAACCACAACATTTCACTGAGGTAACTTATCACCTTAACTGCTCTGGATAATCTCCTTTACTAGGAGAAACTATTCTTGCATCTGACCATAGTCAGAATTTCTTTGAACTGAACAAAAGCTTTTCCAACTCTGGGCCTTTCCAAGCTAAAGTCAGTCCTTCATTATTCTAAACTGAAAAGCAAAGTTTAAAATGCTTTCTCTCTCCTGGTATAAAACCCTACAATATAAACAAACTTTAATTAACACTCCAGAACATTTTCAAACATCAGCTCTCACCCACATGGTGGTTTCAAATTCGAAGCTTTAGAGAAAGGCTGATGTCACTAATTATTAAGGAGGTAGCTCACCCTTCCAGGGTAACCCGAGGTAGACTGGGCACTTTCCAGCACCAGACGTGATAGCCTTAGGGCTGCTTGTGTGATTTACTGTGTGAAATGATCTGAATGGGATAACTGCAGGTTACCTTCGATACACATTATTTCAGCATCAACTGCGCATGATGAACAAATAGCTCAGATGCTGTTTATGAGGTTGCCTATAAAGCCAATGTTATAGCATATGGAACTGTAGGATTACCAACATGTGCTCTGACCAGTGAAGGTAGGTTTGCGGGAGACAATAGTGGAACACCCATCGGATGATTTCTCAATTAGGTCTTCAAGGAAAGGGAGCCCATTTCAACAATGAATTTCAATGCAGGATGCAGCTCATTAAGGCATGTGAGGAAATTCTTACATGTAGCTGAGGATGAAAATGCAGCCAATGAATCATCCATATATCAGAAATTGGAATGGGGAAAGAGGTCAGGTGTTAATCCAGTGATGACCCATTTCTCATGGAATCCAAGAAAGATGTTTGCTCGAGTTGGGTTTAGTAAGGATCCTAAAGCAATACCATCTTCTTGGGCATACATTGTGTTGCTAAACTGGAACTCAACTCACTTGCTGAGTTCATAAATGCAATGAATATGAATCACACAATGGAAGTGGCACTGGGCTGCCATGATCTAGTGCTGTTGTGCTGGTGCCTGTAGCATCTTTGAATGGTACTTTGGTGAATAAGCTAGCCATGTCAAATGAGCATACTGTCAATGCATTACTATTGATATGCAAGTCCTGTATTGTCTTTGCAAATGTGAAGGAAGTCTTCATGATGCAAGTTGAAATTTGCTCAAAACTGATTGCAGCAATTCACCCAAACAGTTGGCCAGTTCATGGTGTGCAAAATCTATCCTTGATCAAATTGGTACAAAAAGTACTTCTGTCCCAACAAAGGGGCTGGAATAGTTGTCCTTAACAAACATGACTATATCAACAAAATGTGTGCCATTTGATGAGTTCAAATGATGAGTCCAAATTTGAATCTATTGGACCTGCCCTCGAGCAGCTTCCCTCAAAAGTAAGGTTTAAAAACAATGCTTACTGGATTTGTCTGAGAATAATGAGCTGCTTCCTCACAGCTTACTGCATCCATGTATGTATGAGCTGCCCAAGACAATTAACTGCCTTCATGCTCTATCTTGGATGACCTATCTTAAGTCCCATGCCTGGATATTGTCCAGGTCTTGCTATATTTGGACTTGGACTACTTCAGTATCTGATGAGTCACAAATATTGTACAATCATGCCCACTTGCACCTCATGATGGAGGGATGGTCATTGATGATGCAGCTGAAGGTGGTTGAGATTAAGCATTACCCTAAGCAGCTCCTGCAGAGATGGAGCTGAAATGATTACCTTCCAACAACCACAACCACCTTTCTTTTTCCTCAGTATGACTTCAATCGGTGAAGAGTTGCCTACGTGGGTCCCACTGACTGTAGCTTCACTAAGGCTCCTCGATGCCACATTCTGTCAAAAGCCGTATTAGTGTTAAGGGCAGTGACATACATTTCATGTTTCATAAGAGAGGAGCGAGAGACAGATAGACAGAAGGGGTACACAGAAACAGAGAGAGACAGACTGTGGGGTTTATAGAAACAGATATATATATTGTGGGGTTTATAGAGAGAGAGAGAGAGATAGTGGGGTTTATAGAAAGAGAGAGATAGTGGGGTGTATAGAAAGAGAGAGATAGATTAGATTAGATTCCCTACAGTGTGGAAACAGGCCCTTTGGCCCAACAAGTCCACACCGACCCTCCGAAGAGTTATCCACCCAGAACCATTTCCCTCTGAATGATGCAAATAACACTACAGGCAATTTAGCATGGCCAATTCACCTGAGCTGCACATCTTTGTGACTGTGGGAGGAAACCGGAGCACCCGGAGGAAATCCACGCAGACACGGGGAGAACGTGCAAACTCCACACAGTCACCCGAATCTGGAACCTGAGAGGCAGCAGTGCTAACCACGGAGCCACCGTGTCACCCCTAAAAGTTAAAGTTACATTAGATTAGATTCCCTACAGTATGGAAACAGGCCCTTCGGCCCAACCAGTCCGCACCGACCCTCTGAAGAGTAACCCACCCAGATTAATGCACCTAGCACTATGGGCAATTTAGCATGACCAATTAACCTGACCCTCACATCTTTGGACTGTGGGTGGGATAGTGGGGTTTATAGGAAGAGAGAGATAGTGGGGTTTATGGAAAAAGAGAGAGAGATAGTGGGGCTTATAGAAAGAGAGAGAAAGAGAGATAGTGGGTGTGAGAGGTAATTTCGGTTTAAACTTTAAGATGTGCCTGGACCACAGACTGATCTATAATAAAAGACAAAACTTTTGTTTCTTTTCTAACAACCATTTTATATACTCAAAAGTAGAATAGTTTAAATTGTGCAGAATGCTGACAATTTGTGAACAGAGTAAAAACAAGCAGGCTCTTGATTGATGAAGCCACTAACACAGGCAGGGAAGGATGAGTCCTTGACTGATAAGACTGCTAGCACAGACAGAGAAGAATAAGTCTTTGACTGATAAGACTACAGGGTGAGAAAAACAACAACTTTAGAGACTCTGAAAACATTTGTTGCAGACTTTGTGATAAGGGTGCGAATTGAAGAATAATGATGTTTTTAAGAATGTGAACCTCATGGCTTGTTAGAACCAAGGAGGGGAGGGACTTGTACTGTATATAATGGGAGACTTTGTAAGCCTCAGCGCGCCTTTTCTTTAAGGGTGCCCGACTCTGCAGACTTGCTAATAAAACTTTGTTTTCCTGAATTTGTCTAGAGCGATTATTGAGAAGCGATTTTCGTTTCTAACAGTGGGGTTTATAGAAAGAGAGAGAGAGAGTGGGGTTTATAGAAAGAGAGAGTGTGAGGTTTAGAGAGAGAGAGTGGGGTTTATTGAAAGAGAGATAGTGGGGTTTATAGAAAGAGAGAGAGATAGTGGGGTTTATAGAAAGAGAGAGAGATGGTGGGGTTCATAGAAAGAGAGGGATAGAGAGTGTGGGGTTTATAGAAAGAGAGAGTTAGTGGGTTTGTAGAAAGGAAAAGAGAGATGGTGCGATTTGTAGACACACAGAAAGGGTTATACCGAACATCAACAGATTGTCGAGTTTAATGGTATTGATTTGTGCAACGTTGAAGTGCTGTCGTTATTTTAAAAAGAGACATTTTACCTACACATCAATAATGCTCGCGAGCAGAGGGTTCAACTTGACTTGGGCGGCTCCGTCTTCAGCCGGAATGCAATATTTTTTCTACAATTGATTCGTCATACTTGGGGAGTTCAAAGTGTGAACGCGTGTGCACTTGGTGCCGGATTTGCAGCAACAGTTGACGTGTCGCAATGATCGGTTCCAGAACAGGATCGGATTAAAAGCAGGAAATGATATAAGGGCTGCAGCTGCTGCGGGCGCTCCCAGGACTCTCCCTGAAAGCTAACCAAGGCAGCGGGGCTCAGTCTGGAACTTGCCCAGACGCCTTGTCCTTTCAGGCCCGAGTCAGTGAGCGCTGTACTGAGGCATGGCTCTGAAAAGGAAAGCAGAAACAGCTCTCAGTATTAACGTGTGTGCAGCCCGAGCGCTGCAGGAGCTGCTCAGAAGCAACTTGGGACCCAAAGGCACCATGAAAATGTTAGTTTCTGGCGCTGGGGACATCAGGCTGACCAAAGATGGTGGCGTGCTACTGAGGGAGATGCAGCTCCAACATCCCACTGCCTCCTTCATTGCCAAGGCAGTGGCTGCTATGGACGAGACGGTGGGAGATGGGACCACCTCAGCTGTGCTCATCATTGGGGAGATTTTGAAACAGGCCCACCGCTACATTTCCGAGGGGGTCCATCCCCGGGTCATCGTCGAAGGATTGGAGTTAGCCAAAGAAGAAGCCATCTCCTGCCTGGACGAACTCTGGGAAGACGACGATGGTTTCATCAGGCAGAAGGTTGCCCGGACCTCACTGGGGACCAAGGTTCACTCAGAGTTGGCAGATTTGCTGGCGGACCTGGTGGTGGAGGCAGTGCACTGTGTTTATCAGCACAGACAGCCCATTGACCTGAACCTGGTGGAAATCATGGAGATGCAACAGCAGACTGAGTGTGACACCGTCCTCATCAAAGGCTTGGTTCTAGACCATGGTGCTCGCCACCCGGATATGAAGAAGCGAGTGGAGAATGCTTACATCCTCACCCTGAACGTGTCTCTGGAATATGAGAAAACCGAGGTGAACTCCGGCTTCTTTTACAAGAGTGTCGAGGAAAGGGAGAGGTTGGTGAAGGCGGAGCGACAGTTCATCGAGGAGAGAGTCCGAGCGATCATAGCGCTGAAGAGAAAGGTGTGCGGCGACTCTGACAAAGGGTTTGTTGTGGTCAACCAGAAGGGCATCGACCCCCTCTCCCTTGAGCTGTTTGTGAAGGAGGGGATTGTAGCGCTGAGAAGAGCCAAGAGGAGGAATCTGGAGAGGCTGCCCCTGGCATGTGGGGGCTTGGCAGTGAACTCCGTGGAGGAGCTGACTGAGGAATATCTGGGCCATGCAGGGCTGGTCTATGAGCAGACGCTGGGAGACCGCAAGTACACTTTCATTGAGAAATGTGATAATCCCCAGTCTGTCACCCTGCTCATTAAAGGACCCAACAAACACACCATGACCCTGATCAAAGATGCCATTCGGGATGGCATGCGAGCTGTGAAGTGTACCATTGAGGATGGTGCTGCCATGCCGGGGGGTGGGGCTGTTGAAATTCGCATCGGAAGCCAGTTACTAGACTACCGTAAAGGTAAAGTCAAAGGTCATGCACGGTTTGGATTTCAGGCTTTTGCTGATGCCATTCTGATTATCCCAAAAACACTGGCCCAGAATGCCGGGTATGATCCTCAAGAGATTGTGTCGAATGCCCTGAGCAGAGAACGTGAGACTACCCTTCCTGTGCGCATAGATTTGTCCAGTGGTGAGCTAATTAATGACTGGGAGACTCCTATATGGGACAGCGCTTGTGTCAAGCATCAGCTGATACATACTTGCACTGCAGTGGCAAGCAACCTCTTATTGGTAGATGAGATTGTCGGAACAGGAATGATTTCAGACAAAAAGTGATTGCGTCTGACTGGATTATCAAACTCTCATCAGTTTTGTGACTGAATTGATTGTTAATAAGAATGCAGATCAGAGATATTAGGAAACAAACCAAATGAGGTGATATAGGAAATAGAAATCAAATTTAAAATGTACAGAATGTGATGAATGGTAGATACATAACATACCATTATTTTGCAAAGAATAAGTGACTCTGTAAAACCAAAATACTATGATTGAATAAATATTGTCAATTTGCCATTGTTGTCCAAAAGCTTTATTCTTCTGTGTTATTTCACCACAGTCTCAGGAAGGAATCATTCGGGTTGAGACAGAGGTATAGAGCAGTCTGCTCCAAGCCAAGAAAGTAAACAGCTTGTGAGGCCTTGGTTTATTTTTTAAAGTTGGAACAATAGAAGCAGTTTGAATCTGTGGGGTCAAGCTCCCAGAGAACCAGGATTTTTAATTTTAGCTTTTCTACAGTTTCTGCCATCTTGAATAAAAGCTTCCACACCCAGCTTCCTCTCTCTGCTACAGCTAAAAGCTGAGGTTATATTCATGCTGCTGGAATTGCATGTGAGACAATCTATTTTATTGAATTTGCCTTTGCCAAGGCTATGTTACTATATTAGAACAATTAACTATTAGTAATTTATATATATTTTGTTAAGCATTTTGATAGAGTTACAGTTAAGCCAATTCTTTTCCTTAATTTTGTCTGTATTTTAACTGTGGTGTGTTTTGCTTACCATTGACTAGTTAGACCAATCAAATGCATATGGAATGCACTGCCTTACATTTACCTTTAAAATAACAAAATGTTATGATCTAGGCAATCTTAGTATATTTTAAGGGTTTGGTCTGGTCCATAACAATTGGATTCAAGATGATACCTGTATTTTTTTAGGAAGTGAAATAAAGCTGGCAAACCATTGATTTATTCAACTTGCAATGTAATTTGCATAATAGTGGAATCATTTGTTGGGACAAAATTTCAAGAAAATAGTCCTGCAAATAATGCCGTACTCCAGCAGCCAATGGCAGGTCTTGGTTCTCCGGCATTTAACGGTGCCACCTCCCAGAATGCACTTATTGGAACATCTTCTGCAGGAAGATAGATTGATGGTGCCTTCAGTTTAGAAACATTGATGAAAATTTGCAGGATACACACACTGTGTACAGTTCTGGGTATACTGCAACAGAAAGGATTGGAGAGGGTTCAGAAAAGATTGGCCAGAATATTGCTGAAATTGGGCAGTTTGAATTACAAGGAGAGGCTAGGTAGGCTGGAATTTCTTTCACTGGAGCGTAGGAAGTTGAGGGGTGACCTTAAAGACGTTTATAAGGTCATGAGTATATTGATAAGGTGAATAGCAAAGGTGTTTTCCTCAGGGCGAGGAGTTGAAAACGAGGGGGCATATCTTTAAGATGAGAGGAGAAAGATTTTAAAGGGACATGAGGGTCAATGTTTTTGCACAGAAACTGGTTGTTGTGTGGGATAAACTGCCAGAGAAAATGGTAGATGTAGATACAGTTACAACATTCAAAAAACATTTGGATTGATACATGAATAGGAAAGTTTTAGAGTAATATGGGCCAAATGCAGGAAAGTGGAACTGGGTTTAGTTTGGGAAACTTGGTTGGCATGGACAAGTTGGAATGAAGGGTCTGTATGGCTCTATGACAAGACCACTATAACCTGGTTCATTGTCAGATATTAGATGCTGCCTGAACTGCTATGCTCTTCCAGCACCACTAATCCAGAATCTGGTTTCCAGCATCTGCAGTCATTGTTTTTACCTTGTCAGATATTTGCAGTTTGCCTGAAAAATGATACTTTCCAAAGATAGTTTAAGTGGACATTGATAATGAGAAGTTTGTGAAAAGGAAATGTTACTACCTTTGCATGGAAAGGGCAATAGATCCTGTTTTTCAACCAGTTATAGGTTCAGAAACAAAACTAAAAGCATTGAAACATTTAGGAAGTCAAAGTTGATAATATGGAACTGTTTCTTTCTACCTCCTAACTGCTTCCAGCACTTTTTGTTCTGATTTCAAATTTCCAGTATTTAAAGTGTTTTTTTTATGTCAAATATTTGGTTGAAGAGTCTTAACTCTCTGCAACTATCAGGGCTCTGGATAGTGGGATGAATGGGTGGCATGGTGGCTCAGTGGTTAGCAGTGCTGCCTCATCATCAGGGACCTGGGTTCAATTCCACTCTCAGCTGACTGTCTGTGTGGAGTTTGCACATTCTCCCCATGTCTGCATGGGTTTCCTCCCACAGTCCAAAGCTGTGCATATTAGATGGATTGGCCATGCTAAATTGCCCATAGTGTCTGGGGATGTACAGGTAGGCAGATTCGCCATGGGAAATGTGGGTCTGAATGGGATGCTGTTCAGAGAGTTGTTGTGGACCCGATGAGCCAAGTGGCCTGTTTCCATACTGTGAGGATTCTCTGATTCCATGAATAATAAAATAAGATGACAGATTGGGTAAAGCCTTCTGACTAATGTCTCCTCTAAGTCTTGTGTTGTTTACCTGTCTATTTGAATACAAAATGTCTCTTTCATTCTTAGTCAGAAATCACTCAACACCAGTTTATAGTCCAACAGGTTCATTTGAAATCACAAGCTTTCAGAGCATAGCCCCTTCATCAAGTGAAGTGAGAGGGAGGCACACAGAACGTAGAATTCATGGGCAATTCATACAAATGGTGTGAGGGGAGTGTTGAATACTAAATCGCTGCAGGGGACTAACGGTGTTAGATGGTGTGAATTAAGTAATAGTTGAATAACAACCAAATGGTTGACCTATAATCTGATTAAATGCGGCAGAGAGATAATTACAAAAATTAAGACATATCGGATCATCAACATGGATACTGCCATCAGATGTGGGAACACCACCCACCACGTGCTCATGACTCGGCCAATATTGTCTGTCTCATATGCTGCGTGCAAGGATGCCCCAAGGCATTATATGCTGGTGAGACCATGCAGATGCTATGACATCAGACATTGCGTAACAATTGCCAGACAGAATGTTCCTTCCCAGTCAGGGAACACCTGAGTAGTCAAGGACATTCAGCCTCCAATCTTTGAGTAACTGTCCTCCAAGGCAGACTTTGAGGTACGCACCAATGCAGAATCACTGAACAGCAACTGATAGCCAAGTTCCATACCCATGAGGATGGCCTCAACCGTGATCTTGGGTTCATGTTGCAGTACGTATGACCCCACCACACTATTCTGCATCTGTAAAATCATTCTTACTATCAAGTTTTGACACCATCACCTTGATAAAGTGTTATGATCTCTCTACCTTAATTAGTTTGTACAGTTTTGGATCATTTATTACTTTGGTTAGACCCCCAGCATGCGACTCTTATATCCATTATGTTATTCCAGTCAAATAAAAATTGGAAGAACTGTGGATGCTATAAATCAGCAGCAAGAATAAGGGTTGCTGGGGGAGTTCAGCGAGTCTGGTCGTATCTGTGAAGAAAAATCAGAGTGAACGTTTTGGGTCCAGTGACCCTTCTTCTTGTTTATCATTGCAGCTGCTGGGCTTTTCCAGCAACTTCTGTCTGTGTTCCATGTTATTCCAGTCATTTGTTTGTCTCTAGCACCATCTTATTTTTAATTTTTTATAATTATCTCTCTGCCTCAGTTAGTTGGATTATAGGTCATTCCTTCACTTGTTATTCAGCGACTGCTACTTTACTTTCACTGTCTAACACCCTTGGTCCCCTGCAGAGACGTATTATTTGACACTCCCTCCACACCATCTGTCTGATCTCTCTGCCTTTGATGTCTCTGCCCATAAATTCTGCATCTCTGTGCTTCCTCTCACTTCACCTGACGAAGGGGCACATTCTGAAAGCTTGTAATTTCAAATAAATCTATTGGACTATAACTTGGCGTTGTGTGTTTTCTGACTTCACCTAGCCCAGTCCAACACAGGCAATTTACATCATTGTTTTTCATGATTCTGTATGAGTGATATTTTAAAGGGGACAACGTTTAAGCATCCTATGTGATACCTTCAGTTTTTCAATAAACTTTACATCTGACTGAAATCATTTTGCAAGGGTATAGGGAGAGGCTGAACAGGCTGGGGCTGTTTTCCCTGGAGCGTTGGAGACTGAGAGGTGAGCTTATAGAGGTTTACAAAATCATGAGGGGCCTGGATAGGAAAAATAGACAAGGTCTTTTCCCTGAGCTGGGGGAGTCCAGAACTAGAGGGCATAGGTTTAGGGTGAGAGGGGAAAGATATAAAACAGACCTAAAGGGCAACTTTTTCACGCAGAAGGTGGTACATATATGGAATGAGCTGCCAGAGGAAGTGGTGGAGGCTGGTACAATTGCAACATTTAAGAGGCATTTGGATGGGTATATGAATAGAAGGGTTTGGAGGGATATGGGCCGGGTATTGGCAGGTGGGACTAGATTGGGTTGGGATATCTGGTTAGCATGGACGGGTTGGACCGAAGGGTCTGTTTCCATGCTGTACTTCTCTATGACTCTATGACCTATGCACAAATATCATCAAGATAGTATTACACAACTTAGATGATTAACTGTCCTTCCTGTTAGTGTGAATTATAGAACTGGCATGTGTTGGGAAATGCTGCAATTCTGTGAAATATTTGCTGACTTGTGTTACAACTGGGCATGAATCATGTTATTTCAGGTCCCTAACATGAGAAAACAGATCTCCTACACAAGCCCACGCCTACTCTATTCTGAGATGTGTTGCGGTGCATCACAAGGCTCAGGTTGTATCTTTGGTCTGAGATGTTATTGCTCAGGGTGGCCCAATTATTGTCCCTGAATTTATTGGAATCATTTCTATTATCAGCTCACTTTATTTTGAGAACAAATTTGCAAACAAATTAAACCGTGACATAGATTTATTCACAGGATCATTTCTAAAAGATGAGCTCGAGTGAATTGATGAACTTTCTTTTATTTAGTCATCATGTGGGTGTCTTTGACTGCCCAGGATTTTTTGCTTGTCCCCAATTGCCTTTGAGAAGGTGCTGATGTGGTCTTGAGTCACTACCCTCTACATGCTGCAGGTTGAGCCACAATGCCCTCAGAGAGTAAGCTCCAGTGAATGAAAGTCGACAAAAAAAGTACTCCGTGAATATGACTCAGTTGCTAAGTGTGTGCATTGTTGGTAAGAGAGTCTAAACGTTTATTTTATCTTGTGCAAACCAAATTCAGTTTCTCTTTTGTAGTTGACATTAAAGTGAAAGTAATTTCTTTAGGTTTAGTTCACTAGTCTGTTTCATTCTCTTTCTTAAAGATAGCTTGTTAAGTATAAGATTGATAATGGTGTTAAAAAAAAGATGAATTACAATCGAGTGTAAAGAGTGTGAAGCACGATACCAGAGTAATTAGTACATTAAATAAACTATGATAGTGATGACCGGATGGGTGGTGTGTTTCTACAGTAGCTGCTGGACACTGAGATGATCCAGAGTGTAGACATCTGCAGTAAATGGATTGAAGAACTTTGGATTTGGACTCTGGAGTCTGAGCTGCAGAAGTGAGGAGGGAGAAAGTGACCTAGGCACTTTGCTCCAGGAGACCTTCACATCCTTCAGGTTAGGTCATTAAAAACTGGCCAGTGATCAGGGGCAGGAGGATCTGGATGCAGGTGAAACAGGTACCTAGACTGAAACATAGTCAGTCAGTCTGCAGGAGGTAACATTGAAGGATCCTTAACCTCTGCAGTTGCCCAAAGAGGTTTTTGCAAGCTATTTGGATGAGGGTAGGCACTGTAGGAAGGATAAACAAATTGACCACAACATCATGGTACAGGGAACCATTCAAGTGGAGGGAGGAGGAATGTAATAAAGGTGAGGGTAGTATAATTAGGAAGGTAGATAGCTCTCTGCAACCATAAGTGTGAATCAAGAAGTCTGTGTTGCATGCCCCGTTCGAGGGTTAAGCACATCTCCTTGGGGCTGGGGAGGAACTTTGTATTAGGGCTGTAGGGGTGGGGAGGAAGGTGTGTGTGTACGTGTAGGATAGGGGTGTGGATGGTTGGGTGGTCAACATTGATAAGACTGGGTAGCAGGTTCTGATGAAAGAGTTCAAAAAGTTAGGAGCTAAATTACCTCTCCAGTAACAATCTTGGAATTGCTACTTGATCTGTGGGAAAACTAGCAAGGGTAAATAAAGTCAAGGAATTAAGTCAGTGCCTCAAATACTGTTGTACGACAAATGGGTTTCAGTTCATGGGACACTAACACCACTACTGGGGTAGATGGGAGCTGTTTATTGAGCATGCTTCACTTGAACTGTGTAGGGACTAGGAGCTTGGTAAATCCAATATAAATGCCAGGAGACAGGGCTTTGAACTAAATAGGACAAGGACATTCTAAAGAGGGAATTAAATAGGTTTACAAAGCAAAAGGATATGGCAGCATTGCAGGGCAGCCAATTAGCTAATGATACCCAGGGATAGGAAGGAACAGAGTGTCCAACTGTAAGAAAGCAACAACTAGGATCAAAGTGAGGAAAAAAAGGTAAAAGGCAAAATTAATGGATTTTAACTTTAGTGCACAGTCTTCAGAATAAAATAAACGAATTAATAGCATGAGTAGGGGTTAACTGGTATAATGTTATAGCCATTTTGCAACCTTGGAGATCAAAGCTAAGCACTAAATATTCAGTGAGTACTAAATATTCAGGAGTATGAGACTTTTTCAAAAAGGACAAGCAGGAGAGAAGGAATAGTGGAGTAGCTTTGTTGGTATGAGATGGAATCAGCATGACAGCAAGAAATAATCTTGAATCGGGTGATGTAGAATTTACATGGAGCAGAGGAATGAAATTACAAAGGGATGAAGATTCTGGTGGGAGCAATCTATAGATTTCTGAACAGTAACCATACTATAGGGTAGCAAATAAATCTGGATATAGTTAGGCCATGTTAGAAAAAGCAGTACATGGGGAACTTTAATCTTCATTTTGATTAGGAAATTGAAATTGCCAGGTAACCATGAGGAAGAATTCAAAGAGAGTATTTAGAATAGTTTCCTAGAAAAATATATTATGGATCCAACCAGAAATCAAGTTATTTTGGATATGGTGTTACATAATGAGACAGGTTTAATAAATGATCTCTGTAAAAGATCCCCTAGGAAATAGTGATCATAACATTGGTAGAATTCAGCATTCAGTTTGAGAATGAGAAATTTGGGTTGGAAACAGCTGTGCTGAACTTCATTGAAAGTAATTACAAAGGAATGAGAGGAATGTTGCTGGAGTGGACTGGGAAAGGAGTTAACAAAAAAATGGTCGAGGAACAATGGAAGATATTTAAGAAAATAGTTAATGACTCATAGCAAAGATATATCCCAATGAGAAACCAGGGTTCTAGGAAAAGAATAAACCAATCATGGTTAATCAAGGAAGATAATGATAGCATACATACTGAAGGATGAAATATCTGGCTGGAAGAAGACAGAGGGTAGTAGTTGATGGCAAAGGTTCATCTTGGAGTGCCGTCACTAGCGGTGTTCCGCATCTGTTTTGGGACCATTGCTGTTTGTCATTTTTATAAATGACCTGGAGGAGGGGTTAGAAGGTTGGGTGAGCAAGTTTGCGGATGATACGAAAGTCAGAGGAGTTGTAGACAGTGAGTAAGGATGTGGCAGGTTACAGCGGGATATAGATAAGCTGCAGAACTGGGCAGAAAGGTGGCAAATAGAGTTCAATGTAGCTAAGTGTGAGGTGATACATTTTGGTAAGAGTAATAAAAAGATGGAGTACTGGGCTAA
>NC_057713.1:13631444-13646681 GCF_004010195.1 Chiloscyllium plagiosum
ATGGAGGATAGTGGGCTAGTGTAGGTTAGGTGGGCTTGGATCGGCGCAACATCGAGGGCCGAAGGGCCTGTACTGCGCTGTATTCTTCTATGTTCTATGTTCTATATAATATGGTAAAATAGGGAATTGGAAGGTTTTGCAAACCAACAAAAATGACAAATAAAAGAGGGTAAAAATAAAATTTGAGAGTAAACTAGCAAATAATATTAAAAATAGACAGTAAGAGCTTCTTTAAAAATATAAAAGGAAAGACAGAGACCAGTGTGAACATAGGCTCTTAGTGATGAGGCTGGGGAAATAATAATGGGGAACCAGGAAATGACAGATTAGTTGAATAGATGCTTTGTATCAGTCTTCATGTTACAGGACATTGATAGCCTTACGAAAAAAATGAAACAATACAAAGAGAAATTTGGGACAGGAAAGAAAACAATAACTATCACGAGAGAAAACTTACTGGGAAAACTAATGAGGCTGAAGGCTGATAAGTTGCATCTGAGATATTAAAGGAAATATCCCTAGAGACAATGGATTGACTGGTAATAATCTACTAAAACTCCTCAGATTCTGGAAAAATCCCAGAGGACTGGAAAGCTGCCAAGGTAACACTCTTAATTAAAAACAGAAAAAGACAAAGAATGCATAACTATTGGCCAATTAGTTTAACATCTGTCTCTGACAATATTAGGGTCCATTATTCAGATAATTCCAAACACCAAGGCTTTTTTTTCATTCAGCAACTGTTTGACCAGGCCCAGCGGGAGTCAACAGCAAAACAAGTAGTTGTCATCAGGAAAGTGATTTCAAAAGCCTTGAATCTTCAATGCCCCCAATGACCTTTCAATGACCTGTTTTAAAGAATGGAGTAGTGTTCCATATACCAAAATGGCTGACAAAATGGCCAGCGGCCAAAGCACAGGCAGGGCTGACAAGGTTGCTGTGACACAGCCTTCTTTGTCAGGATTCTCTTGTGTAGCCGCAGAAACTATCTTAAAAACAAAAGCAGAAACTCATGAGGCCTGGCAGCCTGGATGCTAGATTAGAGTGGTGCTGGAAAAGCACAGCAGTTCAGGCAGCATCTGAGGAGCAGTAAAATCGACATTTCGGGCAAAAGCCCTTCATCAGGAATATAGACAGAGACCTGAAGGGTGGAAAGATAAATGAGAGGAGGGTGGGGGTGGGGAGAAAGTAGCATGGAGTACAATAGGTGAATGGGGGAGGGGATGAAGGTGATAGGTCAGGGGGGGAGGCTGGAGTGGATAGGTGGAAAAGAAGATAGGCTGATGGGCAAGTCATGGGGACAGTGCTGAGCTGGAAGTTTGGAACTGGGATGAGGTGGGGGAAGGGGAAATGAGGAAACTGTTGAAGTCCACATTGATGCCATGGGGTTGAAGTGTTCCGAGGCGGAAGATGAGGCGTTCTTCCTCCAGGCCCGGGTGGTGAAGGAGCGGTTGTGAAGGAGGCCCAAGACCTCCATGTCCTCGGCAGAGTGGGAGGGGGAGTTGAAATGTTGGGCCACAGGGCGGTGTGGTTGATTGGTGCGGGTGTCCCAGCAATGTTCCCTAAAGCGCTCTGCTAGGAGGCATCCAGTCTCCCCAATTTAGAGGAGACCACATTGGGAACAACGGATACAATAAATGATATTAGTGGATGTGCGGGTAAAACTTTGATGGATGTGGAAGGCTCCTTTAGGGCCTTAGATGGAGGTGAGGGAGGAGGTGTGGGCGCAGGTTTTGCAATTCCTGTGGTGGCAGGGGAAGGTGCAAGGTTGGGAGGGTGGGTTGTTGGGGGGCGTGGACCTGACCAGGTTGTCGATGCTGCCTGACCTGCTGTGCTTTTCCAGCACTACTCTAATCTAGACTCTGATTTCCAGCATCTGCAGTCCTCACTTTTGCCTAGCCTCTGTGGAGAACAAGCACAGTTAACATTTCGAATTCAGAGACCCTTCTTCAGAACTGATCCTTTGCCAGGACAGCAAAGTTTCTCTAGCACTCTGCTTTTGTTTCAGGTTTTCAGCATCTGCAGTTCTTTGTTTATTTTACTGTTAAACTGTATGTTTGCTGTGACATGTTTCCTTCTGTTAAAAACACCCAGTGATACAGACAGCCCTTTACATTTCCAGAAGTGTTTTCAGAAAGTCTGTCAAGGTCGATGATGATTTTGAGCTTTACGGAGATGTTTCCCTTTTGGAGAACAAGATTTCACATTGAGTTTCAGCAGAGACCTATTGGATGGCAAATACTTTATTAGATACACAGGCAGCAAAAACCCATTACTCTCACAAGGGACTGTTCCCATGTGAGCAGCCCGTGGTGTGAGGCTGGCACCTTCTCTAGTCAGTTTTTACAGCAACTGGGACATGAGAAAGAGTCTCCATAAAACAAGCGAGATATATCAAGCTGCTCGAGTGTGGGAATGGTACCACGTATTTCATCACATCTCAAATTTGGACCTTGTATGAATTACTCACTGCAGAATATGTAACTTCTGACACAACGATACATAAGTGAAACACGACAACTGTTTCTTTACACGGCAACTGTTAATCTAGAGACCACGATAATATTATGGGGAGCTGGGTTCGAATTCCACTACGACAGATGGTGCAATTTGAATTCAATAAAAAATCTGGAATTTAGAGTGTAATGGTGACCTTGAATCTATTGTTGGTGTTGGAAGAACTGACACAGTTCACTAGTGTCCTATATGAAGGAAACTGCCATCCTTACCTGGTCTGGCCGACATGTGACATCAGATCCACAGCAATGTGGTTGACTCTGAACTGCCTTCTGGATGTGCAAGCAATGTGCAGCAACACCTTCATCCAGTGAATGGATGAAAAAAGCTGACAGATTTGTGTTCACCATTTTCATGATATTGAATTCTGTTTTAATTATAGAGTCACAGAGTCAATCCAGCATGAAAACGGACCATTCGGTCCAATTCATCCACACCGACCAAACACCCCAATCTGATCTAGTCCCATTTACCAGCATTTGACTTATATGTTTGTAAACCCTTTCTATGTCTTTTAAATGTTGTAATTATACCTGCCTCTACCACTTCCTCTGGCAGCTAGTTCCATAATGCACTACTCTCTGGGTGAAAAAGGTACCCCTTAGATTGTTTCTCAGAACTCTTTTGCCTTAGACCTATGCTCTCTAGTTTTGGACTTCCCCACAGTAGGAAAAAAGACCTTGTCCATTCACCCTATCCATGCCTCTCATGATTTTATAAATCTCTGAAGGTCACCCTCAGCCCCCACTCCAGGGCAAAAGCCCCAGCCGACTCAACCTGTCCCTATATCTCAAACCCTCCAGTCTTGGCAACTTCCTCTTAAATCTTTTGTGCACCCTCTCAAATTTAACAACATCCTTCCTGTAGAAGAGTGATCAGAACTGTATGCAGTATTCTAAAAGTGGCCTCTCCAATGCCCTGTACAACCACAACATGATGTGGAGGAGCCGGTGTTGGACTGGGTTGGACAAAGTTAAAAGTCCCACAACTCCAGCTTGTAGTCCAACAGGTTTATTTGGATGTACTAGCTTTCGGAGTGGTGCTCCTCCTTCAGGTAGCTCCCTGCAGAAGGAGCAGTGTTCTGAAAGCTAGCGCTTCCAAATAAACCTGTTGGACTATAACCTGGTGTTGTGTGATTTTTAACTTCGACCACAACATGACAGTCCAACTCCTATACTCACTGCTCTGATCAATGAAGGCAAGTGTGCTAACTGCCTTCTTCACCAGCCTGTCTACCTGCAACTCCACTTTCAAGGAAATATGAATCTTCACCCCTAGGTCTCTTTGTCCAGCAACAATCCTCAGGGCCCATTAAGTGTATAAATCCTACTCTAAATTGCCCTTCCAAAATGCAACATCTTACATTTATCTAAATTAAACTCCATCTGCAATGCCTCAGCCTATTGGCCTATCTGATTAAGACGGAGATAATCTTTTTCACTGTCCACTACACCACTTATTTTGGTGTCATCTGCAAACATTCCTCCCACATTCACATCCAAATAGTTTATATAAATGACGAAAGCAGTGGACCCAGCAGATCCTTGTGGCACACGGCTGGTCTTTAGTTCATTAATTATCTAAATTACCAGCCCAACATGATAACCTTATTATTCATACACTGCAACAGCTATTGGAAAGATTGATCTGTTTGTTTGGGGCCTTTTAATTTGGTAAAGAATTAACATAGAATTCAGTACGTGTTCGACATGTGAGATAAGGAGAGAACATTCTTACTTGTGGGCAAAGAAAATATAATTACTCATAAATCCAAAGGGGAAATAAGGAGCCATTTCTTTATTCGCAAAAATTAGAATGTGAAATTCATCTCAACAGGAATTGATTTAGGCAAATAACTTACTTATAGCTTAGAAAGGTGAGACGGGATTGATGGAATGGGAGGAGATTTGTGTGGAGTATGAACACCAGCAGAGACTAGATTGGCCAAATGGCCTGATGCTATTTGTACATTCTATGTTACCATCTGCTACATTGAGTGATATTATAATTTGTATAGGGTTAATGCAATGTCTTCAAAATTCCTGGTGTTGATCCTCTGAGCAGTGACAATGGTGGTTAGTTGTGATAAATTGCTCCTATGTGGTAGAGCTGCAAATTTCCACTGAGGTGGTTCAATCCTGGCTTTCACAGAAGCACACTGTGCTGTGTTCCTTGAGGAACATTGTCAGAATGAAGTAGAATCAGGAGGAAGACTGAACACAGCACCTTTTTCCAGCATTTGCTGCCGTGGGGTCCATTGAAAGGTCTAGTTTGAATTTGCATGGCTGTGTGAGTAAGCATGGGTAGATGGGTTAGGGATAAAGTGGGTGAAGTGGGTAAATTGGTAGGAGGGTGAGGTGAGTAGGAAAGTGGGTAATTGAATAAATGAATGTAGGGGAGCTCGGTAGGGCGTAAGGGGATATTTGGGTGAGGTTGGGTCGAGGTGTGTAGTGAATGATCGACAGGGTAGTTTGGAATCAGGAATAGTGGAGTTAGATTGGGTTGAGTAGTTGGGTGACCAGGGGAGCTGGCCAGGTCAGGTTGGGGTTTTGTTGCAAGTGTCTGTGTATATATCCAGATATGACACTGGGTTTCAATTTGTCTTAACGATTCCAGAGGGATGTAGCTGGGTCAGCAACAGAGACCTGTCCAAACTGATCTCAAACTCAGAGGCAGCGACATAAGTGGAGTGTCCCAGGGAATGGGGGTAAGGGATAAGGGAGTAACTGTGTGGATGGAAACTTTCCCATTGGGAGTTGAAGCCTCCCAGAGCATTGTTGTCATGGTAACATCACTGAACTAGTTATCCAGAACTCCAGGCTAGGTTTCTGGGTTTGAGTCCCACCATGCCGATGGTGAACTTTTAATTCGATGAAACTCTGAAATTAGAAACAAAATGCTAATGTAATGGTAACCATGCAACAACCATCCATTATTGTAAACAAACCATCTAGTTCACTGATGTCCTTTAGAAAGAAAGTCTGTCTTCCTTATTCAGTCTGGCCCATGTGTGACTCCAGATCCACAGCAATGTGGTTGACTCTTTCTTGCCCTCTGGGCATTTAGGGGATAGGCAGGAAGTGGAGACGCAGCCGGTGATGCTTGCACCCCATTTATGAATTTCAAAAACAGATTAGATCAGCAGGTCAGGAATGCCACAGATCCCAGTGCCCACCTTTGTCTGGAGTCCAGTGATTCAGAGACCGGATGATTTAGTCGCTGATGTTGAAAAATCCAGGATAAGCAATGAGTTGTGACATCCTCATTGTCATTTGACTGATGCTGAGTATATATTCTGAGTCATTTCTGGTGCTGGCCCCAGTACCCACTACTTAAACCAGCTGAATCATAAATTACTCTCCCAAATAGCAATTACTCAATTACCTGAATTTAATAGTTTAGACATTTCCCCAACACCTTTACTCATGTAAATTCATGAGTTACTGATTTCTAAAACCAGAGCAAGGCTGCTATGTATTGCAATTTGCACTTTATTGGCATCTTGTTTGAGTGAATCCAGAAATCCACGACCCATAATAGCATTTTGATTTTGAGTTCAACTCAATAGAAACCAATAGATGGTGCTGTCTGTCAAGGAATGATTATAAACACTGCTGGAGTGTTGGGAGATGATAAAATTATTTGTTCTATTTAAAATGACAAACTGACATTAAGATGACCATATGTGGCCTCATAATCCGATTGCTGAGCAGAGCTCCTGTCCTCATCTTTATGGCAGAGTTCAGAGTGTAGTCTGATTGAAGAATAAGTGATTTTTCATGAGGAGTCAGAAATACAGGTTGGAGTGTTGCAATAATATGTCAGCTAGGCTAACTGGCAAATCCACTCTTCCACAGTAGAAGGTTGTGAGTTGAGGGCTTTAAGAAGTGATGTGTTGTCTGTGGGGTTTCCTTTGACGTATGATGTTCATTAGAGGATCTGTTTGCCCATTCAGGTAGTCATAAAAAGTCTCGTGACACCATTAAAGGCAACACAGGGAGTTCTCTCAGTATCCTGTCCACCACTTCTTCCTCAAATAACACTGCCAAACAGCTTAACCTGTTACTTAGTGTATTGCTGTACATGAGATCTTGCAGTGCATCAATTGGCTGTTGGTTTATACTACAGCAATTTGAAAGTAATTTGAAGCATTTTGAGATAATCTAAGTGCGCAAGGGGGAACTAGATTCATGCACATTTATTTTAAACTGATGATAATGTTCTGATCTGTTTGCTGGTTGCTAACCAGACTTTTATCTGACAGAGGTAGGGATTCTCAGTTCTTAAATAAGTTTAGTGCTGAGCTGGTTAGATTTTTGAACCTGGAGACTGTCAGGGGCTATGAAGATCAGGTGGAAGAGGTGGTATTGAGGTTATGGTTTAGTCATGATCTTACTGAATGACAAAACATTCAACAAACAGAGCAGCTGACAGCCTACTTCCACTCGTATTGTAGATGGCCTCAAACTCTAATTACTCTAAGCCAGGTGATAGAAAATTTCAATACTTTCCAGCCTCACCATCATGTCCTCAACAAAATCAAACAATGTCCTTTAGGTTAAAATTCCTCTGTCTCGAGAGTTAAGATTGTCACAGGGCATTTAACAATTGCAGATAAAATTTGGGGTGTGAGCATTGTAAGCAAGGCCAGAATTTATTACCCACCATGTTCTTGTAGATAGTACACACTGCTACGACTGAGCCTCATTGAGTGTGGATATTTCTAAATGTAGTATTAATCATGTGGGCTCTTTGTCCTGGATGGTGTCACTTCTGAGTATCATTGGAACCACAGTAATCCAAACAAGTGAGGTGTATTCCATCAGACTCCTGACTTGTGCCATTTAGTGAGGGAACAGACTTTGGCTAGTCAGGAGGTGGGTTACTTGTTGCTGGATTGCTAGCCTCTGAGTGCTCTTGTAGCCCCTGTATTTATATGGCTTGTCCAGTTCAGTTACTGGTCAATGGTAAATCCCAGGATTGTGATAATAGGGGATTTAGTGATGGTAAAACTGTTGAATATTAAGGGATGATATTTAAATATTGTCTTGTTGGAAATGGTCATTGCCTGACATTTGTGTGGAGACAGTGTTAGATGCCATTTTCAGCCTAAGTCTGGATATCTTTGGTACCTGATGAGTTGCAACCATCAGTGAATATCCCCACTTAGGACCCTGTGATGGTGGGAAGGGCATTTTATTGAAGCAACTGAAGATGGTTGGGCCTAGGAGACTAGCTTGAAGAACTCCTGCAGAGATATCCTGGAATTGAGGTGACTGAGCCAACAACCACAACCATCTTCCTCTGTGCCAGGCATGACTCCAACAAATGGAGAACTTCCCTTCCTATTCCCATTATCTCTAGTTTTGTGAAGGCTCCTTGATGCAAGACTCGGTCACGTATAACATTGGGGTCAAGGGCTGTCACTCACCTCATCTCTGGAATTCATTCTTTTGTCCATGGTTGTACCAATGCTGTAATAAGGGTTGGAACTGAGTGATCCTGGCAGAATCCAAACTAGGTGTTAGTGAGGAGGTTATTGCTGAGCAAGTTCAGTGCGAGTTCCAAGAAGGAGTCTTTGGTGGAGTCCCGGTGTGTAAAATGCTTCTTCACTTTGCACCAAATATCTTTGGTGGTACTATTACTCAGACCAATATTTACCTGAGATGTCTTTCCTTCCTTTCCCATGGAATGGATTGCTTCCGGCTTGACAGCCATGTGACAAGCCCTTGCAGTGGTTTCTCCTGCATTGCAATCTCTTCACCTAATTCTCGATCTTCACTGAAGTCTGCTGCCAATGAAGGAGCATCCATCTCCATGTCCAAAGCTGGGCAAGGTGACTGTGGAAGCATTACAGGTGCTGGGTACTCTTTATAGAATAATCCCTGAGGCAAGATTTTGAGTAAATCTGGGATCTTCAGCTTCAGCTTTGGAAGAGAAATAAGCCTATTCTATTTTCACCGCATTAAATTCCACAGGTTTCTAATTTTTCCTCATATTGCAGTCTGATCTTGCTTTGAATGAGCCTTATGGATTGAGATAGTTGACATGTAGTGTAATGGACCAGGCCAGAACTCCTCAAAACATTTCAAGAAGTTGTTCCAGACCCCACCAATTCTAGTTGTTTCAAGCAGGTGTAAAGTGAATATTCCAGGAGAAATACATCTGATCAAACCGCTTTATTTTTAAACAAAACAGAATTTATTTACACACGGACAAAAGAAAACTGAATTTAGAATAACATAACAATTTGAAAACCCAACTAACACAAAAACACAATTTTACAAAGAGCTGATCCGATTTCCTGCAGCATCCCATAAACACACCTCTTGGCAAAAAAGTAAATTCAAACACCGGTTCTTATAGGGGAGATGGAAGAAAGAGAAAGGTTCAGCATGGAGCTGTTTCTTTGAGTCCCCAGCTAAAAAAAGACCCAAAACTGGAAAAGAATTGCTTAACCTGGAGAACTGTCCACTCCCCTTTCGTTATACAAGTACTTTTAAAAAAAAACTGAAAGTTTTCTTTGACTGTTGACTTAGGCAGCATCTGTTAGCCATTATTGAAGTAGCCAGTTCATACATTTTGACACCTCTGCCTTTATGACCCCACTTGAAAAAAAAACAAGGATGGGATAACCTTGTTAAATGAGTAGCATCATCGCAGTGGTATTGTTTCCAATGAGTGTGAAGCCTAGCTCCAGAATGTCAAAGCATGGCAGCTGCTCTGTTTTATATTAGCACCAATAGGAACATACCTGGATTAATGGTATCCACACCGAAATATTTCCAGAAATGATAATCTGGGAGGTCTATCTGAATTCATAATGAAGCTCAAATGATATAAGTTGTATGAAAGTACAAAAGACTTGTGTTGGCAGAGAGTTCTTACATGAATGACAAATTACCATATGTTTTTAGGCAACTTGGGCTATTTCCTCAATCTGCTTTACAAAAATCTTGGGCTTATGTTGTATATTATGTTTATAATTTTACATTTATAATCTTATGTTTATATGTTGGATAAGTGTCAGTTGCATTGTGTTTCATGGTGAATTTCTTTCAGTGAGATCCATTGGGTGTTTTCCTATATCTCATCAAACACACCTCATTAACTACCCACCCTGCCCCAGGGGCACCCTTTTGCCCATTTCCAGCCCCATCTGACAATATGCCATTTTCAGAGCAACACACTACTGCTGCAATATTCCACGTTTGACTGGCATCCGTGGCACTGACATCACTTTTCAAAGATCTGTCAATCTGGAGCTGCCCTGCACGGGATCCCAACATATGCCCTGGACATGGCAGAAATGGGCAAATAGACACCCTGCTTTTCAGGCAGGAACTTTGAGATCTTGCTGGATGGGGTGGTGCAGAAGCAGGCTGTCCTCTTTCCAAGCATGGCAGAGGTGATCATGATGCCATAGCATGCCCACCTAGTCTGAAGTTGCCTCTCCTGGGTCAGTGCTGTCTCAGCCATCTGCAGGAAGACAGCCAATAGCCTTCTTCACTTTGCTACCATCTTCATTCCAACATCTCATACCCTCTCTATCCCTGCTTCTGCAACCACTTCCTACCAAGGCTCCGCTCTACCAGTCTGTCTATTGTTTGAAAATTCTTCCCTTTCTTACTGTCACCTGGCACCACTAAAACCTGCATGCCCTCTATATTGTCTCTACGCTTGCTCGGGAAGCCTCTCTATCTACACCGACAGTAATAGCTGTGTCCCCCATTTTCATCTCTTATAAAACCTACTCTCTCTCAATACAGGAGGAAGATAGCCGACAAAAAGCAGAAAGAGTCAAGAAAGGTAGTGGGCTGCCTGAAATTTGCCTCCTGATCCTTATTTGGAGAGAGTCCTGTCTCTGACTGCCCTGAGAGGCTCCCTGATGGAGTCCAACAGGTATCAGAGACCATGAGTAAGACAGCCAGGGCTGTCTGTTGAAAGGCTGTTTCCCTTCACCTGACTGAGGACTGCTTACAAAGTTTCCTGGCCTTCTGGCTGCACTGAATGGCAGGGCAGTACAGCACTACGTGTCATTCTGGTATGTCTGGCTGAGGGGGCAACACACAAAAGGCTAAAGCCTTACAATATAAGGCAGGGATGCTGTGAACATTCAGCAGGCTCTGAGTGAGTGATGACACTGAGGAAAGAGCCCTGAGCTGGGGCCTAGTCCAGTCCATAGGCTGAGTTCCTGAGTGCACTGTGTCCTTGCTGCAGCATTACAATGACAATTGTGGTTCAGGCCAAGGTGCAGTATTGAATTGGCAGAAGCAACCTGTAAGGGGATCAGAGGGGTTTTAGAGGCAAGTGTGTTGGTAAATGTGATCGAGAGTGCTGTAGGATCAGGGCGGTGATTACTTGTCCAGACTCCCAAGCAGCAATTGAGATTGTTATATTTAAGTAATTTACTGCCAGCTATAGCATTTCCATTGGAATGGATCCAACACTTCATGTCCTGATTGCAACTATCTTGGCTTTGGGAATCTAAAATAAATATTATTCCAGAATCACAGAATTGTTACTGTGCAGAAGGGAGCCATTTGGCTCATGGTGCCTGCTTTAAGTGACATTACCTAATGCCAATCTCCTGCTTTCTCCCCATAGCCCTACACACTGCTTCCATCCTAATAACCATTCAATGCCCTCTCGAATGTCTCACTTGAACCTGCCTCCAACACATTTCCAGGCAGTGCATTCCATACCCTAACTACTCACTGTATGAAAAAGTTTTTTTTTCTATCACATCAACTTAGTTTGCACATTATTTAAATCAATACCCTTTGATTCTGAGGCCATTTCTGAGTGGGAACAGTTTCTCCTGATCAACTCTATGCAGCCCATGCAAAATTTTGAAAATTTCTATTAAATCTCCTCTCAGCCTCCTTCATTCTGAGGAGAACAGTCCCAATCACTTCAACCTAATCTTGTTTCTGGAATCATTTTTGTAAATCCGTTTTCACTCTCTTCAATGTGTTCACGTCTTACCTATGAAACTGAAAACAACTCTCCAGCTGAATTTAAGTGTCTAATAAACCTCTAAGATTTAGGTTTCCTGTTTATCTATAGAAGTGGTGGCCTAACATTGCTGAAAAAAATGGGCATGATAACTTTTGTGTGGTTGGACCACCTTTGCAGTTTGGACTTGGCTGTCCCATTGCTAAATTGGTCATTATCACACAGTATTTCACCTGAAAAATGGATGTAATGATTTAAGCCCCACAGTTTTTCAATGCTTCTTATGTCTTTCTACTGAATGGGCTGGTGATTCCAGCCCCCACAAATTGTCTGCTGTGGGTGGGGACCATGTCTTTTCAGTAATCTCTGATTTAGCCCATAGCAATTTCGTGGTTCATAGCTTGGTGTTGAATTGTGCACGTTCCCCTTTGGCCTCGATGCACTGAGGGAAGCTTGTTACCTGCTTCTTTAGTGGAAAGCTCTCTTGTTACACTATTACAGTTCACACCAAATCAAAAACGGAAATAGACAAGGACTTCATGACAACATTAAAGTAGTTTTGGAGGTGGAACATTTGGGGCTGACTTCTGGCCTTTACTAGACACCATTATGACTACCGATTACACTCATTTGTGGGGCACAACAGAATTGAAAATCTATACCAAGACATCTTAATTGTACCTCTAGAGCCAACACGGCTATAACCTGACACATATATCTGATGTTAGTATGTCACTTCAGATTTGTCATCTGATTCAACCGTGGCAAGAAATTGCTAAGATCTTTACCTACCATTATTTGGAGTTGGACTGTTGGGTGTTGGACTGGGGTGTACAAAGTTAAAAATCAGACAACACCAGTTTATAGTCCAACAGTCCACTAGCTCTGAAAGCTAGTGCTTCCAAATAAATCTGTTGGACTATAACCTGGTGTTGTTTATTTAAATACTTTAAATACTCATTATATGAAACTAAATAAAAGAGGTATTAGCTCAACATTCTACATAAAATTATTTTTTGTGTACACATTAAACATCCTACAGTATTCTTTGCTTCTCTAAAGGATTTAAATCTGGGATTCCTACTTTAAATAATCTTATGAAAGATACATTAACTACATAATATTTTATAAACACTAGGCAGCTGCAATCGGAAGTTACACATTTTATGTTTCCATTTTTCCTTCTTTAGCTGAGGGACAAAGGTGGTCTCTAAGCATTATCCACACCCTGTATATATTTAAATGGCTCCTTTTTAAAATTTAGGTTCAATCATGTTTAATAACTGAGGATTCACAGATCCCTGGGTTAGAAAGTCCCAAAGACAAAAACATTTCCTCTGATTGAAAAAAAATCTTGAATCTCAATCTTAAATCCTGAAAGCATTTGCCCTAGTTTCAGACTCTCCAGTCGGGGAAAACAACCTCTCAATCCCTCTCAGAATTCAAATGTTTCAATAAGATTACATTCCATTCTTTCAAACACTGGAGAACACAGCCCTATTTTATTCAATTTTGCCTCAATGGACAATCCTTCTTTCCCAAGAATCAGTCTTTTTGCACCCATTTATAGCAAATATATCCTTCCTTTGGGAATGTGACCAAAACTATGAACAGTGTTCCATGTGTGGTCTGACCCAAGCCCCTTTTTATTTGCAACAAGACATCCTTATCCTTATCCCTGCCAAATAAATATTATATTATTTGGTTTCATAATTGCTCACTGCACCTGCATGTTAATTTTCCATGATTTCCGAAACTTTCTCTGACTCATGCATCCGGGGGAATGGAAACTGGTTTGGAAGCAGAAATTGAGCTTCAGATCCCTGCTTTCCACTTTCCTTGCCCAAGGGCTATCTAGAAATATTTAGGGGAAAGGCTTGAGCAAATGTTTCCTTATTTGCATACCTATTCACAAATCCAGTCTTAGCTAGTTGCAGGCAAAGAAAGCAGCAAAGGCTGCTTAACAAATAGGTTGAAGAGATTTACTTTGCAGATGCAACAGAAGGAGATCTGGCCATTTTCTGCAAATATGGAGGCAAACATTCTTACCATCTTTCTAAAGGTTTAAATGGCATTTTAAACTTGGCAAATCTTTCAGAAAGAGTTGTTTCTGTTCTAATGTTGGAAACACAGACACCAACACATACACAGCAAGCTCCCACAACTAGCCATCTAAGGATGTGAGATTCCGGTAAAGTTGATTGGGCAATAAGTAATGGCCAAGCCAATGGAGATAATGCCCCTATATCTCCAGAAATCGTGTCATTGCTTATTCCACCCACATCTTAGAGAATAAGCAGCATATGAACCAAACATCTCATTTGAAAGATAACTCTTCTGACAGTGTAGCACTCCTGTTGTACTACAATGAAATATTAGTGTTGATTTTTATTCTCAAGTCTCTGAACCCACCGTGACCAGGGCATTCCAACTTTAAAAAGGCATTCATAGGATGTGGGCATTGCTGGCTGAGCCAGCATTTATTCCCATTCCTAAATGCCCTTGAGAAGGTGGTGGTGAACTACCTTCTTGAACTGCTGCAGTCCTTAAGGAGGGAATTCCAGGATTTTGACCCAGTGACACTGAAGGAATGGCAATATACGTCCAATTCAGGATAATGAGTGACTTGGAGGGCTTCTTGCATATGGTGGCGTTCCCATGTATCTGCTGTCCTTGTCCATTTGGATCCCGAAGTGGTCATGGGTTTGGAAAGTTTTGAGGATCTTTGGTGAATTTCTGCAGTGCTTCTTGTAGATAGTACACACCACTGCCTCAGAGTGTTGGTGGTGAAGGGAATGGATGCTTGTGGTTGTGATGCCAATCAAATTGACTGCTTTTCCCTCTATGTTGTTAAGCTTCTTGAGTGTCGTTGGTGCCTCACGAATCACACTCTTCATTTGTACCTTGTTGATGGTGGACAGACTTTGGGGAGTCAGAAGGTGAGTTACTTAGTGCAGTTTTCCTAGCCTCTAAGCCCCTCTTGTAGACACTGAATTTATATGGCACGCTGCCTCCAATCCAAAAATTCACTTCCCAACCTCCCCAACATAGCAGTGGCCCTGATAACCCCCTTGACTTTCATTGAACTGACCCCCAGGATTGATTGTGGCCCACTACCCCTGACTGACTTGGACAGACACTGGTGAGTGACCAGACCCCCAAATCGTCTCCGTGCATCCTGCCTGGTGACTAATTGTGAATCCCTAGACTAGTTTGCACTGGGTTGTACATAGGGCTGACATTGTATATGGATTGGAATGTGCTATGATGGTGCAGTAAGGCAGGTACATATTCAATAGCAGTGCCCATGAATGGGTGCAGATGGTTATTACCAAGGGAACATGCCCTGAGACTGATGTCAAAGGTGAATGTCTGGAGAAGCAAGCAGTGAACTGGAATCACCAGGTATTTGCTTCAACCTTCATGCTGGTAATTGTTGCTGTTGTTTAGATGGGTGGAAGAGTCTGAAACTGCATATCACTGAGGGAAGATTAGGAAATATTGGTACACTAAAACATGGAAATAGTTGCAAATAAGCCTCTTGCTGTTAACTAGGCAGATTCTCAACTTGTTAACACTTTATTGGAGAATTGAACATTTTTCTATTCATATAGAGAATCTGATTTTTGCCAATCATTCGGGAGAATAGGGCCCCTCAAAGATCAGCAAGGCGGCCTTTGTGTGGAGCCACAGAAAATGGGGGAGATACTAAATGAATATTTTGCATCAGTATTTACTGTGGAAAAGAATATCGAAGATATA
>NC_057713.1:13646803-13658561 GCF_004010195.1 Chiloscyllium plagiosum
TATAGACCGGTGAGCCTGACCTCGGTGGTGGGCAAGTTGTTGGAGGGAATCCTGAGGGACAGGATGTACATGTATTTGGAAAGGCAAGGACTGATTCGGGATAGTCAACATGGCTTTGTGCATGGGAAATCATGTCTCACAAACTTGATGGAGTTTTTTGAGGAAGTAACAAAGAAGATTGATGAGGGCAGAGCGGTAGATGTGATCTATATGGACATCAGGAAGGCATTTGACAAGGTTCCCTATGAGAGGCTGATTAGCAAGGTTAGATCTCATGGAATACAGGGAGAACTAGCCATTTGGATACAGAATTGATTCAAAGGTAGAAGGTGGTGGAAGGTTGTTTTTCAGACTGGAGGCCTGTGACCAGTTGAGTGCCACAAGGATCGGTGCTGGGTCCTCTACTTTTTGTCATTTACATAAATGATTTGTATGTGAGCATAAAAGGTACAATTAGTAAGTTTGCAGATGACACCAAAATTGGAGGTGTAGTGGACAGCGAAGAGGGTTACCTCAGATTACAAAAGGATCTGGGCCAGATGGGCCAGTGGGCAGAGAAGTGACAGATAGAGTTTAATTCAGATAAATGCGAGGTGCTGCATTTTGGGAAAGGAAATCTTAGCAGGACTTATACACTTAATGGTAAGGTCCTAGGGAGTGTTGCTGAACAAAGAGACCTTGGAGTGCAGGTTCATAGCTCCTTGAAGGTGGAGTCGAAGGTAGATAGGATAGTGAAGAAGGCTTTGGTATGCTTTCCTTTATTGTTCAGAGTATTGAGTACAGGAGTTGGGAGGTCATGTTGCGGCTGTACAGGACATTGGTTAGGCCACTGTTGGAATATTGCATGCAATTCTAGTCTCATTCCTATCGGAAAGATGTTGTGAAACTTGAAAGGGTTCAGAAAAGATTTACAAGGGTTGGAGGATCTGAGCTACAGGGAGAGGCTGAACAGGCTGGGGCTGTTTTCTCTGGAGTGTCGGAGGCTGAGGGTGACCTTATAGAGGTTTACAAAATTATGAGGGGCATGGATAGATAAAAGAGACAAAGTCTTTTCCCTGGTGTCGGGGAGTCCAGAACTAGAGGGCATAGGTTTAGGGTGAGAGGGGAAAGATATAGAAGAGACCTAAGGGGCAACGTTTTCACGCAGAGGGTGGTACGTGTATGGAATGAGCTGCCAGAGGATGTGGTGGAGGCTGGTACAATTGCAACATTTAAGAGGCATTTGGATGGGTATATGAATAGGAAGGGTTTGGAGGGATATGCGCTGGGTGCTGGCAGGTGGGACTAGATTGGGTTGGGATATCTGGTCGGCATGGACGGGTTGGACCGAAGGGTCTTTTTCCGTGCTGTACATCTCTATGTCTCTATGACTCTATAACTGACTTGTTGATGCCCACATTGTTCACTGCTGAAAAGATACCTCCCAATGCGTGAATAAGCGTGAATAAGTTTTTATTCTATAGATGTTAGACTGTGGAAATACCTTGGAGTTTCCCAGTTTCTGTGTTGTTCGTTGCCATGAAGTGCAGTGGACACCTTCTTAACACAGTTACATGTAGTTTTTGCTGCATTTCCGGTGAAAGAATGGAGAAAGAATTCTGAACAAAATCCAGGCCCACAGATTGAAACTTGTAATGATCGAGAGTTCAGGTTACACTAGTGGATACACATTGCTCTTTGACCTATATAAATTCCAACTTTGTTCAAGTACCTCCAGCCAGAATTCACTGGCAATCAAATTGCAGTTAAATTTTTATAGTAGCAGAGAGCTGGCAGCCTCATGGGCTTTCTGCTCACGTTAAAATGATTAAAAATTCCGGTGCCTAAATGTGATTTGGATGACTTCATGCTTAAATTACACAATACAATTTGTGTCAGTGTGATGCCAGAACCACTGTGTGGCATAACTAGCTTACTAATTGCACAGAGCCATGGTGCTTTAAGCACAGTGAAGATACTTAGGAGTATCAGGGTTAGCATGACATACAACATTACTTTGCATTTCACTGATATTTTATTTTCTGTTTCATTATAGTGTGGGTGGTCCTTTCCAAAAGGCTGCGGAACCCCCCGCCTCACAATATCATATGCTGCAGCTTCAAACTATCTCTATATTGCCAAGTGCAATCAGCCAGTCAATTTTTGTCGTGGAGTTACAGGGAAACTAAAATAAAATTTGAAAACAATATCCTCCTTTGTTTGCAACCCCAAAGGGGCCTCCATGAAAAGAATTTCAACAATCTGAAATCAGTTCCTTGGGAAAAGATGCTGAAGTACGAAATTGCCCTTGATTTGAGAATAATTGCCAATTTCATTCAGAGTGCTGATGGAAAGATGGTGTGGAAAATGAAATAAATGTTAGGAGGGAACAGTCTGCTATAGGATAAGGCTTGGTGTTGGGGCAGATAATTTTCTGAACATTAATCGAATCAAGCAATATGAAGTGGGAATGTGTCTGAAACTTATAAGATGATCGTATTCAGTGGTGGAGTGGGCCCAGCTGACTCTACGGCCTACTCCTGGCTCTGTTTTGCATTCACTCTGTGTGTAAACTGACGTGGGAGCATTTTAATTCAAAAGGAAGGTGTTCTATTTCCCTGCACTGTTAAAGCTCATCCTAACCAAAACAAATGCTGCAGGCAATACAGGAAAACTAATTTTAAAATAAATATTGTATTCCCTAACATCCATCTCGGCACAACAGACTGGTAAGATTAGTTTACAAAAATCACTGCAATGTTTTTCCAAGAATTAGAATTAGAATTAATTAACTTTTGAGGGGAAGGTCTTAATACCGTGGTGCTGCAGTGATTTATCCAAAGTACCATTTTCCTCAGATAATACTTATTTATTCTTTTTGTTTTTTCCTACTGGCCATTCTCATTCAACCAGGCCCCTCAATTATCACTAATTTGGAATAGTTCTTGAGTAATGTGGTTGAATGGACCATTATTGTCTTACAGATCACAAGCTCTTTACCCTCTGAATGTATTCAGGTTAACCAGACCTTTTTTTTGTAGTTATGATTTAAATGAGAAATTGAAAGTAGCCGTAAGCAGCTGCATTAGCTTGTAAGAAACCCTTGTCAGCAATCACAGATGTTCTCGGATTGTGAATGCAGTGTGTATTGGACTGGGTTTTCAGGGTGTCACATTTCCAGCTCTCCTTCCAGCTGAAAAGTAATTTTATGCAGATATTGCACAGGGAACAGCCTTAATTGTTTCAATGTGGGATTTTGCCCCAATCTGGCAAGAGTTCCCATCTTAAAGAGAGGCAGACCAATCTAATCAAACAGGGGTGACTGCTGAGACTACAGGCAGTTTCTGAGGAAGAGGCGATGGAGCTCGGAATTATAGGTGAGCTGGGATTTTAAACATGTCGTTTTCCATTAGATACTAGCAAGGCAGTGATGAGGTGTGGAACAGGTTTAAAAACCAAAGGGCGAAGGTTACAGAGGGCTTATGATCTAGGGGTGTGTGGACTCTGGTAGTCACAGTGGACTCTCCAAGAGGTGGTACTCCAATGTTCCTTACCTCCCATCTTGACATTAGGCAAGAGGTATTTGTTTTTGATGTACCCCCTCGAATTGCAGTGGTGGTGGAATGAAGCCCTTAAGTTGCCATTTCCTGCCCACTTAACAGGCCTGAGAGTAGGCAGGGTCCTGATACCTTCCTCACTCTGTGGGAAATGGAAGACAGGTTTGGAATAGGTTGAAAGGCCATCTGGTTTATTTTATGAACCCCACACCTGGTGTTTCAAATACACCAGCAGGGGTGGTGGGTATTTGTGTCGAAATCCAGCAATTAAGTCCAAGATAGACAAGCAGGAGGCTGGAAGGACACAGTAAGTCAGGCAGCATCAGGAGTTGGAGAAGTCAGTGTTTCAGGTATAACCATTTTTCAGGACCCTCCACCTCCTCATTCCAGCATCTGCAGTTCTTTTGTCTCTAGTTAAGTTCAAGTCTTTTCTTTTGCTCTGTGAACCTTTGAAACACATAGCTGTAAATCCTCTGAATAACTAACCACATTGCCAGCTACTCCTGATGACCTCCGACTCTCTTGTTGGTCAAGAATCAATCCAACTCTCTCTGGGAAAGAGAGATTCAAAGAGATGGTGAGCTGCCTCCTCCAGGGTGATTAAGGACAGGCAATAAATACTGTTCCAGCCAGCAACATCCACATCCCGTGAGTGAATTTGAAAAAAATGCTGAGGTGTGGAGGGTTGTAATCAAAATAGAGGACAGAGGTTGTGCTGCGCAGTTGTTAAACTCAATATTGACTCCTGAAGGGTGGAAAGTACCTAAATGGAAATGAAGGTGTTGTTCCCCCAGCTTACATTGAGCTTCATTTGAACACTGTTGCCGGCCTAGGGAGAGAATGTTAGTATGGGAGCAAGATGGTTTATTAAAATGGCACACAACACCACTTTGCAGTTCCTTTCAGTTCTGAAGAAGAGTCATCCAAGACTTGAAAAATTAACTCTGTCAACAGATGCTGCCAGACCTGCGATGTTTCACCAATACTTTCTGTCTTTTTATTTCAGATTTCCAGCATCTGCAGTATTTTGTTTTCAGTTGAGTGGTTTTCCTGCTAACTACTGGGTAAGACACTAAGTGGCCTATTAGCTCTCTGGCCTAATGAAGCCCCTAAGTGGTCAATCAGTAGCTATTGAAGGATCTCATCCTGTTCCCACTGGTATTTTACCCCTGGGGGTGCTTCACATCATAGAGAAAACTCAACCTCATTTAGCTGCATGGGAGGGTGTTGAGCAGGGGAGGATCCTCCAAGGTTGGACCCTTTGCATCCTTTTCCGAAACTCCTTTTCAGGACAACCACCCCCCCAATGCACTTTTGAACACAGTCACTCCACAAGCCAAACCCCTTGCTCGGAGAAGTTGGCAGACCTCAGTCAGACTTCTGACCCTGGACTTAACTGGTTCCCTTGGAACGGTGGGACTGCCTGTAGTCCTAGCATTGGCCACTGCTTCTGGTGGCATTGATGAGCCTAATAACCTTGCAGCCAGTTGATTAGCTGGGATGTAGAATGAGATGGACCAATTAATGCTGTTCCCAGTATAATAAATATCAGGACATGCTGAAAGGTTCGATATAGTAGAATGGGAGAAGGTTTAGTGTTTATCATCAAACACTGACAGGTCGTCAAAACTCTGGAATCTCAGTCAGTGTCATATGTTGTTGGTTGATCCAGCAATTAACAGCACTGATTAGATTTACAGCACAGAAGCTAATTGGTCGGTGTCAATGTTTATGCTGCAAAATTAACTTCCTCTCAGCTGACTTGAACTAATTCTATCAGTGGATTCTTTAATTTATTTTCTCCCTCATATGTTTATCTGTATTTTCTTCTGTAAATCCATGCTTGGCACCTCAACATCTCCTTCTGGACTGAGATACTTCCGTTTGTATTGATCCTTTGGAAAAGGTTGTTAGAAAATAAGGTACCTTTACCTGCAGGATGATTTTGGGGGGGCAAGGTGCAGGAAATTGAATTCTCAGTGCCTTGTGTTTTATTGCTGAAATGCTGTTGTAAATAATTATTTACTGCTCTTTGTAGCATTTTAAAAACATGATCATAAAATAGCAGATTAAAAAAAAAGACTGGGAGTTTAATTGTGCAAACCCAAACTCATCATTTCATGCTGCCTTGAACAGTACTTGCAAACCTATTAACTGTTTATAACAACATGACATTTTTCCTACTTGCCTGATCCTGAGCCAATGTGACTCCCTTCAGAAAGTTCACCATTTGCAGGATATTCTGGAGTCACCTGCAAGACATAAAAATGTAGTAAGTAGGAGCAGGAGTAATCTGGAGGGGCCGGTGTTGGACTGGGGTGTACCAAGTTAAAAATCACACAACACCAGGTTATAGTCCAACAGGTTTAATTGGAAGCACTAACTTTCGGAGCGCTGCTCCTTCATCAGGTGGCTGTGGAGTATAAGATCGTAAGACACAGAATTTATACCAAACGTGTACAGTGTGATGTAACTGAAATGGTATATTGAAATCGACCTGGATTGTTTTTTAAGCAGGAATAGGCCTTTCAGCCCTTTGAGCCTGCTCTGCCAGTCAATACGATCATGGTTGAGCACCTAATTCAGTGCCTGACCCTGTTTTCTTCTCATACCCTTTGATCTCTTTAGCCCCAGAACTATATCTGCCCCTTTTTGAGAACATTCAATGTTTTGCGTTTAACCCCTTTCGATGACGGAGTCACCACCGTCTGGGTGGAAACTGAGCAGGCAACGCTGTGTCTGTGGGGGGAGTGAGTGTCCGTGGTCACTGTGAAACGGTAAAGTTTGATATGGATAGATGCCCAGGCAATGGGAAGCCCAGCTTTCCTAGGGACTAGGTCACAAAATATCTGGCAATGCTGAGGAGGTCAGGCAGCATCTGTAGAGACTGAGACAGTTCATCTTTCATTTCATTAGGTTTTGTTATCTCATTACTGCACTGGCTAGGATCAGCCAGGCCAAAGATTAAACACTGGACCCTACTGGTCAGGGTGGCTTGAAATCCAAGCAAGGAGCATGTATAGCTGCTGCGTTAAATTCTGCAAGGAGCATGTTAATTAGTAATCCCAATAAACGACATTAGGTTAAGGCTTGTGACTCAATACTTCTGGTTCATTGCCTTATATTCTTCTTCTTCCTCTGGTAGGACTGAGGAGTACACTTACCACGGAGCACAGCCCATGGCATGACCCTGTGTGTGGGGTCTTATCGAGTGAGATGGCTGCTGAGGTACAGCTACCACATGGTTCTGACTGACCAGAAAACCCTCCCACTCTCCAGCCCCATTCACCGGGAGCCTGGCTGCAGCACCCGACATGGATGCCAGAAAATCTGCTTCACAATGTTCCTGATTCTCTGTGGATCGGCTGTGGAACTCAGTTAGTCTATCACTGCCCAGCTGCTTATATTCAAGAGATGTTCATGATCCGAAAGCTGAACTTGGTGTTTGTGTTTTGAATTTCACATTCTTATCTACTCTTTAATATCCTTCAAATCTCTGGCCGAGCAGAAATCTATCCACCTCTGTCTTAAAGATACTCAATAATGACCTCCCCCACAGCCCCCCACTTTCAACATCTGCTGAGGCAGAAGCTTCCAAAGCCACACAATCCTCTGAGAGCAAAGATTTTTCTTCACCTTTGTCCTAAAAAAGGTAACAGTCATTTTAAATGTGACTCCTAGTTCTAGACTCATAAGAGGAAATGTCATTTCGACGTCCACCTTGACAAGACCCTTCTTTAGATAAGAGACAAAAAAAACTATACGTAATATTTGAGATGTGGTATTACCAATGAGATACAACCGAAGCAGAAGAGCCTTTTATGGTAATTCTCCTCATGTTAAAAGATAGCATTCCATTAGCCTTCTTAATCAATTGCTGTACTTGCACTCACTCAATCTTTGCAACTGCACCCTCCCCTAACCAAGGCTCTGGCTCTACCACTCTCACGATAGCCTGTCATACCTTTTCACATACTAACCTTTTATGACTCATTCACTGGAGCACCAAGATTTCTTTGCACTTTGGAACTCTGCAGTCATTATCTATTTAGTTAATGCTCTGCTATTTTATTCTTCCTATTAAAATGAACATATACGTATTTTCCCACCTTATACTCCATTACCATATTTTTGCCTACTAATTCAACATTTCTACATCCATCTGTAACCTCAAAATGTCCTCTTCATAACATACTTTCCTACCTATCTTTGCGTCATCTGTAAACTTAGGCACCATGTCCTCACACCTCTTCAAAGTAATTAATATTGTAAAATGTTGAGATGCCAGTACAGACGCCTGAGGGACCCCAGTGGTCACATCCTACCAATCTGAGAAAGTCCCATTTCTATATACTGTGTATTTTCTATCAGACAGCTAATCTTCTGTCTGTGCTAGCATATTCCCCTATGTATGTGCTCTTACCTTGCATTAACCTTTTATGTAGCACCATGTCAATGCCTTCTGACAATCCAAATCACCTTACACCCCATGATCCATGGTGCATGTTGTTATTTTAAAGAATGCCAAAAATTGGAGATATGTGATTTCCTTTCATAAAACCATGCTGATTCTTCCTGATGACCTTACGTTTGTCTAAGTTTCCAGTCATATCCTCCTTCATGATTGATTCAAACACCTTTCCCATGACAATCACTAAGATGACTGGCCTATAGTTTCCTGTTTTCTGCCACCCTATCTCTTGAATGGAAAGGGTTGTATTTGCTACCAGAAATTCAGGAGTATCAGAAATTGGGTTTGCTGATTTCTACTCCTAATATATTAAACGGTGCTGTTGCTCCTGATGAGCTAAACTTAGATTTTGGAGCATCACTTCACAAAATTGGCCTTATTTAAAGTGACCAGCTGGCAAAGAACCAGACGCAACATGAGGAAAAACATTTTTACATCGAAGTGGTTAGGATTTGGAGTGCTATACCAGATAGGATGGTGGAACCATATTCAATAGTAGCTTTCAGAAGGAAATTGGATAAATACTTGAAGGAGAAAAGAAAATACAGGGATAAGGTGAAAAATTCAAGGATTGCTCTTTTGAAAGAGATGGTCGAGGAATGATGGGCTGAATCTTCCCATATTTTGGTGACATGTTGTTTTTGTTGAGTTTCATGGTGGGTTTCTCTCTTCGAGGCCTAACGAGCGTGATCATCCCAAACCCACTGCATTAACTGTGTCTCACTCCCTTATGGAACCCCACTTGTCGGATTCTTCCATGTGCTGTACATCGAAATGCTCACCACCATTGGGATACCCTGGGATATCTGGCACTGCTACCATTTTGGACAGACCATTGTGCACCCGGTCATGTTCTTTCAGTCCACAGCTGTACAGTTGCAAACATGGCAGTGTCCAGCTGAGCTGGAGGTTCCTCTGGATGGAGTGGTACAGAGGATGGAAGCCCCTCTTCACTCAGATCCAGCAGAGGAAGCAACAACACCAAATCCTGCTCTGTGGTCAGCCTCTGGGTCACTTTGGCGTCTGCAGCATGACAAGTACCCAGCAAATGCAGGAAGAAGTTCATACCCTACCAGGGTATGTGGCGCCATCTTCTCTCTGCTACCTCACACTCACTCTATCTCTGCAGGTGCATCCACCCCTGACCTAAGCTCTTGCTCTCACTGTTGCCTGCAACATCTTCCTTCTCTTGTTCTCACCCACTCCCAAACTGTCCGCTCCAATAATCCTCAATAGCATCTACGTCGTTTACTCACTCACACCTCTCCCCCTGCTGGCACCATCATTAACAGTTGGGTCAGTCCAGTGCAGACACATCCAAGTGAGCAGCAATGTTTGTTGATCTGCTATGACCTCCAACTCTGTGATTTTTTAAAAACTTGCCACAACCTCAATCACCGTGGACACAGTGCTTTCTCTCTTTAGACTCTTATAGGCACTAATGGGATATCCAATGTGGCTACTAGCATAAGGTCCACGCTACAAGACATCCCCGCTCCCTAAGTCTGACGAAGAGAACACAGATACAAACGAGGAAGCACTGGCAAGGCAGCCTCCTGCACTCCCACCAGCTCTGATCCCCACCCCTTGGTGGGTATTTTATCTCGATTAGCGCTGGCAGCAACTGATGGTGAGCACAGCACTGCCACATCTCCACAGCTGGTGAGGGGGAAATGCCTCAGGCTGCTGGCAATCAGTTGACTGCCAAATACCAGACCACTGCTCAACCCCAGGAAAAAAACCATGTTACGGTGTTGGCATCTAGGGACTTCACGCATATACACAAGCAGCAGGTGGGGATTGCCAGGGCCGCCTGACACGTGGCCTACAGGACTGCAGCAACGCAGTTGGCACCCTGCTGCCTTGATGGACAGGAGGGTGGCTGCCTTGGAGAGGCAGCTCCAGCATTCTCCATGTCTACACTGACCCTGTACTCTATTGCTGCAGCTGTTCAGCAAGGTGACAGAGGGGTGCCAAGGAACCCTGGCCTCACTCCAGGTGCCCCTTCCTCAAAAGGAGGCGGGGTAGTTGCCAGGGGGCATCCAGTCAGATGAGGAAGCATATGTTGGCACCCCATCCCCCACTGAAGTCTCCTTTGAGGAAACTCCAGAAGTGACTGGGCCCTCCACCCCCAGCCTGCACCGCTCTCCCCTCCACCAGGCCGGTGGGAGGTTTAGCTGCGGAAAGGAGCACACACTCAGCGGGAGTGAGGAGACAAACCTGAGCCTGAGTCTGACTGTTTGAGCAGTGAGCAGGCAGCGTTTGCACCCACATCTGAATGGTAGGTGCTTCCTTCTGTGAAGGAGGGGGTTCCACGTTTGTGTGATGTGAGGGTCTTCAGAGGACAGTGCCATTACCCAGACTGAAACACCCTGACGCATGCTTTGTGAACAAGAGACATTCCTGTATTCCTTGCCTCAGGTGCTCCTGACCATGAAGCGATAATGACTGGGGGAATAAACCTCACTAATGCCTGTGATGAAGTAGCTATGATTATTTACCTGGAAGGATGGAGCCTATGTGCCAAAGTAACGATCACCTGCCCTTTACCCATTGCCTACACATGACGCAGGAGCTGCTCATGTCACAGCTTGGGCCATCGGATATGAGGTAGTACTAGAAGGAATAGTTTCTGTACCTTTAGTATTGTGGTTGTGAATGGACTGAGACTCAAAGAGACTGCTGATGAGGAAAAGTGAACAAAAAATGACAAATGTAAACTTATTGACATTGAAAACCAATGTGCCCACAGAAGGTCTTCTTTCTTTCGGTTGTGGTGGGCGGTGGCGGAGGGGGAGGGGGGGGGAGGGGGAGCGCACACTGCTGGGTGGAAGCAGCGAGCACATGCAGTGGAACACATTGGCCTTGGAGGTTTGGTCAGGCAATCCCAGAAGTGCTTATGTCTACAGGGCTGAGACATGCTGGGCTGAAGCTTACCAGAAATCACTGAGGCTGCAGGGTTCAAACAGGAATCAAACAGGAATAGCCACATAGTCCATATAGCCAACATTTCCTAATTGCCTGTCTGCTCTGTGCATACTTATAGGCTCCTGCCATTGCTGCCTTCATCCTAGTGACTTCTAGTTAATTATATTGTTCACTGATTCCTGGTTCCTCAAGACTGCAATAAAACCACTTCAGATCATTTAACATTGATTTTTTTTTTGAAGCACAACTCTGGTAACAGCAACTCGCACAATTAGCAGTAATAATGGAAGACTGAACTCTCAAAGGGTTGCTCACTCAAGGTTCCTTGTAGTTGTGCAAACATTTAGAGCTGCATTTTCACCACGGAAGTGGGAAACAGGAGCCAGGGTTTTTTTTAAGGTTGTGAAATTGTTATTGGAGGGAATATGATTAAATTTTATGGATTCACTGAACAATTAATGGGTAGGCTCCAGAAACAGCAGAGCTCAGCAGAGGTCATCCAGCTGGAGTAAGAAACTGACAGCACTTCAACAGCAAGAAGGAAACCTGCAGACATTTACTCAAAACCTGAATTAACAAATAAACAAACCAGCCATGCAACCATGGTGAGTGGGGGCAGGAGGTGAGTGGATGAATGGGGGAAGGAGTTGTGGTTGGGGATGGGACTGGGGTTGAGGATGGGATGTGGAATGGGATTCGGGATTGGGATGGAGTTTGGGATAGGGATTGTGGTTGGGGATGGGAATTGGAATAGGATTGGAAATGGGAATGGGGTTGGGGATGAGAATGTGGAATGGGAATTGGAATAGGGATGGGAATGAGG
>NC_057713.1:13658595-13714006 GCF_004010195.1 Chiloscyllium plagiosum
TTGGGGGCAAGGATGGGGTAGCGGATGGGGAATGGGACTGGAGATTTGGATAGGGGTGAGGGGGATTTGGGTGGGGATGGGGATGAGAAGGGAGGTGGGGATGGGGATGAGATATGAATGGAAATGGGATGAGGGTGGGGATGTGGATAGGGATGGAGATGAGGAAAGAGTTGGTGAGAGGGATGAGGAGGGTGATAAAGTCATACAGTCATAGAGACGTACAGCACGGAAACAGACCCTTTGGTCCAACTTGTCCATGCCAACCAGATATCCTAAATTAATCTAGTCCTATTTACTAACATTTGGCCCATATCCCTTTAAACTCTTCCTATTCATATACCCATCCAGAAAACTTTTAAATGCTGTAATTGTGCTAGCCTCCAACACTTCCTCTGGCAGCTCATTCCATAGACACACCACCCTCTGTGTGAAAACGTTGCCTCTTAGGTCCCTTTTAAAATTTACCCCTCTCACTCTAAACCTGTGCCCTCTAATTCTGGACTCCCCCACCTCAGGGAAAAGACCTTGTCTATTTACCCTCATGATGTTATAAGCTTCTGAAAGGGTACCCCTCAGCCTCTGATGCTTCAGGGAAAACAGCTCCAGCATTTTCAACTTCTTCCTGTAGTTCAAATCCTCCAACCCTGGTAAATCTTTTCTGAACCCTTTCAAGTTTCACAACATCCTTCCTGTAGCAGGGAGACCTGAATTGCACTCAATATTCCAAGGTGCCCTAACCAATGGCCTGTACAGCTGCAACATGACCTCCCAACTTCTATACTCAATACTCTGTCCAATAAAGGAAATCAGACCAAATGCCTTCTTCACTATCCTATCTACCTGCAACTCCACTTTCAAAGAACTATGAACCTGCACTCCAAGGTCTCTTTGTTCAGCAACACTCCCCAGGACCTTACTATTAAGCGTGTAAGTCCTGCTAAGATTTACCTTTCCAAAATGCAGCACGTTGTATTTATCTAACTTAAACTCCAGCTGCCACTCCTCAGAACATTGGCCCATCTGATCAAGATCCCGTTGTACTCTGAGGTAACCTTCTTCGCTGTCCACTACACCTTCAATTTTGGTGTCATCTACAAATTTATTAACTATACCTCCTATGTTCACATCCAAACCATTTATATTAATGACGAAAAACAGTGGACCCAGCACCGATCCTTGTGGCACTCCACTGGTCACAGGCCTCCAGTCTGAAAAGCAACCCTCCACCACCACCACCCTCTGCCTTCTACCTTCAAGCCAGTTCTGTATCCAAATGGCTAGTTCTCCCTGTATTCGGTGAGGTCTAAACTTGCTATACAGTCTCCCATGGGGAACCTTGTCAAATACATTATTGAAGTCCATATAAAGCACGTCCACCACTCTGCCCTCATCAATCCGCTTTGTTACTTGACACGACAGAATGAGTTGGGAAGGTGGGAGGGAGGGGTGTGAGGTGTGTGGGGGAGTGGAGGTGGGGTGGGGTGATGTGCTGGTGCGCTCAAAGATTCAATGTTACACTTTTCCCTGCTAGTTCAGGCCATTGAACTGCTTCCTGCACCAGGAGAAGGAATGGGCCACAATGATGGAACTGCTGACTTCCTCAGCCACATCCAGTTGTACCTTGGTGGCAACAGCAGGCTTCCTACTCCTGTTACTGGGGATAATCTCCCTCTGACTCCTCACTGAACCAGGGATGCTATCATTCCTGTCTAAACTTTGGTGTCACTGTACACATCCCCTCAATACTCTGATGACTTCATTGATTAACCTTTCTAAATAGATCTTGCAGATACATGCCCTCCAAATCTCCAACAATTATAGAGGCCTAACTTTGCAAATGGAACCAACTGTTCATTTCAGTCTGGGTTGTATTTGAGGAGCCGTGAGGGAAATTAAAAAAATCTTGAGAACTTACACAGCACCTCCTGAGGATGTCTAAAACTAACAGAGCATTTTTGAAGGGCAGTCATTGTTGTAACGTAAGGAACTTGGCAGCTAAATTGTGCATTGCAAGCTCCCACAGACAGGATTGGGATAATAGTCATGGTGTTGAAAACTCTACAACTTTATGAAAGGCTCTGTTCCCACGTTGTATTTCAGGACTCTCAATAATTGCATGGGTCTGGTCTATTTTTCTCTTGATTATAATATAAACACAACAGCGACTTGGAGCAGAATCTTCCCAGGCCTGAATGTGGGCATTGGGAAAACTGGGTGGGCGGAGTAACTGTATTTCCTGTTTGAGTATGCAGCCTCTAATTGTGACAGCATGAGGCTCTTCACGGAGCAATTGTATTAATCAGGCACTTACACAGTCCAACTGTGGACATCTCCAACCCTGCATGTGAAATGCGTACACTGCCTCACAATGTGGGATACAAATCCTGGTTACAAGCAACCTTGACCTTGTCACCAGTCATTGCAGATTGAAAATAGTCTTCTCAGTGAAGCAAACATTACCAGAGGCAACCTTGAAATAGGTACCTGTGAGCAATCATTCACAAAGACCATCCACCATCTCATTGGCTGCACAAGGGCATGCAGCTGATTTCCTCTCACTTTAAACCGTAAATATTTGCCAACATGCCCTTCTATGGGTAATGTGAGGTGGGGAGGTGGACAGACAGGTATCAGTAATCATATAGCATTTACATTCTGGATTAGTGGTGCTGGAAGAGCACAGCAGTTCAAGCAACATCTGAGGAGCAGTAAAATTGACGCCTCGGGCAAAAGCCCTTCATCAGAAATACAGGCAGAGTGCATTTACAGTCTTTTACTTTTTTGTGTGTGATATGGCTTCTGCTGCATTCATCAAAATACCTTCCTGTGTCAAAGGTCCATGTAGAGACAATCTAGGTCTGACTTTGCTGGAGCCCCCAATGTCTTACTGTATGGAGGAGGATGTCAAACTGCCGAAGGCCAGATACCTAGGGTATAGTTACTGGGGAACAAAGGCGAAACATCCCCACTGACCATGGCAGATGGTTATGTTGTACAACTCCCTGAATTATACTAAGCATAGGTAAAACACGGCACATTCTTTGGCCGTCAGGGAGCAGACACTAGGCCTCCTGAACATGAGGTTCAATGCTCACATCAATCTACGAGTGGGCAGGGATGGGGCGCCTGTTGTAGATTTCAGATACAATTTGACACTCCGTCCTTACATGCTGCCATCTGCAGAATTGAAGCAGGAAACATGGAGACGTGATGGACTCTGAGAACTGGGAGAGTGGCAATAGTTTTCCAGAGAGGAAGATGAGGACGTTGAGCAGGAGGAACATCATCTTCAACAAGACAGCAATCCGCGGTGTCGGATGGATCAAGTTCGAGAGGACTTCATTGAAACCTGATTCTAACAGATGTCAGCTCAGTGCGGTAAGTTGACTGTAAGTTTATTGATCCTCAAAAGTCATTTTGTCCCTGTCTGTTCCTAGAAGCAAACATGGCTTTTGCCAGTTTTTAATTTGCTTTTGTTGTCGCTGAATAAAAGTGAACATTTTCACCCGTTTGAAAGAGTTCCAGGATGTGAGGCCCCACGCTGAACAATGAGAAGATGTTAGGTTGCACTAGGCATTGGGGAACAGTAGCTCTCCCATAGACAGGGTTCTCGGGTGGGATAACACTAAAGACATGTAAACCTGTGTAGTTTGGTTCTTACATAGCAATACATTTGCGAACATGCTCTTGTGTTTGCAATGAAGTGTCAGCCTCGCCACTTACACACCCTTGGAAGTGTTTCTTTTTGATTCCCTCCCACTCTGGGTATAGTGAAGGGATGCTCCTGGTTGGCAATGCTTGACTGGGGGCAACAGCAGGGCTTGAAAATGACACATTGCGTCAGGAGTCCCAGGAGGTCCTGACAGTGGCAAGTTGTTCCACTTCTGGCAAGAGGGAATGTTGATTAAACAGGATACTATAGATGAATGGTTCATCAGTAATGAAGCCATGTTTGGAGGAATTTCACTGAGGCTCACACAAAGAAACCCTCCATGAAGCTCACCAAAATTACCAGTTTCTGGTAAACCTGAGCCCTAAGTTTCAAATATTCCTATTACCACTTTATGTGAGAAGGAAGCAGATTGTTATGAGCATGGTTTGTGATAGTTCTAACATACATAGAACTTGATTCCATAAGCAGCCCTTCATTTCTTCCCTGTTGCTGGGTCAAACTCCTGGAAGTCCCTTCCTAACAATTCTGTGAGTCCCTTCACTCCAAAGACTGCAGCAGTTTTAGAAGGCAGCTCACCACCCATCCTCTCCTGGACAATTAGGGGACTCAGCAATGAATGCTGGCTAAGCCAGCAATGCCCACATCCTATGAACAAGTTAAAAAAAAACTACATTGAAACATAGCACAGGAACAAGCAATGAGCCCAAATGGATCATGCTCCCCACCAGTCTGCCATTCGAATGCGAAATTATCATTTGGACTCAGAATAGCCGCAGGGTTGATTAATTTAGATATTAGTAACACTTCATTAATGCTATGTGAAATTGTTTATCTAGGCTGGGATAATAACAAAACAACCAGCATTTAGATCCCAATCCATCACTGGATCAGAGAACAACACAGGGCGGCAGCATAACTTAAATCCATTTGCTGTTTCCCCCAGCAAGGTCCATTCTTAAAGTCAGTTTGAAACCAGAATAGAATAACCTTGATGATTTGCTTATTGTACAGGGTAATAATAATTGGGCAGGCAGAAACAAAGATAATTAACTGTAAAGTGCATATAAAACTGGAAAGACAGCTAACTATGCAATTACAAAAAGGAGTAAAAGATCAATTTATGTGTTCAGTGTATTTTCCAGAGAAATCATAGAGCGATGCATATACATAAATAATAAATAGCAATACCTTCAACTACCCAGTCTCTCTACTTGATCAATACTTTAAAGAACATTAGATAATCAAACAACTGTATTAAATTTAGTCTGCTCCAGAACAGCATTCCTTCTACTTTCCTTTACATTCGTACTGTTAAAAAAAAGCATGCACACGCAAGTTTTTAACTCTTTGAGTGCTGAATGACTTTTGCAGTTCTCAGAATATATTGGTTGTGCGGAGGGTTATGATTTTGGTCACATGGTCAGAGTGATGGTGGTGTACCTGTGGGAGCAGCAGGACTGTGAGAAACTCATGCAAATTCACATAATCATCGGCATCCAGGTCTACAAAGGGTGTTGGGCACCAGGAGACAATCCATTCAAGTGTCTTCATGTGGCACACCTTTGCTGATGGCTGAAGAGACCAATCCTTGAGAAGCAGGATCTGCCACACAATGTCACTTATAAACCTTTCAAGTGTGATTGTGAGTTGTTGTTTCCAGGCTTGATGCTTGTAGCCAAATCACTGTAGCCACGGCTCATGGTGCTGATGCAAGTCAGTCCACAGCAGGTGCTGTTGGTCATGCTTGGAAGCTGAGTTGAAGCCAGGGAAATCTCAAACATAGAAACATAGAAAATTGGAGCAGGAGTAGGCCAGTCCATCTTCCAGCTTTGCTCCGTCATTCAATGTGATCATGGCTGAATATCCAACTCATTACCCTGTCCCTGCTTTCTCCTCATATCCTTTGATTCCCTTAGCCTTAAGAAATACATCTGGCTCCTTGAAAACATTCAACGTTTTGAACTCAACTGCTTTCTGTGGTAGAGAATTGCAACACCGCTCTCTGGGTGAAGAAATTTCTCCCTATTTCAATACTAAATGGCCTACCCTGTTTCCTTAAAACATGGACTCCCAGTCATCGGGAACATCCTTCCTATATTTACACTATCTAGTCCTGTCAGAAATGTATAGGTTTCTATGAGAACCCCCCCCCACCAAGTCTTCTAAAATTTATCGGCATTTAATCCCATCAATTTCCCCAACTCTATTTCTCTACTAATACTAATTTCTTCCAGTTTCTCTCTTTCACTAGGCCCTGTGTTCCCCAATATTTTTGGGGCATTATTTGTGTCCTCCTTTTGGAAGACAGAACCAAAGTTTGTATTCAATAAGTGTGCCATCTCTTTGGTCCCCATTATACTGCCCCTGATTCTGACTGTAACAGAACTATATTTGTCTTTATTAATCTTTTCTAACTTCACGTACCTGTAGCAGATATTACAATCAGTTTATATGTTGCCTGCAAGCTCACTCTTGTATTTTATTTTCAAATTCTTAATCAACCCCTTTGACCTCCTTTGACTGTAAACAACTCCCAATTCTCAGGTCTGCTACTTTTTTGACCAATTTGTGTGGCCATTCCTTTGATACAATATTATCTCTAATTTGCCTTGTTAGCCATAGATCATAGAGTCATCCAGCATCGTAAGGCTCTTCAGCCCATTAACTCTATACTGATTTATCTATATTAATCCCACTTTACAGCACTTAGACTTTAGGCTTGAATGTTACGATATTTCAAGTGCTCATCCAAGTACTTTTTAAAGCTTGTCCCTCCTGCCTCAACTACCCTCCCAGGCAATGCATTCCAAATTTCCACCACCGTCTGGATGGAAAGATGTTTCCTCAACCCCCTCTGAACCTCCTGCCTTTCCCCTTAAAGTTATACCCCCTCATTATTGAACATTTAATGAATGGGAACAACGGCTTCCAATTCAACCTGTCCACGTACCTCATAATCTTATACACTTCCATCCTGCACTCCCCCCCCCCACCCCCCCCCAGACGTTTCTGCTCAAAACAAAACAGACCAAGCCTATCCAACCTCACTCCATAGCTAACTGCTCCATCCCAGGCAATGTCCTGGTGAATCCCCTCTGCACACATTCCAGTGCAATCATATTCTTCCTATAGTGAGGTGAACAGAGTGACACACAGTACTCAAGCTGAACAGGTTTGGTGAAAAATAATATACTTTCTTTATTTGAAGATCAGGCTATGTAATGGTGGAAGGCTCAGTCTCAAATTTTGACTTTAACTCCTACTGCTTCTAAACTGACACTGCGACACCACTTCCTGTAATTTTTAGTGACTAACAACAGTTTAAAATACACCCTGTTAAAGCTGCAGAAATCATACCACAGCATACCCTTTTTTTCCTAAACTAAAGTTCACAGACCTTTTTTTTACATGGATCAAGAGAAAATAAAACTGTTATGAATAAATTTTATGAGCAATAAATTTATATGTCTCTGAAATGCCTCAACGATCCATTTAGATTCAGTTATAGTTTTTTTTGCTGGAGACTGCTGTGTGTTTTCAGAATGCTGTTTAATGGTGCTTTGTTCCTGTCACTTTGATCCACAATATGATTACTTAGTATTTCTGGTTGTGATTTTCTCCTGATTTGACATCTCTTTCATTGCACTGGACTGATATTTGGTGTTTGTAGATATAGTGTAGGTTTTGGGAATATGCTGAACATTTCTGTTGGATTAATGTGTCATTCGATGGGTGTTGTCTGTCCAGGTTGAGTAATTCCTTACCAGAATGCTGGTCACGGTTATCTTTCATCTCCTCTTATTTTTTGAATAATACACTCTGTGTTGCTGGGAGGATCGATGAGTGATGATTGGGGAAATTTGTCAGTGCTTGTCTGCTGCATATTACTTCATGTATTAGTTCTACAATATGATGAAATATTCAAGTTCAGAATGGCTACGTTTATTCACTTCAAACTGCTGTTTAGCCAGTTGGTGGAACATCTGTATTGCAGAGTTATTTGCTCATCTTTCAGGGTAAACAGTATATGCAGTCATTGCAGTCTGTATTCATGCTCATTGTCATTGACTTTATGATGGCTCAGTTGGTGACTGAGGACAGGACTTTGCAAAGTGGTAGGTCCATGATCATTAGAGGCATAGTGTCCACAATATGGAATATCTCAGTGACCAAGGTGAGTTATTGCCTTGAAAGTTGTATGTAATAGATTCCAGGGATAGAATCTCTGAGTCATTATAAATGGTTTGGCTGGTTGATTGAATCATTACTTTCCACTTCTGTGAGTATGTACATTTCAGTGTATGAAGTACAACGATGTTTGCACTCGCACTAGTAGCCAGTTTTGAAAATAGGGTATGCTGAGTCTTCATCTGTGGGCATTTATTCTGGATAGGAGACAATACTTCTGCTACTTGCTGCAAGTATTGATGCATTGATGTCCCAGAATGAGGTATAGGATAACATTCTGACAGAGTTTCATTAAAACCTATGCACAGCTTTGTTTATTATTCCGTTGCATGTCAGCTCACCATTTCTCCTATATATGAAAGTTTGAAGCTTGCAGACTTCTTGACAAATCTTCAATTTCTTATGGTGCCACTAACTTGTATTCTTCCCTTTCAAATTAACTAATTAATTGCAAGACAAAGATTAAAGAGTTTTGAGAAGATTTGTAGCTCAGGTTGAGGTTCTGGATGTAGGTTTTCTTGCTGAGCTGCAAGGTTCATTTTCAGACGTTTCGTCACCATACTAGGCAACATCTTCAGTGAGCCTCCGGACAAAGGACTGCAGACAATTCCTGCTTTCTATTTATATGTTTGGGTTGGTGATGTCATTTCCTGCTGTGACATCATTTCCTATGGTGTTGCCATTTCCGGTTCTTTTTCTCAGAGGATAGTAAATGGGGTCTAACTTGATGTGTTTGTTGATAGAGTTCCAGTTGGAATGCCATGTTTCTGGGAATTCTCTTACATGTCTCTGTTTGGCTTGTCCTAGGATGGATGTGTTGTCCCAGTCGAAGTAGTGTCCTTCCTCATCTGTAAAGATACTAGTGAGAGAGAGTCATGCCGTTTTGAGGCTAGTTGGTGTTCATGTATCCTGGTGGCTAGTTTTCTGCCTGTTTGTCCGATGTAGTGTTTGTTACAGTTACAGTTCTTGCATTGTATTTTGTAAATTACATCTGTTTTGCTTGTTGTCTGTATAGGATCTTTCAAGCTCGTTAACTGCTGTTTTAGTGTGTTGGCGGGTTTGTGGGCTACCATGATGCCAAGGGGTCTGAGTAGTCTGGCAGTCATTTCTGAAATGTCTTTGATGTAGGGGAGAGTGGCTGGGGTTTCTGGACATGTTTTGTCTGCTTTATGGGTTTGTTGCTGAGCAGCTAATGAACTTGAAAGACCATATACAGACAACAAGCAAAACAGATGTAATTTACAAAATACAATGCAAGAACTGTAACAAACACTACATTGGACAAATAGGCAAAAAACCAGCCACCAGGATATACGAACATCAACTAGCCACAAAATGACATGACCCTCTCTCACTAGTATCCTCACATACAGATAAGGAAGGACACCACTTCGACTGGGACAACACATCCATCCTAGGACAAACCAAAAAGAGACACGTATGAGAATTCCTAGAAACATGGCATTCCAACTGGAACTCTACCAACAATCACATTTTGTTGGACCCTATTTACCACCCCCTGAGAAAAAGAACAGGAAATGACATCACCATAGGGAATGACATCCACCAACCCAAAGAAACCCAAAAATATAAATAGAAAGCAGGAATCATTAGCAGTACTTTGTCCAGAGGCTCACTGAAGATGTTACCTAGTAGGGTGACAAAATGTCTGAAAATGAACCTTCCAGCTCAGCGAGCAAACCTACATCCAGCACAAAGATTGGGATAACAATAATGTGGTTTCTAAATTTGCTAAAATGAGTATTACTATATACAAGTAGTGTTAGTTGGGAAGCTAAATATCTCCAACTGACATCCACATTTGCTGCTTATGGACAGAGTACACATTGGGTGTTTACAGCATCACATCCTGTTGAGGTGGTAAGTAATTGACAGTAGTTCAAAATATATCTTTGAAGCTGTATACACATCATATCAACAAATGGTGAAATAGTGTGAATTTTTTTTGTTTCTTATTCATTTATGGAATATGGGTGTAATTGGTAGCATAGCATTTACACATCCCTTATTGCCTTGGAGAATGTGGTGATGAGCTGCCCCTCCTGAACATCTGTAGCCCTTCGGGTGTAGGTGGACCTATAGAAGAAGAAAGTTTTAGAATCGAGGTAAACCTAGATGCCAGGGATAAACATCAATGTGCCATCGGTTGTGGTTTGGTCAATAGCCCTCTCACCTCATGAAGGTTGTCAGTTCATATTGCACATTAGAGATTATGAAGGAACAGTGATATATTTCCAAGTCAATATGATGAGTGGTGTGGAGGCCAAATTACAGGTGGTTGTGTCCCACATGTCTGCTGCTCATGTCCTTCAGGATTGTTGTGGTCCTGGGTTTAAAAGGTATATTTTCTGAAGAGCTTTGGTGAGCTATTGCAATGCATCTTGTGGATGGATTCTTGAGTGTTGTTGGAGGCAAGCAGACAGAAATCTGAATCAGTGTGAGAAAATACATTTTAAAATTTCATAAACCAGGACACATTTTCATTCATAAAACAGGTGCATAGAAAATTTCTTTTATTAATTTCTCGCAATAAAAGGTTAAAAATTGAGTTTAGCAACCATGCAGAATACACTATGATTCATTATATTATTCTGGAAATAAAATCATCTTCTCAGTCAAGCAGATTTTAACTCTACTTGGATTTATGCTTGGACAATATTGAACTTTTCTGACATGGACTGAAATGGATAGTTCCAGTTAAAATTGTTTGGGTCAAATATCCTCCTGCCAAGCTATAACTATAGTGGTTCCTAATGCTTTTAGACTTTCATCTAGGGCTAGCTGAATGGTGACATACAGGATTTGCAAGAAAGGTAATGATGTTGTGACTCTAATTGCAATGGAATGGCAAACCCAAAATAGTGTGGTACCTCCAAATAAGGGTAATATCCAGCAAAACAACAAAGATGCTTCCTTGAAAACAGGAAATTGATATATTTTTCTCATGAACGTGAGCTGAATGGGGGAATAATGCAAAAGGGGGAGAAAAAGGCTTTGTATTTGTGTAACCAAGATTTTATTCTCAATCTCTAATGTGCAATATGAACTGACAACCTTCAGGAGGTGAGAGGGCTATTGACCAAACCACAACCAATGACACATTGAAGTTTATCCCTGGCAACTAGGTTTACCTCTGTTGAGAGAATTTGCAATCAGGATATTTTCTTGGAAAAGCCACGAGTGACTTTTGCAAAACTCTTCAGCCTAACTCTTCAGTTCACAGGTTGGCGCAACATCAAGGGCCAAAGGGCCTGTTCTGCGCTGTATTGTTCTATGTTCTATGTAACAAGGTCCAATGTCAAACTGCACTTTAATCCTAAAAATAAGCGGCAACTTCTTCAGTGTCAGAAATTTCATCATATGCAGGCAGATTCTGTCATTTGCAGACTAATTTAGATTATCATTAAACTGTATCAGTTCAGTTGGGATATTATTCACAGCAAGGAACACACAACATTAATAGTTTTTTTTGTATGAGCTGAAGTGATGGATCCCAGGAGACAATTTAAAGTGTATGGCAGATGAAACAATATCTTTTGTATTGAGAGCAAAGCTTTATAACCTCAGTAGCTTTAGTGAATGTGACCTTGAAACATCTTTACATTGAAACTTCCTCCCATTCTGTTAAGGCAATGTGATGTTTGGATAAAATCTTTGCAGCTGACATTTCTCGAAAAAAACACAACTGCTTCTTATCATCCTAGATTTATTTTCTACAGTAATTCTTTAAATGCTGAGCTGCTTGTTCTCTACTGGTTTAAATCAGTTTTCAATGGTTAGGATTGCTGCTAAGTCTGTCGTGTAATTGTGTTGGGTCTATTAGTATGCCCTCAAGTCACTGGACCCAAAACGTTAATTCTGATTTCTCCCAACAGATTCTGCCCTCGGTCTCATCCAGACAGGTTGAAAAATCTCAAATCTGTTGGACAGGACAGATGCTAAGAGGTTGTTTCTTGTAGTCAGAGAATCTAGGTCAATCCATCAGGATGAACGATTGGTCATTTAGCACTGAGATGAGAAGAAATGTCTTCACTCAAACTTTTCAAAATTCTCTATCCCTGGGGGGTTGGATACTCAGTCACTTGAATACATTCAAGATAGAGGTTAATACATTTTTGGAGACAAAAAGCTGTAGGCAGTGGAATTGATGTCAAAGATTAGCTGTGAACTAATTGAATGGTGGAGGAGATCCAAAGGCCATATGAGAATGTAAAAAGAAAGATCATAAAGGGAAACCATAGTTGCCACTTATCTTGTGCAAAGCCCTGTTTGATTCATTGTTAAGATATTTGAATATTTAGAAAATATGTTTCTTATGAGGGGAGTTATAAATCTGTTGAAGTTTTGCAGCAAGTGTTTTTTTAAGGCCATATCCAATACATTAAATAATCCATTGAGAGTCCATTGAGCAATTACCATTTCTGTAAAACAGCAGCAACAGAACGCCATGAAGAAACTGTTTTTGGAGGGATCTCGGTGGATGAAACCAATGGTTTATGACATTGTGACCAAGAATTGTACATGAATATTCAATGTAATTGACAGATGTAAAGTAAGCCTTTGAACCCTCTCCTTTGGGTACCATTGCTGCTAAAGGCTTTAGTAATGACTAACAACAGCTAATGCAATACATAATATCCATCCTGTAATACCAGTGGGAGGTTGGTAAGTACTGTACATTATATTTATCACCTGCCCTACTACCGGCAGAAGATTTTAAAAGGCCAGAACTGTGTGACTGCTTGTGAATATGATGGATGAAGAGCTGCTTCTCCTCTGGCCTACCCCACAGTTTTAAAATGCTCCTGACCTGAAGATACTGATTAATTTAGCAGTTTATTGCAGTGTCTCTTCCCCTTGCTCCCAACTCTGATGCAAACAGCCATTCGCTTGTGCTTCGATAGTGAAGCCACCTATTTGCAGAAGTTGAACCCAATGTTGTTCTGAAAATGTCTGCAAATAAACATTTCTCAAAGAGCTCAGCAGACAGTAACCAACAATAAGAACATTGACTCTTCAGTGAGTTTGTCAACTTTGCGTCTGAACCACTGCTCCCATATTTTTCGATGCCAGGTGCTGGCAAAGGATAATAGCTATCTCAGAAGAAGCTGCAGCCCTCAGTCTCATCCAGACAGACTGAATCAACCTCAATCCTGTTGGACAACTGCAACAGCTGAGTGTCCTGTGCTCCTGTCCTCTGACTCTCCTTACCTGCCTCACTCCTGTCCATGATGACTGACCATATCAGAAACACCCTATTCTAAGGGATGTGAACACCTCATTGTAGAAAACATCCAGGTAATTTTCCTCATCCTATGTTATAATGCCTGCAGTGACTGCACCTACATTCTAAGCCAAAGCTCCTGAAGTCACAAAGAGTTACCGCAGATATGTTTGCCTTGGACCACACTGGCATTGATGAGCTTGCACATATGATGTACACTGTTCTGAAGAGGGGTCACTGGACCCAAAACCTTAATTCTGCTTTCACTCCACAGATGCTGCCAGACCTGCTGAGATTTTCCAGCAATTTCTGTTTCTAATAAATCAAAGGACTCGCCAGGTTTCTGTACTTGGCAAGAAAATAGCTGTTCATTATGAGCAAATTGTCTTTAGCCAATGACAGTTAGTAAATATAAATTGTAAATTTATAATTCCACAACTTAAACTGTATCCCTTCATAAATTTCCCCTTCACAACCGACACACAAAGACAGACAAGGCAAAGATATTAAGGGTGGAAAAAAAAGATTAAGAAACACAATTCAATAGCACCAATCTGACCACAGAGCTTAATAAGTTGCTTTTGAATTCCTATATTGTTGTTTGCTGTTGACACAAGCTTATTCCAGCACCACTGATCCAGAATCTAGTTTCCAGCATCTGCAGTCATTGTTTTTACCTCTGCTTCTGCTGTGACTGTTCCACAAAAATGCTACATCGTATACAACTCAGAATACATTTGAGCAAAGATGTCTTTTTAAAACTGCAGCCGTTTCATTATACCGTCTCCTTGAGTTTAAGGGATATCTTCCGCAAATGTGGGAGTCTTTTAAGTGATTTTAAGTTGATTAGAGAGCAGGCCAGGCATGTTCCTGTGAAAATGAAGAACTGGAATGGTAGAACTCGGGTGACAATAGAAATCATCAGTTGAGAATGTGTTGCTGGAAAGGCACAGCAGGCCAGGCAGCGTCTGAGGAGCAGGAGAATAGACGCTTCGGGCAAAAGCCTGATGAAGGTCGGTTCTTCTGCTCCTTGGATGCTGCCTGACCTGCTGTGCCTTTCCAGCACCACACTCTCAACTCTAATCGTCAGCATCGGCAGTCCTCATTTTCGCCTAATAGAAATTATCAGCTGAGTTAAATAAAAAGGAAGCATACTTAAGGTCCAGGTGATTAAAAATAGACAGAATCTTTGAAGAATATAGCGAAAGTAGGAAGGTGCTCATATGGAAGTTTGAAGGGCTAAAAGGGGCGATGAAATGTCCTGGGCCAGCAGAGGTGAGGAGAATTCCAAGGCATTTTATATATATATATATAAGGACCAAGAGGGTAGCTAGAGAAAGAATAGGGCCACTCAAGGGTGAAAGACAGAGGTTATGTGTGCAGCCAGAGGAAATGGGTGAGAACTTAATGGGTACTTTACATCCATATTCACCAAAGAGAGGGCTGTGAAGAATGTTGAGGTTAGCGAAAAGTGTGTGAATACTCTTGGGCAGGTTAGCATGTTGAAGGAGGAAGTGTTGAGTGTCTTGAAATAGATTAAGGTAGTCAAGTCCCCTGGGCCAGATGAGATCTACCCAGGATACTGTGGGAGGCAATGGAGGAAATTACAGGGGCCTTAACAGTTATCTTTGCATCCTCTTTGACCTCAGGTGAGGTTCCGGAAGACTGAAAAATAGCCAATGATTTTTCTTTGTTGAAGAAGGGAAACCGAGATAATCCAAGTAATTATAAGCCAAGTCAGCCTGATGACAGTGGTGGGGAAGCTATTGGAGAAGATACTGAGACACAAGAATTATTCATATTTGGAAGTGAATGGACTTTTTAGTGATGGGCAGCATTGATTTGTGGGGGCAAGGTCATGTTTCACCAACTTGATTGATTTTTTTGAGGAGATTACAAGATTAATTGATAAGGGAAGGGCAGTGGGTGTTGTCTACATGGACTTTAGTAAGGCATTTGCTAAGATACTTCATGGCAGGCTGGTACAGAGTCTCATGGGATCTGCGTGAGTCAGCTAAATGGATACAGAACTGGCTTAGTCACAGAAGAGAGCATAATGGAGGGATGGAGATCACTAACTAGTGGTGTTCCACAGGGATCAGTGCTGGGACCTTTGTTGTTTGGAGGAAAATGTAGATGGTCTAATTAGTAAGTTTGTGGATGAGTCAAAAATTGGCTGACTTACCAATAGTGAGGAGGATTGTCAAAGGATACAGCAGGATAGAAACAGATTGCTGATTTAGGCAGAGAAAAGGCAGATCTGGGGTGATGCACTTTGAAAGATCAAATTCAGGTGCGAATTATCCAAAAGTAGCAGAATGTTTAGGAACATTGACATACTGAGGGATCTGGGTGTACAGATCCCTGAAAGTGGCAACACAGGTGGATTAAATGGTGGTCACGAAGGCATACCTTTTTTGGATTTACTTTCATTGGCCAGGGCACCAAATATAAAAATTGGCAAGTTACATTGCAGCTGTATAAAATTTTAGTTAGGCCACATTTGGTATATTGTGTGCAGTTCTGGTTATCACACTATCAGAAGGACGTGGATGCTTTGGAAAGGGTGCAGAGAAGGTTTACCACGATGGTAACTAAAACCTTTAGTTATGAGAAGAGGTCAGATAAACTCGGATTGTTTTCACTGGAAACACAAAGACTGAGGGCCGACCTAAGAGAAGCCTACAAAAGAGAGGCATAGATAGGATAGATAGTCAGAGGCTTTTTCCCAGGGTGGAAAGGTCAACTACAAGAGGGCATATGTTCAAGGTGAGAAGGGGAAATGTTGAGAGGAGAAGTGCAGGGAAGATGTTTGACAGAAGGTGGTGGGTGCCTGGATCTCACTGCAGTGGAGATGGTGGGAACAGGCACCATAGTAATGTTTGAGATCTTTACCTTGATATATACATGGACAGGAGGAGAATACAGAGATTGACCCCATGTGTGGGCAATAAGTAGTGGATCTAAGTAAGGAATAGGAATCACTGCAGGCTCAGAGAATTCAGAACCTGTGAAATTCTCTCCCACAGGAAGTTGGTGGCGCCAGTTCATTAGATATATTCACAAGGGAGTTGGATGAAGCCCTTGCAGCTAAAGGGACCAAGGGGTTTGGAGAGAAAGCTGGAGCGGGATATTGAAAATGAATGGTGGTGCAGACTCGAAGGGCCGAATGGCCTATTTCTGCACCTATTGTCTATGTATTCATGTGACATACCTTGTGATGAAATGCATTTTGGAATTGCATTTCCTTGCTCCTAAAGGGGGAGGCATTTAAAGACCATATCCTTTTATTTTATTTTTACAAAACAGCATAAGAACAGGCGTTGCAGCCCACCAAGCCTGCAGTGATTCCTATTCCTTACTTAGATCCAGTACTTATTGCTAGGCTGACTATTCTCGATTAAACCTTGTTTCTCTAAGTGGAGATCAATTTTGTCCCTCAGAATTTTCCAATTAGTTTCCCTACCACTGATGTTGGACTCGCTCGTCTATATTTTCCTGGTTTGGTCCTCTGCCCTTCTTGAATAATGGTACTACATCAGCTATTTTCCAGACCTTTGGCCCTTCTCTTTTGTTTATTCAGGATTTGACAGGCCCACTGTCATTTCCTGTTCTGCCTTCTGTACAGCAGTTTGGGATATAACTTAGGGGAGGTTTCCAATTTTAAGCCCTTTAAAACTGATAATGCCTCTTCCTTTTTGTTGTAATTTGTTCAAGAGTATCACAGTCATCTTCCCTGATTTCTATAACTATATCATTCCTGTCTATCGTGAATACAGATATAAAGTACTCATTTTTTTGGATTTTCAAAAGGCTATTAATAATGTCTCAAAAAAGAGATTAGCCTGAAAAATTAAAGTTCATGGGATTGGAACTCGTACTGAAATGGATAGAGAACTGGTTGGCTGACAGGAAACAAAGTAGCAATCAATGGATTTTTGTCTGAGTGGCTGGCAATAGCAGGGATATAGGGGTATAGCAGGGATATAGGGGTATAGCAGGGATATAGGGGTTTGGCCCCTAGATATTCACAATGCATATTAATGATTTAGATGAGCGAACTACATTTAATATCTCCAAGTTTGCAGATGACATAAAGTGGGGTGGGAAAGTATGCTGTGAGAAGAATGAACAGATGCTACAGTGTGGTTTGGACAAGTAAGTGAGTAAGTATATGACAAATGGCAAATGGATGCATGTAAGGTTATTCACTTTTGTATCAAAAACAGGATTCATTATTTGAATGGCAATAAAGTGAGAAGGGGTTGGTACAACGAGACATGGGTGTCTTTGCACACCATGTAGCTGCAGGAGGCAGTGAAGATGCAAATGAAACGTTAGGATTCGAGCACAGGAGCAGCAATGTCTTGCTACAGTTGTACAGGGCATTGATAACACCACACCTGATGTATTATGTGCAATTTGGACTCCTTACCTGATGTTCAGGCTATGAAAGAAATGCAAAAAAGGATTACCAGGCTGATTCCTTGGATGCTGGGGCTGATCTACGACAGGGAAAGTGGTTTGGTGAGAACTATATTCATGTGAGTTTAGAAGAGTGAAGGGGGACTTGCTAGAAACCTATAAAATTCTGTCAGGATTCAATAGGGTAGAACTAAGGAGTCAAGAACCAAGGGTCACAGCCTAAGGATAAGGGGTAGGCATTTTAGGATAGACATGTCTAGCCCTTCACCTAGACATGTGGTGAGCCTATGAAATTCTCTGCCATAGGAAACTGTTGAGGCCAAAAATAGTGAATACTTTCAAGAAATATGTAGATATATTTCTTCGGGCTAAGGAGATCAAAGAATATGGGGAAAAAGCAGGAACATCATACTGTGTAGGATGATTAGCCATGATCATATAGAATGGTGGAGCAGGTTTTAAAGATTGAATGGCTTACTCCTGCTGCTACATTCTATGATTGTATGTTCTGTGTTTCTATTTAAAGCCTCACAGTTTGCCACACAAGTTCCTAATGGGCCCACTATTTTCCTGGATATGCTGTTTCCTCCAATATACTTATTAAATATCTTTTGATTGTTTTCTTTATTTTATCTGCCAATGTTCTTTCATGACCCCTCTTTATTTTCCTAATTTGTTTTTAAGTAAACCCCTGCACTTTTTATATGCCTGTAGAGATTGTAGCCTTCTAAGTGTTTCATCAGACCCTGTACTTTCGCTGTTCTTGGCAACACTTGCCCTTGTAGTATGATATGTCCCAGGCAATTTACTATATTTTTGCAAAATCATTTTTGGTCACATTTATCACTAAGTCAGCTGACTGCATTAAAAATCACACAACACCAGGTTATAGTCCAACTGGTTTAATTGGAAGCACTATCTTTTGGAGCATCGCTCCTTCATCAGGTGGTTGTGGAGGACACAATTGTAAGACACAGAATTTAAGCACTTGCTTAAACGGGTTCTCTAACTGGTTTATGCATTCTTCTCATGTGGTATATCACCTAAATAAACTTCACAGAAAGGTACTTAAACTACAACTTGATTCATAAGTCTTTGGAATGTCACTTAAGACTTTTAAAAAATAAATGCTGTGATTCTATATTGATATAATCCATTTGGTGTGATAAAGGCAGATAGGTCCTTCACTCTTGATGTTAATAGCACTTGACAATATCCCTCCAATAGATCAGTTTCAGAAAAATAAAGCCCTGTGAATCATGCCAATACAATCTTCTAAGTGAAGAATCTGCTTTCATGACAGTGTTTACTTTGTTGTAGTCTACAAAATGTAGACAATCCATTGGCTTAGGAACGAACACCATCAGTGAACTCTAGCTGCTTTGGTTAGGTTCAATTAAGTGATTCTCCAGCATTTATTGAATTTCTGTTTCTATCTGAGCTTATTTTGATCAGATTAGATTCCCTACAGTGTGGAAACAGTCCCTTCGGCCCAACCAGAACACACCGACCCTCCGAAGAGTAACCCACCTAGACCCATTTCCCTCTGACTAATGCATCTAACACTATGGGCAATTTAGCATGGCCGATTCACCTGACCCACATATCTTTGGACTGTGGGAGGAAACCAGAGCACTCGAAGGAAACCTACCAGACACAGGGAGAATGTGCAAACTCCACACAGACAGTCGCCCAAGGCTGGAATCGAACCTGGGACCCTGGTGCTACGAGACAGCAGTGCTAACCACTGACCCACCCTTTCTCTGGGCTTAACCAATAAATGTGCTGTTTTATCATCACTGCATCTCCTAAACATTATGTCTAGCTAACATCCTATGTCCAGGAATATCTTTATGATACACACACACTCTTACATACTCACACACTCACACAGACCCTCTCTCATATACATGCTCTCTCTCATGCACACACATATACAGCCCCACACACTCACACCCATGCACAACTTTCTCACAGGCTTATACTTCATCACACTCACACACTCATAATTTACCAAGCTTTCACACATGCAAACACAAACTCTTTCACGTGCATTCACACTCACACACACACTCACATGTACTCTCTCTCTCTCTCTCTCTCTCTCTCTCTGTCTCTCTCTCATGCACATGCACACACATATAAGTCTATGGGTAAATTTGTATTTGCAGATATATTCTATTTTGTTCAAAAAATGAACAATCTGCAGGCAGTCAATGCAGGCAGTTAATCCATGTAATATTTTGTAAATTCCACTTTGGAAATAGAACCAGTCTGACTCAAGATTGGGATACAGACAGACTAACCTCTCCCTTTTAATGCATTATCTGAGCTGAGATAGTACCTTTTGTTATAAAACACTAAGTTATCTCGAGAAGGTGACTTAATAGGTGATTTCCATATTAATGAACTGAAACCTGCAACCAATTATGAAAAATGAAAGACTTAATAAAAATCTAGGTTTGTTCAATATATCATTTCAGTTGCATGACACTGTAATCTTTTTCTATAAATTCTGTGTCATATGATCTTATTCTCCACAACCACCTGATGAAGGAGCGGCGCTCTGAAAGCCAGTGTTCCCAAATAAACCTGTTGGAATATAACCTGGTGTTGTGTGATTTTTGTGGGTTTGTCCATCCCAATCCAACACCGGCTCCTACACATCATGTTTACGATTTTTGTTAGACTTCTTACGAATCTTTATCGACCTTCCTCTTGTCTTTCCTTTAAATATAAAAGCACAATGTAACAGTATTTCCATATTGATGAGTGACTTGCAAAAAGTTCACTCTATTGTTCCTTTTACCTCAATTTTACCGTCTCTGTTATCCTCCACTACTCCTACCACCTGACACATTTGCTCTTTCCTACCCTTTTCACTGAGATGGTATTGCTTCAATATACTTGTTTGATATAACCAACTCTTTTTCCTGTGATCAGGAGCATCTATCAGATAAGTTACTTTACTAACCCTCCTAACTACAGTATGTTGTACAACTGAATTTCGCTTTCACAGGCTCACCATAAAAAGGCAATTGTACCAATACTTTGTCTCCATATGAAGTGTTCTAGTCAAAGCATGTTTGGCAGCCATTCTTTCATTTTTGCTTGTGAAGTTTTTAAATCTGATGCAATTTTACACCCTCCCTCAAAACTTGAACTTACAAAATAATTTGGTGGCAACGGTGGCTCAGTGGTTAGCACTGCTGCCTCACAGCGCCAGGGTCCCAGGTTCAATTCCAGCCTTGGGCGACTGTCTATGTGGAGTTTGCACATTCTCCCCGTGTCTGTGTGGGTTTGCTCCGGCTTCCTCCCACAGTCCAAAGATGTGTAGGTCAGGTGAATTGGCCGTGCTAAATTGCCCGTAGTGTTAGGTGCATTAGTCAGAGGGAAATGGGTCTGGGTGAGTTACTCTTCAGAGGGTCAGTGTGAAATGGTTGGGATGAAGGGATCCACACTATAGGGAATCTAATCTAATCTAAAACAAAACATTGAGGAGTCATCTTTCTGCTCTAAGAGTTTCTCCTTAATCAATTTTAATGGACCTCATATTCCATAGGCACAAATTAATTTGAAGGGATTAAATCCAAAAGATTCATTTTAGGAATCTCTGGTAACCAAAAGGAATAAATCTAACCCTTTGTCCTAGTCCTGGGGGTTTTTGTAACAACATGTGTTAAATGTTGTTTTGAAAGTCTGATAGTATCTCTCCAAACTTCCTGTATTTATGGATCATATATGGTTGAATAGTACATCCCGAAAAAATTTAGGCATAAAGTTATAACCTTGATCAGATTGTTTCTCAATCAGTAGGCCATGATGAATATTATTGAGTAAGTTTTTCTACTAATGCCTTAGTTGCAATTGTCCTTAAAAGAAAGCTTTTGGAATTTGGGTTTTCATAGGCATAATTGTAAGGATCTATTTCTATCCTCCTTATATTTTGGTTAATAGCCCCACAGAATCCACTAAAACTTAACTGGATGGTCCTTCAAAATATGGTATAGGTATCAAAGATGCCATATTTTAGTAATCCTGCCACAGGAAATGTTATGTGCTATTCACAATATTTCTTCCAAAAGCATGGCAATACCACCATCTGATAAACAGCCATCTGATCTGCAGGTCTGTGAGGGTGTCTCCTCATTAGAACACCATTCTTCTTTGGGACGGCATGGTGGCTCAGTGGTTAGCACTGCTGCCTCATAGTACCAAGGACCTGGGTTTGATTCCGCCTTGGGTGACTGCGTGGAGTTTGCACATTCTCCCCGTGCCTGTGTGGGTTTCCTCCGGGTGCTCCGGCTTCCTTCCACAGTCCAAAAATGTGCAGGTCAGGTGAATTGGCCATGCTAAATTGCCCGTAGTGTTCAGGGATGTGTAGGCTAGGTGCATTAGTCAGGGGCAAATATAGGGTAGGGGGATTGGGTCTGGGTGGTTACTCTTCGGAGGGTTGGTGTGGACTTATTGGTTTGAAAGGCCTCTTTCCAATGTGTGTGTTTCCATCATTCTAAGTAATAGAGCTCTGCCACTTCTCCAACCTTCCCTTCAGTATGAGCCACCTGTGCGTTCTTATTTATCTCTGAATCTGCTTTCTGAGCCTCAATTAAAGTTGACATGCCAAATATTTCCGTTGAATTATCCTGACTGCTCAGGAAAGTTTCAGTTACTTGAACACCTGCCTGTTCTATTACTTTGACCTCTTGCAATGGATTTTGTTTATCCATGGGCGGCTTGAGGCACCACACACAATGGAAAAATATCTGGAAGTTGTTCTTGTTACTGTTCTGTCTCTTTAACTTCCTCTGACTTGATGAAATAATGGGGAAAGCTGTGGTCTCTATTATAGCCAAATCATTACATGGACCATTTGTTTGCAGGTATTTTCTTATCTCCTTCTGCAACTAATAAGAAAACAAGGCATACTCCAAATGCAGTTTGACAATGGAGCTGGGATATACTCTCCAATTATCCTGTTTGACAAACACTTTGGATTTCATTGAACTCTCTGGAAAGCAAACTGAATGCTCCTCCAGCAGAAGAGTTTGAGCAGCTGTTGTGTCCACTAATGGACTTAGCTGCATTTTTAGAACAAAAGTGAGTTGTCTTAACTTTTGAGGAAGAAAAATGCTTCCTATTTCACATTTACCCCAGTCAATTCACCTGCATTCATAGCAGCTTTAAACTTCAGTTTCTGTTTGTAGTTGAACTTTACAATTAATGTCTTAGGACCAAAAGTTTCCACTTTACTTATGAGGGGAAGACCATTCAGTATAATCATGGAAACAAGTGGATATTGAAAGGTAACAGTGTTGCTTGCATTCCCCCAGGAAAAACCTGGGTGCCTGCAAGTGTTCCGGAAGGAGATTGGGAGGAGAGGACCAAGACCTGGATTTCCAACCTGGAAAATGCACTCTTTGACCAGTTTGAAAGATTGAACTCTTAAGAATGCATAGCGTCCCTAGGTTGTATTACAACGTGATCCTTATGGAAGCATCTCAAAATACACTTTGTAAACTCAACTTAAATCTGTAATCCAACCAAACACTTTGCACATCTTCCACCACATGCAACCAATGCCTTCTATATGTCAGCAGCAGAGATGGGGACTAGTGATGCCAAAACTTGAAGTTCAAATCCCAGCTGCAATTATTTGAAAATGGAAGGTACTTGAGGCATCTGAAGACACAGTGATACAGGCTTCATTGAAGTTCTATGGGAATAATAACTTGGATAAAGTTAGTAAAGAACTGTGCAAGCTCAAGTTCCTAAAGGAGATTAAGACCTTCCTAAAGAAAGAAAGCATGGATCCCACAGCAGAAATGGATAAGTCCATGAATTAACCTGGTCCGGAGGGTCAGTGCCACAGACCAATCACAAGGCAATGCAGAGAGTGGGAACTAGCTAAATCATTGAAGCTCAAAAGTCAAGAACCTGGAATCAAATATTATAAAAATGAAAATGTCTCAAATTCTTTGGTCAAAACATCATTTAATATGAATCTATCAAAACTAACTAATAGCTTGTTATCGCATTGTAATTTCTCCACCACTAGCACTACCCTATCAAACGTTAGACCATCCATGTATAAAGATTATCAAAGATAGGATGCTCCACTAGAAACACTAGCCCATTTTTCTGGAAACTGTCCATTAATTAAAAATGCAATGATTAAACAACACAATCCGATCGTGTCAAAATTACAAATATTTGCAGGAAAACTTGGCTGGAGGATGTTTGTTGAACCTTGGTTGAAAGACAAAGATGGGTCATTATGGAAACCTGATTTGATATTTAAGAAAGAACAAGTGATTCCGGTGGTGGACTTTACAGCTTGGTATGAGGACAACAATAACGCTTTGGAAAAAACTTGGGTTGAAAAAGTAAGAAAGTATAAACATTTAGGTCAGGAGATAAACAAACCGACAGGAGGCTCCGAGCCCAGACACTTTGGTTTTGCTATGGGTGCTCATGGCAAGTAGCTCAAGATAAATGACACACTCATGAGGCTCCTGGGAATCGAGACACAAATCCTTTACTCAGGATGTATCATGACAAACCATTTTCCTGATGCTTGAACTTTCACAAACATTTAGTGACAAGTGAAAGAATGACACAACCATTCTGGTATTATGCTGTGGATGTTGAACACTAACACTATGGTGCCAGGATTCAGTATTATATTTGTGGATATTTAGTGTTAACACCAGCATGGCAGGTTATAACATTTGATGGTGGTAAGAAAATTAAATGTTTTATGTTTGACAGTTTAATGCTTAATTTAATATTCAACATTACAATGTTTGCTGTTTAATCTTTAAGTGTTAATAAAACAAGAAGTAATTCTTCAGGGTACTTGCAACAAATGAGACATCAAATGATGTTAATATCCTCGTTGACACGGTGGCTCAGTGGTTAGCACTGTTGCCTCACAGCACCAGGGACCCGGTTTCAATCCTACCCTCGGGCAACTGTGTGGAGTTTACACATTTTCCCTGTGTCTGTATTTCATCTGGGTGCTCCGGATATCTGTCCAAAAATGTGCAGGTTAGTGGATTGGCCATGCTAAATTGCTGGTAATGCCGAGAGATGTGTAGGCTGGGTGGATTAGCCATGGGAGGTATCAGGTTGCAGAGATAAGGTGGGATGCTCTTTGGAGGGTCTGTGTGGACTTGTTGAGCTGAATGGCCTGTTTCCACACTGTAGGGATTCTTTGATAACTAACCAGAATGGCTCTCAGCTCCCAAACTGTGGTGAATATCCCTGCTTGTTGAATTGGTCCTTTTGGCTTTTCTCAGAGTGATACGTAGACCCGGTTCTCTGCATAACATCAGTGGCTCACAGCTTGAGGTCTTGCATGATGCCAATAAGTGACGTAAAGACTCAAACGAATGAGTGTTCCAAAATAGCCAGAAGGTCAATGGCAATGTATTGCTTACATTTCCCCAGGGGAGACAGTGAGGTACCTAGGTGCCTTAATTGACAGGTATTCTGGAAAGAGGTTGGGAGGAGAGGACCAAGACCTGAGTTTCCAACCTGGAAAATGCCACTCTTCGACTAATTTGAAAGATTGAACTCTTAAGAATGTACACCATCCCTAGGTTGTATTGCAACATGATCCTCACGCAAGCGTATCAAAGTACACTTTGTAAAGTCAATTTAATAATCTGTAATGCAACCAAACACTTACTACACCTCCCACCACATGAAACAAATGGCCTTCTATATGTTAGAAGCATAACTTCTGACTGCCCAAGTGACCAATTCCAAGTCCCTGGCAAGTTTCAGATTCAGCAGTTTGTACTTTGTAACCAGTTCCCTGCAGAATGTGTAAAAAAAGGCAGGGAGAATGCCAATGAAAATTTAGCAAAGCTGATGCTGGAAAAATTGCTGGAGTTAGTAGTGATATGATTATGGACAACTGGCCCTCAGACTTGTGTCAGTTCATTGTAAGTATTATCCAGTAGCTGTGTTCACATTCCCCTATCGCATTCCCTCGAGCCTACAGAATATTTCTCTTTACATGTAACTTGGAATGGATTCACTTGGACCAGACAGATACTTTGCTTTAAGCAGTTAAATATCTCATGGGAACAGGCTAGTTCACCAATGAACTATTTTATTATGGGAAAACATTGGCGTGGAACATGCTGTACAAAAATATTGGCAATTGATACTTAAACAGACGATGTGAAAGTCAGATCCATGGCTACGTATGACTTCTACTGGTTTCATCATAATAGTCCTTCCCACTGACATTGAATCAGATGTTAGAATCCCCATAGAGATAAGTAGCTTTTATAGAGAAATGTCAACTTTCAGTAACACAACAAGGTTTCACATCTTAAAACTTTGACAGAATTTGTGATGTTCCTGGGAGCAGGAAGCAAGGTGCAAACTTTATTTTGTGAGAATTCCTGATCATAGAAGTTTATAACTAAGTTTTCAGAGATTTAAAGGCAGATTAAATTTACTGATAACAAGTATCAGGTTGTTCTTTTGCAAGTCATACTGGCCAGAAGTAAGTTCCTCTTCTCAATTAAGATTTTCTTGAATGTGTAATATATGCATCTTCTACATTTCCCATGCACACTAGAGCTGTACAGCACATGAGATAATGTATATACAGCATTTGGACAGCATATCAGCTGTTTGTGGAATTTTCATTTACTTTAGATTATGGTCGAAATCATGTCGTGGTAGTTTAAGTTGCACTGGGCATGGAGGATGGCTGGGAGAAGGAGGCCAGAATGTTGTAGATGGCTGGTTAGGGTTGAAACTCGGTTTGGCCAATTCACTGAGATATCATGAAGGACTAGCAGCGTTAGCTGCAGGTGTTGGAGAGCCTGATGGATGTTCCTGGCTTACAAGGAATGAATGCCTGTCTGGGAGGCCTTTAAATATGGTGGCAGGACTTTCAAATGCCTAAGGTAATGGCAGGGCATTGACTTTCTGTCCTCCCCATTACTAGAGTCGCAGTGCTCCTGATATATGCATACACAATGTGCTAAGAGCTATGTAATTGCACAAGAAAAGTCAACCTGTCCCGAGTGGAAGTGGAACTCACATCTGCACCCATCACTGAACATAGACTACACATGGACTTTTAAGCAAACTAGGACTACCATTGATCAAGGTAGTCCCTGGATTGTGCATTGGTAAGTCAGCTGAAAAGATATTATGATATTGACAAAATGAAAATTTTGTCATCCAAAACAAAAGTCCAATTCTCCAACAAAGTTTTGAACAGTGAGATGAGGATTTTGGGAGTGAGCATCAAATAAAGATCTCATTTCACAATTATACATGACACCATTCCTTGGGTAGACATTCAGTTCTTCTGTACTCAGTTCAATATGATTCCCATCTCCTCAGAGGTTTCATGCATTCCATTCCTTTCCTTGCTTTGTATTATTTAACTCCAGAACTCGCTTTCACATCGAGAGCTGCTATCATTTATAAGTGTGAACATCTCACAATTTCTTTCCAGAAAAACAACCTGGGCCTCCCTTTAATGTTTGAGGAGAAAGTGAGGGCTGCAGCTGCTGGAGATCAGAGCTGAAAATGTGTTGCTGGAAAAGCGCAGCAGGTCAGGCAGCATCCACGGAGCAGGAGAATCGACATTTCGGGCATTCCTGAAGAAGGGCTTAAGCCCGAAACGTCGATTCTCCTGTTCCTAGGATGCTGCCTGACCTGCTGCGCTTTTCCAGCAACACATTTTCAGCTCCCTTTAATGTTTGACAGGTACATCAACTGTTCTATTTTTGACAGACTTCAGAAGAGACTCAACAAATAAAAAAAAATTGAATGGACCATGTGGCATTGACGTAGGCACTGGAATGGCAATGGCATAAACAGCCCTATCGACACTGCAAAGTCCTCCTTACTAACTTCTGGGGCCTAGTGCCAAAATTGGAAGAGTTCTGTCTGACTAGTCAAGCATAAGTCTTGATATAGTCATATGCGTGGAATACCAGACATGCAACATCCTAGAAAATGCCATCACCATCTCTGAATATGTCCTGTCCCACCAGCAGGACAGACCCAGCAGAGGTGGAAGCTCAGTAGCATACATTCAAGAGGGAGTTGCCTGAGAATATTGAACATCTACTCCAGACCCCATGAAGACTCAAAGCACCAGGTCAAACGTGGGCAAGGAAACCTTCTGCTGATTATCATGCATTGACCTCCCTTGGCTGATGACTCTGTGCTCCTCTGTATCGAACAACACATTGAGGAAGTAAGAGTGGCTTGGCAGCAGCATTACTGATTGAGATGGTCAAGTCTTGAAAGACATCGCTGCTAGACTGTGTCTGCAGCAGGTGGTGAGGCTAAAACATACTTGACCTCATCCTCATCTACCTCCCTGCCTTAGATCCCAAGATGGTGGCAAAGCAGGAGACTACAGCCAGAGCTCCGCCTGTTCCTTTTTTCTCTCTGTCTGTTTTTTCACTCTTGTGTCTTTTTTGAGTCTTCTGTCTATTTCCTCTTCTGCCAATGACCCAGAGCAGAGCGGAAATGGTGGGCAGCAGGTGGACAAGGGAGTGGTCAGCGACCCAGAGTGGAGTGGGGATGGTGGCTAGTGGGCCCGAGAGTGAAGGGGGGCATGGCCAGCAGCTGGAGCGGGAGATGGTCAGTGACCCAGAGCGGGGGGGGGGGGGGGTGGCCAATGACCTGGAGCAGGGGATGGTCAGCAGCTGGAGCAGGGGATGGTCATTGACTTGACGTGGGGGGTTGGTCAGTGACCTGGAGCAGGGAATGGCCAGTAGCTGGAGCAGGTGATGGTCAGCAGCTGGAGCAGGGGATGGTCATTGACCCGGAGTGGGGGGTTGGTCAGTGACCTGGAGCAGGGAATGGCCAGTAGCTGGAGCAGGTGATGGTCAGCAGCTGGAGCAGGGGATGGTCATTGACCCGGAGTGGGGGGTTGGTCAGTGACCTGGAGCAGGGAATGGCCAGTAGCTGGAGCAGGTGATGGTCAGCAGCTGGAGCAGGGGATGGTCATTGACCCGGAGTGGGGGGTTGGTCAGTGACCTGGAGCAGGGAATGGCCAGTAGCTGGAGCAGGTGATGGTCAGCAGCTGGAGCAGGGGATGGTCATTGACCCGGAGTGGGGGGTTGGTCAGTGACCTGGAGCAGGGAATGGCCAGTAGCTGGAGCAGGTGATGGTCAGCAGCTGGAGCAGGGGATGGTCATTGACCCGGAGTGGGGGGTTGGTCAGTGACCTGGAGCAGGGAATGGCCAGTAGCTGGAGCAGGTGATGGTCAGCAGCTGGAGCAGGGGATGGTCATTGACCCGGAGTGGGGGGTTGGTCAGTGACCTGGAGCAGGGAATGGCCAGTAGCTGGAGCAGGTGATGGTCAGCAGCTGGAGCAGGGGATGCCGGAGCAGGGGATGGTCAGTGACCAGGAGTGGGGGATGGTCAGTGACCTGGAGCAGGGGGTGGTCAGTGACCCAGAGTGAGGGGTGGTCAGTGTCCCAGAGTGAGGGGTGGTCAGTGACCGAGAGTGGGGGATGGTCAGCAGCTGGAGCAGGAAATGGTCAGTGACCAGGAATGGGGGATGGTCAGTGACCTGGAGCGGGGGGTGGTCAGCAGCTGGAGTTGGGGATGGTCAGCAACCGGATAGGGGGGTGGTCAGTGTCCTGGAGCAGAGCGGGGACGGCGGCTGGTGGGCCCAGGGTGAAGATGGCTACTGGTTGGGAACTGGTGGCACCTGGTCAGACCATGTGGAAGCATTTCTAGAAACACTGTAATGTCTATCTGTTTATTTCTTATTTTCCTAACTTATATTTATGCTATCTCTATCTGTAATGTAGTGTAACTGTTTTTCTTTATTTTCTCTATTTTTTGTCCCTAAGACTTGTACCTAAGTTGGCACTGTGTGTTGTCAACATTGTACATTTTTCACTGTATGCCTGTTCTTTTGTAACTTGAGTACACATGACAATAAACTTAATTCCAATTCCACTTCCAGTCGCATTGTCCATGACTGTATCAGTAAGAGTGACCACTGCACATAATTTGGGGAGACAAAGTCATACTTCACTTTCAGGGGACATAGAGGGGTGATAGATATAGGACAGATGTCAGAGGTAGTTTCTTTACTCAGAGAGTAGTAGGGGCATGGAACACACTGCCTGCAACAGTAGTAGACTTGCCAACTTTAAGGGCATTTAAGGAGGTATTGGATATGCATTTGAGCGAGAATGGAATAGTGTAGGTTAGATAGGTTTCAGGTTGGCTTTATAGATCGGCGCAACATCGAGGGCTGAAGGGCCTGTACTACGCTGTAATGTTCTATGTTCTGTAACACACTATGTTGCGTATGTGGCAATATCGCTGTGCTAAATGGGACAGACTTCGAACATACCTAGTAACTCAAGACTGGGCATTCTTGAGGTGCTTTGGGTGACCAGCAGCACCAGAATTGTACTTCAGCATAATCTACAACCTTGTAGAATGGATTAGAATGGTGCTGGAAAAGCACAGCAGTTCAGGCAGCATCCGAGGAACAGGAGAATCGACGTTTCAGGCAAAAGCCGATTTTCCTGCTCTTCGGATGCTGCCTGAACTGCTGTGCTTTTCCAGCACCACTCTAATCCAGAATCTGGTTTCCAGCATCTGCAGTCTTTGTTTTTAACCTTGTAGAATGGCCTAATTCCTGGTCTTTGTTCAGGACTTTGATTTTAATGGTGTTTACGGTTATTTTTGCGCAAAACTGGACAAAAACTAACAATGACCAGTCAGGTAAACACCCTGGCAGGTAAATGTCAATTACTGCAAATCAACTATTCGAGCACTGAAAAATCAACATAAACTGGGAAGTTGCTTTCCTCAGCTTTAAGTATTAACTAAATTAATTTTAAGTTAGTTCACATTTTTAAAAAATTACTTTTTCCTGTCTTTTTTTAACTTTCTCTCTCTGCCTTTCCAGCCCTTCATTTTGCTTTTTGCAGTTCAGGCAGCATCCGAAGAGCAGGAAAATCGGCTTTTGCCTGAAACGTCGATTCTCCTGTTCCTCGGATGCTGCCTGAACTGCTGCGCTTTTCCAGCACCACTCTAATCCATTCTACAAGGTTGTAGATTATGCTGAAGTACAATTCTGGTGCTGCTCGTTCCATTCATATTATGATTTGACTTTGCGCTAATTATTCCAACTTGAGTCAGATACTGCATTACTTTATGAATGATCCTTCAATTTGATTGCTTACAGTAGCACACGATTTCTAGCCCTATTTGCTCTGATGAAGATACTGTGTAAAGATGCTGTGCTTTTTGAATGTTGGCTGACAGGAAATTGCTGTGCAAAATTCCCCATTGAATGTTTCTAGGAAGATTCAAGTCTAACAAAACAGCAATCGTACTGCTGAGAGCTAAATCCAGCTGTTAGTTCCTAGTAATGCTGTTGTGGATTATAATAATACAGTTAAATATTACAAAAACATTTCATGGAGGACAATGTATTAAAATGGGTGCTGGCATCATTAGCGGCAACTACAATGCAGCTCATCCCAGTGAGAGACTTGTAGGTTGACCTTGGCTTCAGGCTTCAGGACCTGACTAGGCCCAGGTGGCTGCATTGGTGGCTGAGCATTCCAAACACCTTTATGGAGATAAGACTTTAGACTTTAAGACCTGAACATTTTCTTACCTTTTGGGCCTTTCTTTAAAAAAAAGTTTATTTTTGTTTAGTTCTGGTTTTGTAATCCAAGATGGTGCTAGACAATGATGACTTTGTACACTTTTCACTGTACTCGTGTAATCCTACACTTGAGTACACGTGGCAATAAAACCTAATTCTAATAAAATCTAATTCTAAATGGGTCAAAGCACAACTGAGGTTTTGTTTTGCTAGCTAGCACACTGAGTGGTTGGTGTAGCTCATTTAACCCTCCTTCAGGGACCATAAAGGTTGATCTTTATTGCTGAGATGAAGGTGAATACAGTGGTCTCTGCTGAAATAATAAACCCTACCTTCATCCAGTTATTGTGGATAAAAGGCAATGTATCAGTGCAAAAACTCAATGTAGTTACAGCTGGAACAGATATTATTCATGACCATTGTGCATCTCAAAGAGGTATTGCCTTTATAAAAATCCTTTTTGGAAACACTTTCTGTTGTGTGGGAAGACAAACTTGCCCATAAAATTGCTCAATAAAATTTCAATATTTAAACTATTGAAACCAGGTTCACAGAGAAAATCATGTCTGGGAAACAGAACCAAGAATTTCACATCAACCCCAGGCTGACGGTAAGTCCAAGAGAAATTATTTTTCTTTCAGAGGGACAGTGTTTCCAGATAATTAAAGCAAACTTCAAAAATAAAAGAAAGCTCCATATAGCACAATGCCTTATGGTCTTTCAAGATAGATGTATTGCTCGTTCCATTCATATTATGGATTGAGTATTAACAGTAAAAAGATAAAACTAATGATAGATAGAAGGAATACTTTGGTAGAATCATGGTGTCACATGAAACAAGTAGTTCTCATTTTGACAGATGACGCCAGACCTATTGAGTTTCTCCAGCACTTTCTTTTTTTCAAATTTTGGTTGGGATGTCTGGTCGGTTTGGACGGGTTGGACCGAAGGGTCTGTTTCCATGCTGTACATTGCTATGACTCTATGACTCTAAGTCCAATACTATGCTTTTATAAAAGTCTGTTATAAACATTTGTCAGTTTAGGAGAAATGACAACAGAAGATAGTAGAAGTGATGCATATATTGGGGATAGCCAGAAGTAATTTTCTGAAGGTGAAGGATATGTAAACAACAACAAAAGTTCCATCTACTTTCCTGAGTGCTTCAGAAACCTAGATAATATATAATGATCTGTGAAGGAAAGTAGAGAAGGTGCTAAAATGTACGGTAAAAATTCTGTTTACATATCATAAGACAGATAAAAGAATACTTAAAATTGCAAGAACAATAAAGATCTCTGAAAAGCGACATCCTGAAAAGAAAACATCAGTATTTTGGCCATTTGATCAGACATGGAAAACTACAGAGATCTCTTCAAGAAGGTAAAGTGGAGGGCAACATGAAATGGTGGTCAACTTGGAAGAGTTGGCTGATAAATGGCTGCAGATCAGCTACAGTGAGTGCATACAGATGGAGCAGGACAGCAGAGTATGGTATAGAATGAGCAAGATCACCCAGCAGGAGTGCCAAACAGCAGGAGCAGTATTGCTAGAAAATTTGAAAAAATATAATGAAGCATGGTATTCAATTTAAAAATCAGTGAAATAATTGTAACCCAAGCAAAATGTAATGCCCCAGACTTTGTTGACAAGCTTTTTGAAAATGTGACATTGCCACTGACTCATACCATTTGGTTATGATCTCAGCTGATGATAATGTTAAAGAATGCAAGTTTCACACTTAAACTTTTGTCTGATAGACTGTATATTTCAGTTTTGCAATTTGTTTGCTGTGGTAGTCAGTCACTGAACATATTCATAATGAGCTGCCAATATAATTTAAATAAAATAACATCAAAGTTTATTACACAGAAGAGAAGAAAATCAGGATATACTTTACACCAACTATCTGGAATAGTCATATTGGGTCTTCGGAGGAGTGTAGTCAGAGTTAATTCAGTGGCACCATGTCTTGCTCTCTGTACAGGAGGCTGCAAGAATATGGAAGACCAGTATTTATAGGCAATTCTTTAGTTTGGCGAACATACACATTTCTGAGACCAGAAACATGATGCCAGGATGGCATGTTGCCCTCCTGGTGCCAGGGTCAACAATGTCACAAAGTGATTGCAGAGTAAACAGCCAGATATCATGGCACCAATGACCAATAGGAAGGAGGAATGGAATCCTGAAAATGATTTCACAGATATAAAAGGAGATTGAAAAGCAGGGTCTCCAAATCTCTATCCCAGTCCCATATGTTAGACAGCACAGAAATGATTGAACATATGCCAAAAACGAAAAAAAAACCTGGTGTAGGAGGGAAGGTTTCTGAGGCATTGGGACCAGCTCTGAGCAGGTTGGACCTGCAGAAGATGGATGAGTTGCAGCTTGGCAGGACTGGGACCAACATCTCTGCAGGCAGATTAACTAGTGCTGTCGAGGAGGATTTATATGAGATTAACAAGCGACTGGAACCAAGATGCAGCTCAGAACCAAAATTGGTAAGAGGAAGTAAAAGGGTAATAAGCAGAAATAGAAGACAAATGCAGCATAACATAAGATGAAAATGAAGAAAAATATGAAAAATACTGAATAAATGGCTCTCTATTCGATTATTTGAATGCACAAATTGAGGTAAACTGATATGATTCAGTTTGTGATAGGCTGACTAACTTTGGGAATTGAAAATCTAAGGACATTCTATATATATAGGAGGAATAGATTAAAAAAAGGAAAAGGAGGTGGTGCAGTCCTAATTAGCATTCCTAATCAGCAATGACATTGGTAAGCGAGCACCTTCAATGAAATGACAGAATCAGTCTGGGCGGAACTAAGAAACAGCAAGTTACAGATTGTATTGGATTAAAGGTGGTGGGTTATAAGAATGCAAGAAACAACAGTACATCTAAAACCTAACAAAAAACGACCAAAAAATCGATGAAGGAAGTGAAAAGGGAATATGAATGCAAGCTAGTAAGGAACAGAAAGGATACATTCAGGCCTATTGTAGTGAAGGAAGATGGGAGGTGGGATTGGAAGGTGCTGTCTATGGAGCCCTTGGTGAGTGTCGACAGTGCATCTAGTAGACAGTACACATCGCTGCTGCTGAGCATTCATCATGGAGGAAATGAATGTTTATGGATGTGGAGCCACACAAACCAGGCTGCTTTGTCTCGGATGTTGTCAAGCTTTCTGAGTGTTGTTGGAGTTGTACTCATCCAGTAACTGGCGGACAGCCTCTGAGGAGTCAAGGGAGAATTACTGACCTGCTTTTGCAGCCACTATTTATATAGTTTGTCCAGCTTAGTTTTTGATCAATGGTAAACCCCAGGATGTTGGTAGTGGGGGAATTCAGTAATGGTAACATCATTGAGTGTCAAGTGGCAGTGTTTAGATTTGCCTCCTATTGGAAATAGTCATTTGTGTGGTATTTGTATATGTGAATGTTTCTTACCGCCTTTCAGCCCAAGCATGATATTGTCCAGGTCTTGCTGAATTTGAACATGGATGGCTTTAGTATTTGAGGAGTCACAAATGGTGCTGGAAATTGTGCATTCATCAGCAAACATGCCCACTTCTGACCTTATGATGGAGGGAGGTTCATTGATGATGTAGCTGAAGTAGACTGACCCTGAGGAATTTCTGCAGAAATGTCCTGAAGCTGAGATGACTGGCCTCCAACAACTACAACCATCTTCCTATTTGTCTGATATGACTGAAACCAGCTTGAGAGTTTTCCCTTGATTCCCATTGACTTGCTCGGGCTCCTTGATGGCACACTTGTTCAAATGTGGCCTTGATGTCAAGGGCAGTCACTCTCACCTCAGCTCTGGAATTCATCTCTTTTGTTGATGCTTGAAACGAGGCTGTAATGAGGTCAGGAGCTGAGTGGCCCTGGCAGAACTTAAACTGGGCATCTCTAAGCAGGTTGTTGCGGAGCGGGTGCTGCTTGATAGCACTGTTGATGACTTTACTGATGATTGAGAGTAGACTGATGGAACGGTAATTGGCCGGGTTGGATTTGTCCTGCTTATTTTAAATCCGGGCGATTTTCCACATTGTCACATAGATGGCCGTGTTGTAACTGCATTGGAAGAGCTTGGCTAGGGGTGTGGTAAGTTCTGGAGCACAAGTCTTCAGTGCTATTGATGAAATATTGTTAGGGCCCATTGACTCTGCAGGATCTAGTACCTCCAACTATTTTTGAAAATCACGTGGCGTGAATCAAATTGGTTGAAAACTGGCAGCTGTGATGTGGGGGATCATTGGAGGAGGACAAAATAAATTATCCACTTGACACTTCTGGCTGAATGTTGTTACAAATGCTTCAATCTTATTCCTTATCCTAAAGTGTTCAGCTTGTGTATCATTGATAGAAACAATATATATTGATGGATGTTTCCACAGGCTAGTGGCTGTAGAACCATAATAACTAACCTCAGTATAAGAGGCAAGCCATTTAAGAGTGAGAAGAGGAGGAATTTCTTCACTCAGAGGCTGGTGAAGCTTGGGAATTCTCCACCCAAAGGCTGTGGAATCTCATTCATTGAGCAGGTTCAACTCAGAAATCAAATGGTGGTGAACATTGTGCGATCATTGGCAAACATCTCCACTTGTGACTTTATAATGGAGGGAAAAACATTGATGAAACAGCTGGAGATAGTTGGGCCCAGGACACCACCATGAGGAACTCCTGCAGCAATGTCCTGGAGCTGAGAGACTGACCTTCAACAACCAGATCCATCTTCCTATGTGCCAAGTATGACTCCAACCAGCAGAGAGTTTTCCACCTGATTCCCATTGTTTTCAGTTTTGTTAGGACTCCTTGTTGCCACACTTGGTCAAATGTTTAACTTAGAAAGCGACATTGATGAGATGGTTAGCTATGATCTATAGCTTGCCCCTGTTTCAATGTTCCAATTATCCCACCTCCCTACAGATCATCATACTTCCTTGCTAGCCCATTTTCTGTAATTCCTTCTGTATCATCCCCTTGTATCTGTGGAGTCCACTTTCATTCCTGATCCAGGGAGTTCATCATTATCTGTACAAAGCCTGGTACACTTTATCGAACTCAACATAGCGGCCTTTAAAGTGTGTCAGATTATAATTACAGAAAAGGGAGTCTCCGTTCCTCTGTGGCTGCAGCTCAATTCTCTAACATTGCTGGTCTGTTAAGGGGGTCCAGAGTCACAATGGTTGAATGGGACTTTTATGTTAAAACCAGCACTTAGCATTTCATGACCTGACCTTTTAAATTGGTTCCATCAAACTCCTTCTGAAGTTACATTGTGAGTAAATGTGCCAGAATCGTTGAAATTCTGTCTCTGCAGAAAGTTCAGTAGTTTGATTTAATTATTTGCATGTGTTGGTTCCACTTTACATAAGAGAAGACTCAAGCATTAATCTCCAAGACTTGACATCTCCTTTGGCTTGGTGTCAGTTTTCTCAAAGTATGCTCCTGTGAAATTGATTTATGCCTTCATGGGATCTGGGCCGCACTGGCTGAGCCAGCATTTATTGCCCATTTCCATTTAAATAGAACCATAGATAATAGGAGCAGGAGGAGGCCATTCGGCTATTCATTATGATCATGGCTAACCATCCAGCTCAAAAGCCTGTTCCCACTTTTCATCCATATCCTTGGGTCCACTTAACCCCGAGTGCTATATCCAACTCCTTCTTGAAATCAAACAATGTTTTGGCTTTGACTGTTTTTTGTGGTTGTGAATTTTGCCCCCTCTCAATCCTAAATTGTTTAGCCCCATATCCTTCGGCTGAGAAACCTGGTTCTGGACACTCCATGTTCAACGGGAACACCCTTCCTTCCTGGTCTCATTGCTCATTCCCCTCTCTCAGTTTATAGCCATTCAGATAATAATCTGCATTCCTGAGTTTGCTCTCAAAGTGAATAAACAACCATTTATCCACATTTTGCAGCATCTGCAATGTATTTGTCCACTCAGTCAATTTGTCTAAGTCACATTGAAGCATCTCTGCATTCTCCTCACAGCTTACCTTCCCTTTGAGTCATCTGCAAATTAGGACATATTATATTTAGTTCTCTCATCTAAGCCATTAATATATATTATGAATAGCTGGGGTCTTAGCACTGATCCCTGTGGTACACAAAAGTCACTTCCTGTCATTCTAAAAAAATACTCATTTATACCTTCTTCTTGGTTTGTGTTTGCCAGCCAGTTTTCTATCCATCTACACATGATCCTCTGCTGTAATTTTACATGCTCATCACTTGTGGGGGACTTTACTGAAAGACTTCTGAAAATCCAAATATACCATATTGTATGAGGTGAAACTTATCAGCATATTGAAACCTGACAAAGAATAAATTGCAATATGTCATTGTAGAAACTTGCACAGGCTATACATCATTTGTAGATTGTTATTGACGTCAAAGTATAAACTGTTACAGCAAAAGTTGTTTTACCTGGCACCTTATGAAGAGGACACCTGAAAAATCAGCAAAATACCACAATATTTGCTGTATTATTCAGTCCAACTGTTATAGCTTTTTAATTTATTTACCTCAGTGTAAATATACTGTTGTTCATTTATATGCCCACATGAAATATCAACAGTTGATTCAATTTCAAGTCAATTGCTCCTCAAATACTGTGATATAACGCAATGTTCGAGGGTGCAAATCAGAAGGCTCTCCACCAGTAAATTTTATTTAAAGCAAAGTTGCATTATTATTTATGCTGTAAATAAAGTATAATAGAAATGTGCATACCTCCTGCAATACATTTCTATTAATTAGTGTGTGTTTTTACATTAATTAAGTGGACTTCTTGACTATTCAGAATATTTGATCAACTGGCAAACTCCTGCCCATAGGTGCTGGGTAATAAAAACAATTGTAATTGTAATTGTTCAGTTAAGATAAAATTGTCAGCAGTTGCATCCTGGCAGTTTCTCAAATTCCTGATGAAGAATGAAAGATTTGCATTTTTATAGCTCCTTTCATGACCTCTGCATCTACCTCTTCATTACATAGCATCTAAGTAAGTATTTCTTTGAAATGTAACATTTGTAATGGAGACCAAAAGGTTGACAAAACTGGTGGTGATGAGAGCAAGGGAGACCATAGATGGGTCAAAATTACTTCATGAAAAGATTAGGAATGGAAGGATTGCTGGAAAAGGATAAAAGTTGTATTAATGGCACCTCCTTAGGATTCTCATGAATTTTCTGTTGAAAATATAATGGATGATTAGAGGATGCTTTTGAGAATTGAACCTCAAACACCAAAGGTTCATCCGATAGGAAGGAAGTATGGACAGGCAGCAAAAGTGAAAGGATTACTGAATCTTTTTGAAGACCATAGGCCATAGAAGACTAGTTCAACATTTTCGGTCCCCTTCTCCAAGAAATACTTACTGGCATTGAAGATAATCCAGAGAAGATTCACTAGGCTGATACTGGGTTTAGAGGGATTGTCTTATCTGAAGTGGCTGAGTCGATTGCTCCTGTCCTTATTGGAATTTAGAAGAATGAGAAGCATTTTTGAAACATACAAGATTCCCAGGGGACTTGACAGGATAGATGTGAAGAGTTGTTTCACCTTGTGAAAAATTCTACGACAAAAGGGCATTACCTAAGAATAAGGAGTCCCATCTAAATGCAAATGAGGAGGAATTTCTCTCTCAGTGGGTCGTAAATCTGTGAAGATCTTTACAGTCAAGGCTGGGTTGTTAAATACAGTATATACAAGGATGAGATAAACTGATTTTTAATCAGTAAGGGAATCAAGAGTTACAGGGAAAAGGGTGGAAAGTGGAGTTGTGAATTATCAGATCAGCCTGGATCTACTGGAAAGAGTCAAAAAAACTACAGTGCTGGAATCCAAAGTAGGCAGGAAGGAGGCTGGAAGAACACAGCAAGCCAGGCAGCATAAGGAGCTGGAGAAGTCAACATTATGGGTGTAACCCTTCTTCAGGACTGGGGGTGGGTGTAGGAGGAACTGCAGATAAAGGGGGTGGCAGAGGCAGGGTGGTGATGCAGGGATAGGTGAAGACAGGTAGTGGGTACAACCTGGTGGGTCAATGGGAGAAATGAAATTGGTTAGTGGCAGAGAGGAGGGAAAGGGAAGGGGAATTAAAATAGGCAGTGACTGGGAGGTCCAGTCGGCCCCTGCGGGCCTGGCTGAGATGCTCAGTGAACTGTTCCCTCAGTTTACATTTGGTCTGCCCGATTGGACCTCCCAGTCACTGCCCATTTTAATTCCCCTTCCCACTCCCTTTCCGACATGACCATCCTTGGCCTCCTCCATTGCCACAACAAATCAAACCGCAAATTGGAGGAACAACACCTCATCTTCCGTCTGGGCACTGTACAGCCTGGAGGACTCAACACTGAGTTCTCCAAGTTCAAATAACCTCCCTTCTCATCCCCCGACTCTCTTCCCAGCCCCTCTCCCTCCCTTCCACTCGTCCCTACCACCAACCGAATTCATTCCTCCCATCAACCAACCAGGTCGTATCTCTGCCTGTCTTCACCTATCCCCACTTCGCCACCCTGTTCCCACACCCTTGCCTCCCCCTTTATCTGCAGCTCCCCCTACACCCATCCCCAGTCCTGAAGAAGGGTTACACCCGAAACATTGACTTCTCCACCTCCTGGTGCTGCCTGGCTAGCCAAGGTTCTATTGGAAGAGCAGACTTGATGACCAGAATGGTCTACTCCTGTTCCTGTGTCTTCATGTCTTATGGCCTTAAGGACATAAGAAGGAGAGGGTTAAAAGTTTGAATGACGGATTCTGGAAACTTTGACTCTGGAATATATTATAAATATACCATCCAAAATCAAGCAAATGCTTGAGACTTTGACATTTATAGAGCAGAGGGTTTCAATTTGCTGAAGGGGTTTCAAAAAGTAAATCCACTGGGACGTATGAATTGCATCCAGCATATTTATAGAAACAAGGGAGATAATTTGTCAAATATTTTAGAGAGAGAGGGAGAGAGAAAGAGAGAGTTTAATTGATTGAAAACAGGCAAATGCAGTTCTCTCAATCAAGAAGAACAACAAAGACACAGTGATTAACTCTGGATCCATTCAACTGAACTCCATGACTACAAACTGAAAGGAGTCAGAAACAAATAACAATATAAATTATGGTTTTGAAAGGATAGATCTTGTCTGACAAAGCACAGATTTTTTTGTGGTGCTGATATCCTTGGTTGATGGGAACTCAGAATATAATTTAAATAACATCACAGAATCCTGACAGTGCAGATAGAGGCCATTTGGCCTATCGGGCCTGTACCAACACTCCAAAAAAGCACTCCCCCCCCCAGATCCACCCTATCCCTGCTCTCTTTCACTTTCCATGGCTAATCGACCTAAATTGCACATCCTTGGACTGTGGGAGGAAACTGGATCACCCAGAGGAAACCCACACAGACGGGGGAGAGCATGCAAATTCCACGCCAATAGCTGCTTGCGACTGGAATCACACCCATGTCTCTGGAACTTTATCAATTACAGGAGATTGATAAAGTACTACATGATAACACCCTTTAGAAACAATGTAGATGTAGATGAAAATAATTGGTTAATGCAAAAAAAACCAAAGAATACAGATTGTATCTCTATCATCTCGCACCACTGGGACTTGGCCTTAGCTGCACCGTTGAATTTCGAGTCGAGAGTGCAGTGCTGGAAAAGCACAACACATCAGGCAGCATCCAAGGAGCAGGGAGAATCGACATTTCAGGCATAAGCCCTTCATCAGGATCTGCGCCATTAAATTTGCCAGACCACAGGAAGTAACCTGTTGAAGCCAACATGGGGTTTTCAAACGCTTTTAGAAAGTGCTGTGCACCATTAAATGAGAAGAAAAGCAATTATTTTGCAGAGATCACCTTACCCATTGGTATAATTCCAAAAAGCTGGAAGCACTGTAAGTTCTTTGGAAATTGAGACACACCTCAGAGTTCATGTTGTCAGAGCATACCAGATCAAGTGGCTGATTAGAGATGTACAATCTGTAGCTCTAAGAGAATGGGTTATGATGAATGGCAAGTGTTAAATAAACTATCACAGAAGTTTTGCTAGGACCTTTTCTATTTATGGTGTATATTAAAGACTTGGAATTTTAGTCTTAATGCATGTAACCTAAATTCATATAGACACAGATAAAGTACTGTTTATCAGAAGGAGGTACAGAGGCTAAGAATTCTGTGGTGAGTAACTTGTCTCCTGACTCCCCAAAGTCTGGTCACCATCTATATCGCATAAGTCAGGAGTGTGATGGAATACTCCTCAACAGTAGCAGCAACTTTTGAAACTCATCAATGCCTTTTAGTAAGCACCTTCCAAATCCAAAACCACTATCATCTAGAAGGACAAGGACATCTGATAGATGAGAACACCATCTGTAAGTTCCCCTCCAAGCTACTTCCCATCCTGACATGGAAATATGCTGCTGTTTCTTCAGCGTTGTTGGGTCAAAATGTTGGAACATCCTTCCTAACAGACTTGTGGATGTACTTACACCAAATGGAACGCAGCTCACCACCACATTCTCAAGAGGAATTAGGAGTGATAATTAATGCGATGAGTCAGTAAAGCCAAAGCCCTTGAATGAATAAAATATATATATATACATACATTGCATGGGTAAAATAGAACCAACTCAGGGGAAACATTAAGGATTCCTGGGAATACTGGCTGACTCATTTCACTGATTGCCCAAACATTTCTGCTTTATTTCAAGATGTTAGTTGGAAAAGAAAAATATTGCAGCCAACCCTTATTCAGTCTGACACTAATTATATAGTAAACCAGGTTACAAGTGTACATCTCCAAATTCAACAATACTCCAGATTCCATGAGAACATCTTTATATCTTCTAAAGTAAAACCCAAAATCATATTGTCTACTTGTGTTTAACTGATCACTATTGACATTTAGTTAACAACTTAAGTTCAGATTTCCAGGAACTATGCTAAAGCTGTTCTATTCTGAAAATAAAATTTCCATTATCTTACCAGATTATAGGGCTGGTCCCTCATTATAGAGAGACATGACCAGTGGTGGTTTAACCTTGGGGTCATCATGCCTCAGAATGTGGGGATGAGTGGGGGGTGGGGGGGAGCCAGGGTGAGAAGGACAGTCTTTCATGGTAACCTCAGCTGGTATGGGAATTGAGTCCATGATGTTAGCATCACTCTGCATCACAAACTAGGTATCCAGCCAATCGAGCAAACCAACCTCGTATCTTATACTCTAGCATGGCCAAGGGTGGAATTCCATGTACTGTGTGGCACAAAGTTATGGAGGAGATTCGACAGCTATCAGAGGCAGTGATATTGAAAAGTAGGATTTGGGTGTGGTGTTGAAAGGAAGGGCTGTGAGAATGAACTGAAAAGCTTTAATGAAATGAGAAGTTCAATAGGAGTCATAAAAAAAGGTGTATAAGATAATGAAAAGGATGGAGAAAGTAAAGTACGTTATGAAGGTTGGTTTTAGGATTGCCATCTGGAACCAGACCTGATAAAAGGTCATCAATCTGAAATATTAAATTTCTCTCTCTCTCTCTCCACAGAAGCCATCAAATTAATGAGTGCTTCTACCATTTTCTGTTGTTATTTCAGATTTTGTACCAACCACATTTCTTTGTTTATGTAATAATTATGTAGCAGTAGCTAAAATGAGCTACTAGGAAGTTTTGTTCATAAATTAAGAAAAAGCAAGATGTTTCAATATGAAGACACTGGATGTGGTTAGTGTGTTGGGTGAATAGGTCAATGGACTGAACAGTGCTTTTGTGTTTGAAATGAATAATGTAATAATCTTATTCAGCTAATTGTTTCTATTTGGGTAAGGTATAGCGGTTGAGAGTAGTTTGTACAGCATTCTACATGAAAACGCAAGCTTGGCATATCTGCAATTCTGCTGTATAGAATCCACATTGTTTATATGTGTGCACTTCTTTGAATAAAAACTAAAGAACATTACCTTTACCATAGCAGTTGGCAATATATTTTGCGTATTTGTAGGCTTTTCGATATCATGTTACTATTGTTTATTACACAAATGTCTTCAAAGTGAAAATTACATATGGTAGTTTGTTATGGCCAAAAGATGCTTTTATTTTCACCTCTAATTGTTCCTTTCTCCTACAGGTCTGATGAGTCCTTACAGGAAATGATTTCATGGTTATTTGATGCCATAAAATACAACTGGCTAGCTTTCTAAATGTGAGTCTTGATCATGTATTTCACTGTTGTAGTGGGCATTGTAGGTGAGTCCAAACACAATCTTTACACAATTACAATTTTGTGGGACAAAGATCTGCTACCCACAGCATGGCCTCATTAAAAAAACCCAGAAGCTGGCCTGCACAACACAGAAATCAAGCCTGTCAACACATACAGAAACTACCCAGAATGCCCCAGTCTTGGTCAAACAGGCTAATATAGAAACCAGACATGGTCTAGCTACTCCCAGACCAGAGAATATTCTCCCTAAACAACCTTAACAGTAAAGCTCCCAGCCCTGATTAGCACTGTGTGTCCCAATTCCCTAAGAGCAGGCTCATTTCCCATTGAAACCAATACCACATATACAAAGAGGCAGACCAACAGACCCTCGAAAACTTCACTCACAGGAGGAACACAATGGACACACCTGAATGTCAGGTGAAGGGACATTTACACATATTCACACGGACGGGAAATACAAGGAAGAATCCTCTAAAGACCTTCTCACCCACTCATGGAGATGGCTGGAATCTCCTGTGTCAATTACAAATGAATTGCTACTGTTGGATGCTTGATTAACTTCCATCCAGTTTATTCTGGTTTTAATTGCATTCCAATTTCCATCATTGTACTGTAACTGCTTTATAATTATCAGCTCTGTGTTGTTCCCCTATAAAGCATGCCTGCATCTTCTCTTCTGGGAAGAGCATTCTGGCCACCTGTGCAGAGAAGGTTCTGTGTCAGCCTGGTCAATTTCTCTTTCGCATTAGCGCTTTGTTTAATTAACCGCGTGTCAATTTCACTGCGATCCTCATTTGTGGTCGTTGATCCATTGGGCTAAATTTCTCCAAAACGTTTCCAGTAGGATTGTTGGGTAACAAACTTGAATAGGACTCTGTCCAGTTTTTATTTCCCTAATCCGGGTTAACTGAAATGTCTTTACCATCACCATGCTCAAAATTAACCAATGCAATACAGAGCAGGGACCTAAGCCAAGTCTGCCATGGTTCACAACTACTTACTGAATTGACTTCTAAAATATTGGACAGCAAACAGTGTTTCTTTACTTTAACGAGTGATTGGTATGATTTTATCAGCAATAATTTTTTCAGTATGTTTGGTTGACCAATCAACACCAGTCAAGGGTCTTTAAATTGTTTCTTCTTTGTAGGATCTTACTTTGTGTTTGGGGGATTTCGAAAAGGCCAAAATACCTACTGTTCAACATTGACATGGACTGACCATTTCCTGCAAAGTAAGTTCCATATAATTTGATATAATGAAGATTCACTGAGCTGCCTATTGCAGTGCTACAGTAATATGGCAGTGTCCCACATATCAGAGAGAATGCAATGACAAATACTGACCCACTGTGTTCGCTATGCTACCACCCTCTTTCCGTCTGCAAGAGGAAGCAAGAGAATTCAGCCTGAAGGTCAGATTTTATATAACCACGACATAAAACTTGCAGCAGTAAGAACTTGATCAGATTTATCACAGTAAGGTGTTTAGAGGGAATAATTTTAGACCACTATTGAACATTATTCATGTTACTAACCATATCATTACTTTGCTACTCTCTGTGGATGCTATCAAGGACTTTGGCAGAGTGAGCTTGGCTATTTTTTATTTGCTGTCCTTAATGGACTCAGCTTCCCGGAATCCTTCACATGTTTTATATGTATTCATTCCAACCAGAGAAGTGACTCAATGCATTAATGTTCCAGTTGTAAGGTAATGTGCTTTAAATTTTGGCAACACACGCACAGGTAGTGATGATATTCAGAGACATCAGCTAACTTTCACTAGCTCAGCTGCTATGTGGCCCATCAGGTTGTTGAGACCTTGAGAATGATAGCTGCTCAAATATTAATCAGAGCAGCACTCTGTGCATTAACACCACTCAACAGATGCTGACAATGGCAGCTTCACATTAATGAGTCACTTAATAACTTTTCCCAGGAAAACAAATGTTCATGGAACAAACCCAATAAAATCTTATATCTTCTATGGAATGTGTTGCTTAAAGTTGCACTGCACACATTTATAAAATTGAAAGCACAAGATCAGTAGCAAAGTGGAAAACAGATTGTTTTACCCCAGACCAACATTAATTTTGGAATAATTGTTCTAACAAATAAAAGATTAACATCATTTTTATTGACAAAATTTAAAAACACCTTTCTGTCCAACAAACTAACATTATGGTATTTAAATATATTATTCATTCATATGGAGAGATATAATGAACTTGTATCTCTCCAATATAGCTCCCAAAAATGACTTATATGTCTATAGCACTTTCCTAATCTCAGTCTTTTACAGAACACCTATTGTCCATGTGCAAGTATGACCCTGACCTTCCCCTAGTCGGTTATTTTAACAGTGTCTTGCTTGTATGCTCACTTGTTTGTCATCGACATGCTGCAATGCTCCAACAACATCACAGTGCAAACTGAGGAGCAACATCTCATCTTCAAACTAGGCAATTTACAACCTTCTGCACTCAGTATTCAGTTCAACATCTTCAAACTGTGAACCCATTCTTTCCCTTTCTCTTAGCTTTGTTATATTCTCTTTCACCCTCTCTCCTGTACCCTAGTAGGACTGTCTGTTCTTTCCAATCTGGCAGTTAAACACACCATTGTTCTGTGGGAAGAAAGTGAGGACTGCAGATGCTGGAGGTCAGAGGCGAGAGTGTATTGCTGGAAAAGCACAGCAGGTCAGACATCATCGAGGAGCAGAAGAATCGAGGTTTCGGGCATAAGTCCTTCATCAGGAACATCATTATTCTGCCTTTCTCACATTCCGATTATTTAACCTGAACTATGAACATTTGTTCTCTCCCAGCACTCCAACCCCAACTCTCATTGTAGCATAAAGAGCCCCTTCCACATGATGAAGAGTCATCTAGACTCAATGTTAGTTTGCTGTCTCTCCATGGATGCTGCCTGACCTGCTGTGATCTCCAGCATTTTCTGTTCTCGGTTCAAATTCCAGCATTTGCAGTAATTTTCTCCTACTTTTACAGTCAATTAAGTTGTTGGAATTGTAAACATTGAAATCCAGCTGCCAAACTCTACAGTGTAAGATTCAACAAACATCAGCGTTATAATGATTAGATAATTTATTTTTTGCGATATTATAGAGGGATAAATATTAGTCAGGACACACGCCCCTACATTTCTTTGGCATATTATCATAGAATCTCTTACATTCACTTATAAAGGTAGAATCAGACCTGATTTAACATGTTATTCAATAGATGCACACCAACAGAGCAGCCCTTCTTTAGTAACAGCCTCAAGTATCACCCTGCAAGATGATTATTTAACACATGGTATATGTTCTGTTATTTTCTATTTTATTTTGTGTGAAATTATTTATTTTTGGTGGGTTAACTTGTCCACTAAAATAAGAGATAGCAATTTTATGAATCCATTGTTAATGCCATTAATTTCAGCAAAACCCATTGTTGCTGAGCATCACAGAACACACTAAGTCAGCCAGTCAACCAGTTCCCAAAATAAAAGCAAACTACTCCAGAAAAACAGAAAATCTAAAACAACATCAGTAAGTGCTGGAGAAATTTAACAGGTCTGGCGGCATCTGTGGAAAGACAAGCAAAGTTATCATTTCAAGTCCAATTTTCTTTGGTTCAGTAAGCTCTATTTTTCAGATGTTGTCAGGTCTGCTAAGTATTTCCAGCCTTTATTTTCTGCTTTTACTTCATTTGATGACCAATGCTGGCTCAGGACTGTGGTTATGTAAAATGTGTGCTGTTGTCTTAAATGAATATCAGATATGCTTTAGTAAATCAGATGCATCAAGTAGAGAAAGTTACAGGAAAGTCACTCATTGACGTCTTGAATTGACCTAATGTCAGATCTTCCAATCTAAGGGATTCCCTAACTCAAGCTCACCACCAAACATCTTGTCAATGTGCAGCAACATTAAATGTACTTGTGATTGGGAACAGTTTTGAGATGTTTAAATTATTATATATGTGGCTGAATAAAGAACTCATTAGAAAATTTCAACAGGATTTCAGGAAGGCAGATCATGCCAGAATACCTGGCTAGAGTTCTTTGGGGAGATGGCCGATGTAGGAATGACTCCTAACATTACATCGTTCAAACTCCTGGGCTGTTTGTGGATTCCACACAGAACCCAGGTGGAGGGTTTTCAGTGGAGTTGGTAAAAGTGGCAAACATTGTGCTTAGGATGACCGGTGCTTGGAGTGACTGAATTAGGTGAGATGTGAAATTTTGATTTCTGAGATTTAATCAGCAGTTTATTGTAGTGTGTCATGCCTCACACCAGCCTGTAGTAGTTTCATTCACAATGTATTTGCATATCATGAATACTCACTAGTGTGCCTAATGCTTTTATTTTATTTGTTGCACTGTGGGAATCATGGAGCACCTCGTTCACATTTATTTAAAGGTGAAGAACAGCGGTTGGCTTTGTGCAGTTATGCTTAAAATCAGAGGTATTCCTTGTTTAACTCAGTGACAGGAGAATGACAGGTTAGGATGGGCAACGTTGAGTTTGTGAAGAGGTGTGGTGTGGATTGAGACTGGGTACATTGAGGAGAGATGTGGGAAGGGGTTGGCATCCAGGGTGAGGTAGGGATGTGGTGAATTTCTGGGGACAATTAATGAATAGAAGAACATAGAGAGTCTAAAGAATAGTTTCAATACTCTCAAAACAGGGGCTCATCTCAGGGTGTTGGCAAGGTCCTTAATTGTCATGCGTCATCTACAACATTAAGTAACCCCCATTGATAATGACCTTGTATACTATCCTCTACAATGCGTTAAAGGGAGGGCTGGTTGAGTCCAGAAAATCAGTTGTCTCCAACAGAGAGATACGTACAATACTAAATGCGATCATGAATATTCAACAAAGAGCGAACAAAAAATAACATTGTTCATTTCACAATAAAATGTGATGATGTTTCATGATATGTTATTATTGTTTGAGAATCTGGGTTTCAAAGTAGAAGGACAAAGTTTGGACGTAAATTGAAATTATATTTTTTATTGTAATTTGAGAGATAGAGAAGGGAATACATGTTTTTTTAGCTTCACTCATTATTTATTCTGATTGATAACATGATATCTGGAGATTAGTTTTGTTTACATGTATTTTAATGTGATCTTTATGTGCTTGAGGTGAATAGTTCAGTGTATAAGTAAAGAAGGATGGAAGAGGGGAAAAAAGTGCAGTTGCCTAGCAACTGGAGTCCAGCAACACAGGAAGTCAGAACTAACCAGAAGAGATCAGGCCGTGACCAGCTTCATTGACAGAATAGAATTCCTTGACAGGGGAGTTGCTGTAATGAACAGTCTCTAAGCAGTCTGGGCTAAAAAGAGTGGCGTGGAGTTCAGGAAAAGAAAAGTTCCAGAAGCTGTTGAGATGTCAGAAAGGAAGATATCCCACAGAGCTATTGAAGATAAGAATTTAAGTAACACATACTAAATGGCAAGTGAGCTAGTAATTGAACTCTTATTGTTCACCCAATAAGATGGTGACTCATTGAACTGGTTCCTCTATCTCTCTCCCCACCTCCTTCTGTTGATAGACCTTATATTGGCGGATGGCAATTTCTGCCTAAACCCTCTTGGCCAATGACCATGGACAGCTAGTCATGATGCCAGGGTGACCATTGTCCCCGTGCCAACCTCTATTTGAAAGTTAGTTTCCATTCTTTCTAAGAACAACATTCCTATTTTCCAAAACACTGCATTCATAATACTCTAGTGGGGTGCCCAACAAATCAGATTTTTTTGTTTGTAAAAGGGTAGTTATGACTGTAAACATTTAAATGAGATCTCATTTAAATACTAAATAATACTACTAGAGGTCAGTTTTACAAGGGATCCTGATTTCCAATCGAATGGAGCTTTCTTACACATGCTCACTACAATGGTGCAGCAGCAATTGAACATATGTATATCACTACATCATGACAATAAATGTCATTAGTCTCTATCTTTATGTTGCTTAGAGTGTGCATACATTTTAAATTATCCCCATTGGCAGTCTTCTTGGACAAGCTCCTTTACAGTAAGTAGAAGGAAGGGTCAACTGAATCTGTATGTGAAGACATGTCCCAAAAGACTGGTGAGTAGAAACCTGGAAACCTGCCTGAATATTTAATAAAGCGTGTGCACTATTCAAAACATCTTCTCCAAAAATGAAGGCAATATCCCTTCAAGCCCTTTAACCATTAATAAGAACATAGAATTCAGATAGAGTCTATTCAGCCCTATGAGCCTGCTACACCACTCAATAGATCATGGCTGATCTTCTACACCAACATCAATTTCCTGCTCTACCTCTCTACCACCTGATGTTGCTAGTATAAACAAATCTATCAAACTCAGCCTTCAATATACTCAATGCTGGACATCCACAGCCCTCCAATGCAAAGAATTCCAAAGATTTGTTGACCTCTGAGTAAAGAAATTTGTCTCGGCCCTAAATACTCTTATTCTGAGTGCAAACTATGAGGCATGTCATTATGTCCACCTCTTTGTCAAGCTGGTCTTCAGGAGTATGTTTGTGTTTTAGACATATTTGTGTGTACAATGTATGGTGCACTATTTATACTTGATATATATTTTTATGAAATACATGTGCCTGCTGTGTGTTCATTAATGTCCTAAGATTTCTATTCCTCTTGCTCAGTCTGAGTGCACCCTGGTGACTGCAGCTGATGTGGAGACAGTCTGCTCATTGTTATGCACTGTTGCTCTTGGCAGCTGTCTCATAGATGTTTACAGCACAGAAGAAGCCCATTTGGGCTATCGAACTGCTCTGTTATCTTCAGGGATCTGCGGATATGCACACCAATGTCCTTCTAATGTTCAGACCTTGCTAGGGCCTTACATTCATAGTGCAATCCCTTGCCCAAGTGTATTACCTCACCCTTTTCCAGTTTGAATTCCATTTGTCACGGCTCTTCCCAGATGACCAGCCGTTTGATATCCTCCTGCAGTTTACAGCTTTTCTCCTCAATACTTACCACCTTACCAAATTTTGTGGCATCTGTGAACTTCTTGACCATATCCCCTTAATTTAAGACCATATCATTAATGCACATCATAAGCAGTATGGACCCCGAAGCAAGCATTGTGGAACCCCAGTGGAAGCAGACCTCTGGTCACAGAAATATCCCTCTGCCATCCTGGCTTTCTGCCAATTTTGGATCCAATGTGCCATTTTGCCTTGGATCTCATGAGCTCTTACTTTCTTGAGCAATCTACTATGAGAGATCTTATCAAATGCTTTGCTATGCCCATGTAGACCACACTATTTACACTCCTAGTCACATCCTTAATTAAGAAAGATAGCATCTGCATTTTTATAGCACGTTTTACCACCTCAAGATATTCTAAAGCATGCTACAGCAAAGTAAATATGTTTGAAGTATTAATGAGAAAACACCTTTTGGTTAAAGCTTCATATATTGCACTCATCAGTACGGAGCAAAGAAAAATCGTCCTTCTGAGCTGCGGCAGCTGAGTGTATAGCTATATGGAACTCCCACACATGCTGATCGATAATGCTGACTCATTGATATACACATGGACAGGGCACTGCCAAACATGGATCTCGGAGATCTGTGCAACATGAGAAACAAATTAGGGGAAAATGAGCCCAAGAATGCCAAATTTCAAAGAGGACAACAATTTATACTGTATGAGTAAAAGGTAAATTTGCCACACTCTTACCAGACCATAGTGCAGCTCTCTCATTAGAGATAAAGAGAGACAGAAAGCCTGGTGGTGCTTTAACCTGAGGGTCACCACACCTCAGGCGAGGGAAGAGGTTGAGAAGGAGAGTCCTTCATGGTAACCTCAGCCGGTGCTGGAACTGACCCATTCTGTTGCCATCACACTGCATCACAAACCAGCTGTCCAATCATATAATGAAGAATAGGGTGATTATTGATTGGCAAGTTAATTCAGATTGATTGAGGCATTGCCATGAAAAATGTATCAGTGCAATATTATATTCCTGGTCAAAAGCTGCATGTTCCTTTTTCCTGTAGAAGACAGATTCCTTTGTATGAATATATGTAACTTCTAGCAAGTGTAAATGAGTCATTGCTGATAATATCAAATCAGTAGTTAACATAATTCTTAGCACATGTGAAATTGTTTAGCCAGTGTTGTCCAGTTGTAGTATTGCATTATGTTCTGGGTTACGCAAGTATGGACTGGTGGAGAATACTCAATACTGTCGATTATAAACAGCCAAAGGCACATGCTGTTTGATATCATCCAAAATTGTTTAGAACAGATGTCCTTCACACCTAGTATCACATCATCACTGACACCCATATGCCACATTACTCATTTGTGTGGGAAGAAAGATGTATTTTTGGTTTGGCTCAATTGATCGGATCATTGGTTAGTGTGACGCTGACAGCATGGATTCAATCCCCACACTGGATGTGATTACTCCTTCCCACTACCTGAGGTATGATGGCCCTCAGGGTAAGTGCCCACCAGTCATCTCTCTCTGATGAGATAACAGCCCTATGGTCTGGTAAGACTATGGTGACTTGATCTTTTTGGCTTGATGGCTGTACCCTGTTAATGGAAAATACTATTTATGTTGCTAATGCATAGTAGCAACATGAAAGGACTAACTTTATTTGTTGCTCGCATTTTTTAGATATCTTACTCTTCCTGGTAATTTGAGGCCTGAAAGTGGCAGACTTAGATCTATTTGTGGCCATGTGTGATGTACAATAAGTATTGATCTGATTGGCATACCTTTGATGTGCCCTATTATAGAGGCTCAGGCAGTATTTATGAGATTGCTAATAGCGTATGTCACTTTTATTCAGCAATAATCAAGTTCTGCACCATCAAGCATCTATTTTTGAAGTGTGACAATTGTTAAAGGCCACTCAGCCCTCTGAGCTTGCTCTGCCACTCAATATTCCTGAGAGAACTTTTTTTTTCTTCATCTATTTTAAATGTATTACCATTATTTTTCAACTCGAACCCTTAGTTCTAGATTCTCTCACAAGAGGAAACATCCTTTCCACATCCACCCAGTCAAATGGCCTTAGGGTCTTATATGCTTCAAGTAAGTCACCTCTGAGTCTTCTCATATCCAGAGGAGTCCAAATGTGTGGCACTGGAAAAGCACAGCAGGAGAATTTGAGGAGCAGGAGAATCGATATTTTGGGCATAAGCCCTTCATCAGGAATGCCTGAAATGTCGACTGTCCCGTTCCTCAGATGCTGCCTGACCTGCTGTGCTTTTCCAGCGCCACACTTTTCGACTCTGATCTCCAGCATCTGCAGTCCTCACTTTTTCATATGCAGAGGATACAGGCCTAGCCTATCTATCCTTTCTTCATAAGACAATCTCTTTTCCCAGGTCACAGAGTGCAACGTGAACTTGCTGGCCTAACTTATTAATTCCTTTCAAAACTGTTTTACAAGCCTTTTTAGATACTCTGAACAATACCTCTTGATTTAGGTTACCGTAAAATATCAGATTAGAGGTCAAATAGCCAATCAATATGAACTATTTAGCCAGGTGCTTCACATTCATAGAGAGCATTTTATGAGACTGACATATTTAAAAAACTATAATTGATAGATCTTAATTAGTTTGTCAAATGCAACATATTCTCTCCCAGTGTTCCAGTTAAGAGAAGTCAATGTTCTGACAACAGCTTTTTGAAAATTTCTTTTAAGGGTTTATCTGCTAAAGGCCTACCACACTCTTAGATTTGTATAAATAAATGTGATAGAGCCATAAGAAGCACTATTATATACATTCAAAAACACATATATATTTATATAATATGCACATACCGTACATAAAACACTGTCCAACTCTTCAAAATTAATTTGTGTCAAATAAGTTTCCATATTGTATTGATTACTCAGAACTAATTTAATGTTTAAAAGCTTCATGTATCAAGCGCACATGAATAGAGTATTTCCAGAGATAAATCAACAGGCATAAATTTTACATGCATTTATTTTGACCACGACCCATAGGAAGTAAAATATGGTGAGAAACATTCAGTTATCATTTAATGAAAATTTCTATTGTGACCACATTTTCCTCTTTGAACACACACAGCGACTAAAAGACATCATTAATTCAAGTATGAGCACTTTTTGTTTTATGTAGTTGTGGGATGTGGGTGTCACTGGCTGGGCCAGTATTTACTGCCAGTCCCCAGTTGCCCTGAGAAGGTGGTGGTGAGCTGCCTTCTTAAACAGTCCACATGCTGTAGGTAGAGACATAATGCCCTTAGGGAGGCAATTCCATGATGTTGACCCAGCGGCAATTGATCTCCAAGTCAAGATGATGAGTGACTTGGAGGAGAACTTGCAGGTGGTGGTATTCTCATGTAATCTGTTTATTGTAACTCCAGTAAAAGTTTTACTATTTAGAAACACTAATTACTGTTTCTTTTCTTTCTCTCAGTCTCAAAAACAAGAGAGTTTGTGAATGAACGAGGTGTATTAATGGATGGTGAACTGCCAGAGGATGGATGGTGAGAATCTGCAGTTCATTGCTGTATCTCAAATGAAATCCAAAGTCCAATTCTGTTCTGCCACAGGAGGCTGGTACTTCCCCATTATCTGTGGAGATGCAATCAATATGCCAATGTTTGTCAACATAACCAAGGCCTGTGAGCTTGATCTCATAATTCTTCACCATCTCAGTGTTCTTCAACTGTTTGATCAAATCCTGGATGATCCAAGACTTCTTTTAGTTGAACACTGGGTAAGTCAAAGCTACTGTGTTACGTCTCACAGCTAGTATCTTGCAGGGACTTGCTCAAAATGTCATAAGCATATCATGGCACATGACCTGATGGTATAAAAGCCTCAGTCTCCATCTTATTGGGCCACCTGCAGCATGAACTGTGGAGGGAAGCTTGTTTCCCCTTGTGAGGGTATCCAAGACCAAAATTGGAATAGATTGGGAGGTACAGTAGCACAGTGTTTAGCACTGCTGCCTCACAGTGCCAAGGACCTGGTTTCAATTCCATCCTCAGGTGACTGTGGAGTTTGCAATATTCTCCCTGTGTCTGCATGGGTTTCCTCCCACAGTTCAAAGATATGCAGGTTGGGTTGATTGGCCATGCTAAATTGCATATGGTGTGCATGCTAGATGGATTAATCATTGGAAATGCAGAGTTACAGGAATGGGTTCAGGGTGTTGGTTTGGATGGGATGCTCTTCTGAAGATTGGTATGGACTCAATGGGCCAAACTTTCTGCTTCCACACTGTAGGCATTCTATGATTCAAAGGACAAAGTCTCAGAATAAAGGGTTCCCATTTAAGACAGTGATGGCAAGGAATTTGGGAGTAAATGTCTGGAATTCTCTAGCCCAGAGACTTACGGAGGTTAGAACACTGAAAACATATAAACAGGAGGTAGATAGATTTCTGAAATACCAGAGAGTCGATGGCTATGCTGAGCTGGCATTAAACAAGAGTTGAGGCTTGAGGCAGATTAACCCTGATCATAGAAAATAGGGACACGGGCTTGAGGGGGTAAATGGCCAACTCCTGCTCCTTTTCCTTATGGTCTTATGTTGTTATTTATCCTGTGCTAATCTAAGCCTAATTCATCCTTTAACTCAGCCTTATTAATTACATTGATTCCTTTCCTTCTCCTTGTAGAGTCAGAGAAACATAGAGTCCTACAGCACAGAGACTTGCCCTTTTGTCAAAACTGGTCCATGCTGAACAAAACATCCATCCATGCTAACCCCATTTCCCTGCACTTGGCCCATATCCTTCTAAACCTTTCCTATCCATGTATTTGTCAAAATGCCTTTTAAATGTTGTTAATGTACCTACCTCAACCACTTTTGCTGGCAGATCATTCCATATGCTTACCACCCTCTGTGTAAAAACATTACCCCTCACATTCCCTTTTATTCTTTCCCCTCTAACCTTAAACTGATGTTCTCTGGTGCTCCATTCCCCAACCCTGGGAAAAAAA
>NC_057713.1:13714695-13723855 GCF_004010195.1 Chiloscyllium plagiosum
CCCCACCCCCTCTCCGGCCTATCACCCTCACCTTAACCTCCTTCCACCTATCGCATTCCCAATGCCCCTCCCCCAAGTCCCTCCTCCCTACCTTTTATCTTAGCCTGCTTGGCACACCTTCCTCATTCCTGAAGAAGGGCTTATGCCCGAAATGTCGATTCTCCTGCTCCTTGGATGCTGCCTGACCTGCTGCGCTTTTCCAGCAACACATTTTTCACCTCTGATCTGCAGCATCTGCAGTCCTCACTCTCTCCATGTTTTTCTTTGCAGCCCTTCTTGAATAAGGGCACCACATTCACTACTCTCCAGTCTTCAGGGACCTCACCCATGGCTAATGCTGGTGCAAAAATATCAGCCCAGGCCCCTGCAATTTCTTCTCTAGCCTCTTGCAGTGTTCTTCGATATATCTGGTCAGGACCAGGAGATTTATTCATCTTCATACATTCCAATACATCCAACACCATCTCTACTATGATATAGACTGTCCCCAAGATATGACCACTAACTTTCCCAAGTTCCCAAGTCTTCATGTCTTTCTCCACTGTAAACACAGAGGAGAAATATTCATTGAGGACTATCTCCTGCACACATGTCCACTTTGGTCTTTGAGGGGTCCTATCTCTCTCTAGTTATTCTTTTCTTAATATACTTAAAGAACTTTTTTGGATTCACCCTAATCTTCTCAGCTAAGGCTAGCTTGTGCCCCATTTTCACCCTCCTAATTTATTCTTCAGTAAACTCCTGTATCTCCTGTATACCCTCCGGGGATTCCCTTGATCCCAGTTACCTTTACCTGGACCATACCTTCTTCTTTTTTCTGGTGAAAGCCTCAATATCTCTTGTCATCCAGGGTTCCCTATTCCTGCCAACCTTGCCCTTCACCCTCATAGGAACATGTAGACCTTGAATCCTAGCTATCTCATTATTAAAGGCCTCCCACTTGCCAGAGGTCCCTTTGCTTGCAAACAAGCTACAGGTATCCCCCACATTTTGAACGTTCGCTTTACGCCAATTCACTTTTAGAGAAGACTGAATTTAGTACCTGTTTTCGCTAACTGAAAGAGGACTTTTGCTTTAACGAAAAAAATGTGCGCAGCAAGAATGGCCCGCCAAGTGCTTTCCCTGTAAAGTACACTCGGCATCTCAGCATCAAGCTGCCACAGCTTCGAACTGTGTCTGTGAGCATCTATAATAGATGACCCTCCTTCTCTCTCCTGTATCCATCTCCCACCACCCCAACCTCTGACAGCCTTTACTCTCTGTTAGTGTGCCTTTAGGTTTCATGTGTTATTTGGTATGAATTGGTAGGCTTTTTTTTGGGTCTGGGAACGCTCACACATTTTTCCCGTACAAACTAATCATAATTGCATCTTCCCTTTCCACCATTTCAGATTACGAACCGTTTCATAGGAATGCTCGTATAGCAGGGATTACCTGTCCTCCAATCAACCCCTGCATCTCCTGTCTAATTCCATCAACATTTACCTTACCACTGTTTAGAACTTGAACCTGTGGGCCAGTTTTGTCCCTCTCCATAACTACAGGTGTTCCCTGCTATCTGAAAGTAGAACGTTCCTATGAAATCGTTCGTAAGACGAAATGGTGTAAAGGGATTAAGCAATTACCATTAGCTTATAGGGGAAACATTTGTAAGCATTCCAAGACCCCAAAAAAACCTACCAAATCATACCAAACAACACATAAAACCTAAACTCACACTAACATATACTAAAGATCATCAGAGTTGGGGTAGTGGGAGGTGCAGGAGATTGGGGTGTAGGAGAGAAAGGGAGTTGTGTAAACTGTGTCCCAGGCTCAATCCGTGTGGGGGACATGTTCTGACCAATTTTCAGTGATTTCCCAAATGGGGAGTGCTGCATCTTCGCAAGGGAGCGAATCCGGGTCCTTACACTGCCTGGGTGAGTTCCAGGCTGGCTAGCAGCATTGGATTCGGTCCAGTTGATGTGAAAATGGTATCACCTGCTGGGGTCAGAGTTTGTCAGAAGTTGGGGTGATGGGAGGTATAGGAGACTGGGGTGTAGAAGAGAGAGGAAGAGGGTCATGCAAACAGTGTTCCCAGTTTGACCCGATCGATTTCCACTGATTTCCCAATGTGGGAAGTGCTCCATTTTCATAAGGGTGCAAATCCATGGCTTCACACTGCCTGGGTGACTTCCAGACCAGATTCAGTCCGATTGGTGTGCAAGTAGTGTGCCCAGTTAGGCTGGGGTGCGGGCCGTGTTCTGACTGAGCTTCACCGATTTCCTACGGTGGGAAGTGCTCCATTTGCACAAGGGAGCAAGGGTCTTAAGAGGTGAAGTGAGTAACCAGCAAAGCCTAGGAAAAGTGCCTGTCTGTTTTCAAAACTGTCATGTCAGTAACCAGACAGACTTAGAAACGTGTCTTTACGCTAAGTGTAACAGCCTTACGCGCTCTCTTAGGCTTTTTGGATACCTTAGGGCATGTCTTGCTAATGGATGCACAAAATAAATCGAGGTAAAGCACAGATGCTCAGAGACACAGTTCAAGGCCGTAGCGGCTTGATGCTGAGTGTAGTTCCTGGGAAAGGTGTTTGGCTGCTCCACTCGCGGTGTGCACGCATTTTTTGTAAAAGTGAAAATCCTCTTTCGGTTAACTAAAACAGATAATAAAGCAGGTCTTTCTTGAAAACAAATTGGCATAAAGTGAACGTTCGAAAAGCAGGGGATACTGGTATTCTAAAATTAATAGAACTATGGTCGCTGGTCCCAAAGTGCTCCCCCATTGTTACCTCAGTCACCTGTCCTGCCCTATTTCCCAAGAGCAGGTCGAGTTGTGTCACTTACCTCCAACGTTAGTGAGAAAGCTTTCAACCACATTTACAAGAGAAAATCTGTCGCTCCCTCCCTTAATCCTTTCATTTCAGTCATTTTGTCTCTTCCTATAAACAACTTTGTAAAAAGATCATTCTTTTACTCAGGCCTTTGGCCCCTACTTTCAAACTCACACCCTTGGAGCTCATTTCTTCCAGCATAGGGGTGACACAGTGGCTCAGTGGTTAGCACTACTGACTCACAGCACCAGGGTCCCAGCTTCATTTCCAGCCTTGGGTGGAGTTTGCACTTCTTCCTGTGTCTGCTTGGGTTTCCTCCAAGTGGTCTGGTTTTCTCCTGTAGGTCAGGTGAATGGGCCATGCTAAATTGCCCATAGTGTCAGAGGGTTACTCTTCAGAGGGTCGGTGTGGACTGGTTGGGCCAAAGGGCCTGTTTCCACACTGTCGGGAATCTAATCACTCTGAAAGTTGCCTTGGGACTGCTTGTACGTTAAAAGAACCACATACACAATATATAATTACAAATTTTTATTGAGGAACAAAGGAATGCTATTCACTGAAATCTCTGGATCTCTACAACTTTTTTCCTGTTGAAACCTTTGTAGCCATCAATTTTGTACATTTACCACAAATAGTATAATTATTGAGAGTGGTGTCATTGTTATAAGTGCCATAATTATCATGTGACAGCTCGTTCAATTCTCTAAGGAACACTCAATAGAGGTTATCTGTAACTCTTCACACCAGTGACAGAGGAACATATTCAATAACAGTGCACTGTTTAGATGCATTCATAAACTGAGGCTTCACTTCCTAAATCAGGTTCATTAGATTGAGTATCCAATTTGCAAGTTATCGAATTGTTTAAAAAAAAATGAATGTCCTTGTGGAACGTGTCCATGCTTATAATTACACTGATCATATGATTTGCTTGCTGCCAAAACCAGAGGTCATGCTCACCAGTTTACAAAACTGAGCTTTACATCTGTTTAAAACAGGCACTGCAGACATTTCTTGCTCTGATGTTAGAACACAGGAATTTTTTTAGATGCAGTTATCAGTTTATTACAAAAAAAATTTATACGTTCCATACATTTGCTTTGCAGTATTTGAATTATCTTTGGCACATAAGTTGTTGGAGGTGTTAACACCTGCATTTTTGCAGAGCAAGAGTCCATTGGCCGATCTCGTCTCACCCAGCTGTTTCTTGTGCAGCAACTGTGAATGGCCGGGGATAGGAGGGACAGCGATGGAAGATGAATAGAGCTCCTGAGTGAGGGAACAAAGGTGGATGTCACCACCTCAGGCTTCCGAATCTCACTTGGCTTCAATCCAGGAGCCTATTCAGCTGTGGAATCTTGTGTTTTATGGGTGACACATTCATGAAGCAGCTCTGAATGTTGAATCCCTAAGAATGGCCTCCAGACAGAACATCCTCTGGGATTAGGCTAACGGTAATATTTATCAAAGCATGCATGTTGTCGAAAACTGCATTACCCTAAATTACCTCTACAACATTTGCTGCATCAAGATGGTCTTTATTCTATTACTGCATAAACAAGTGATAAAAGCCTTTCCTCATAAAAGGAGACAGTCATTCTCCTTTAGCAGCTGACAGATCTTCCAAAGTTGAGGGTTTCATTTGTGGCTAGAACATGTGTGTCTACTATGGAAATGTTTTTTCAGTTTAATGGCACCGATTTATATAATGATATGACTCTTTTGCAGAACTCCCAATGAGATGCACAGATTTTTAATCAGTAAGGAAATGATGGATTACGGGGAAAGGAGTTGAGAAGTATCAGGTTACCATAAACTCATTGAATGGAGTAGAGCAGACCCAATGGGCTGAATGGCCGACCTTTGCTCCTATGTCTTGTGGCCTTATGAACTCAAATAATTAACTTTGTTTCTGTCTCCAACGATGCTGCCAGACCTGCTAAGTTTATTCAGTATTTTCTGTTTTTATTTCAAATTTCCAGCATTCACAGTGTTTTGCTTTTATTTAAGGGCTCCTAACTCTGGTCTAGCATCTATAGCATATCTGTCTCAGCAAAGGCCTTGTACGTCTAGTGCTACAGACTGCTCGTTGTTAGTGCTAATCTCATTTAAATACTTTCCTAGATAGGAAAAAGCTTTATATTCTTAGCTGATTTCTGGACTGAAGGCTGGTCAGTAGTGTTGCCAATTCAGCCAGTATGGACTAATCTTATAATCGAATCCATGCAAAACTTAAAAAAAGAGCATTTGAATCCCTGAAGAATGAGTGTTTGATGGAAGGATTTTAATGAGTTTCCATTGTCTAAAGTTAGCTGGTCAGCTATTTAATCTGGCTTCTGATTCATATTACATCATGAGCTGTAGCTAGGGTGAGCACCAGGGAAAGTAAACAGCTAACCAGGAAAATGCAGATTAAAATGCAGTTGCTTGACAGTAGCATATGCCTTCATTTTACAGGGATTTACCTTCCCATTGCTGTATGATGAGGCAAGCAAAACGGATGGCTGGCTTGTTAGGGAGCAAGGATGTGCACAGCACAAATTAATTCCCCAAGTTAGCACAGAGGCAGCAGGAGATAGAGGAAAACTTCTCCTTTCACCAAACCCCTCTTGGAACCTAAAGTTCATGTACTCAGGGATTTAACTTCTTGCTGAGCAAATCAATGACATATTATTAGAAAGGATGCTTGCTGTGTCTTGCAGAATTATGTCTTGATGAGAGAATCTATTCAGAAGAGAACAAAAATATATTTCCAATAATCTTGATGGAAAAAGAAGGGAAGGAATAGTTGAGAGCAACATGCTGCAAGGAAGACTGTAATGTCTGCCTGCAATGGAGATAACTTTTACTTAAGTCTTTGTCTGTGGTCTGACATGATCTGCCATGGGGTTAGCTTGACTCAGTCTGCACTCATTCCTGTGAACCAGAATTCTGAGTAATTCTAGGGAGCTCCATCTTTTGCACTGTTCCTCCTTCTTTATCTGGTCTGACTTCAAATACACAGCGTCAAAAGTCACAAAACACCAGTTTATCGTCAAACAGATTTTTTAAAATCACAAGCTTTTTGAACGCTGCCCCTTCATTGAATGAAGTCACCTGACGAAGGGGAAGCACTCAGAAAGCTTGTATTTCAGATAAACCTGTTGGATTGTAACCTGGTGTTGTGTGACTCTTGATCCCAACCACTCCAGTTAACACCGGCACCATCACTTCAGATAGATAGAGTCACTACTGACCTGATCAACAGCCTCCTGCCATTTTGGTTGCCCTGTGCTGTTACCACATGAACAACAGCAGTTTAAGAAGGAAGCACAATACCACCTTCTCTAGCCCAATTAGTGATGAGCAATAGAGGCTATTGCAGACAGCGATGCACACATTGTATGAAGGAAAACCAAATGACATGTTGGTAGAGGAAGAGGTATGTGTGGAAGGGTGGGATATTAAGGGTGGGTGGGCGGAAGGGAGGGGAAGGATCCCAATATTCTCTGCCAAAGGTTTTCCAGTGGAACATCTTTGAAAAGCAGAGCTACCAATATATCTTTGGTAATCTTCTTTGTGGTCTTTGATACAGGCAAAACAACTTGTAATGTTGCAATTGAGCAGCATCCTTGCTGCTGTGATGTTTTTCTGCCCCTGTCTATTCATTGTATTCTGATGCTTATGGAAAGTACACTGACAGCCTGGTCAAAAACTACAACAATGCCAATTAGTTCTTAAGAAGGGTCACTGGACTTGAAATATTAATTCTATTTTCTCTCCACAGATGTTGTCAGACTTGCTGAGTTTCTCCAGCAAATTTTGTTTATGTTTTAGATTCCAGCATCTGCAGTTCTTTGTTTTATATTAAATGATGCTGTTGTTTGATGAAGTTAATTGCTTTAAAGGTCACGGATGTACAAGTGAGGCCTGATGGTTATATGGATTGGATAGATGTGTAAATTAGCTCAAAGTATACACCGCTTTATAATGTACAGGATTCCCACTGCAGACAGAAATCTGACGCTGTCAGAATTGATACTGCATTCATTCTTTTTGTTACTCTTTTGTTTATTTTTAGTATTGTATGTGAGCCATGTTTGATTTCTGGTAGTCTGGAAAATGCAGAGATTTGTGATGCTGGACTTGCATGAGCAGTTGTTAGTCCTTAGCGTTGTGCACAGTGCTAGATACCACACTATTGGAAAGATGTGAACGCTTTGGACAAAATGCAGAAGAGATTTTCAAAAATGGTTTCAGGGATGAGAAACTTCAGTGTCGAGGATAGATTGGAGAGGTTGTGACTCCTTAAAAAGAAGCACTCTCGGAGAAGGTCTGATAGAAGTATTCAAAAGCATGAGAGGCTTGGATACAGTAGATAGGGAGAAACTGATAAAAGAATAGTGCATGAGAGAGGAGTCCATTGCTGCGCTTAAGAGGGTATTTGATGATTGTTTCTATTCAACAAAGCATGTAAAGGGAAAGGACAGATGAGTGACACTAAGTCATAATGCTCATTGGAGAGCCACAGCAGATAGGCCGAATGGCCTCCCTCTATGCAGTAACAATCATGTGATTCTATCTTCTTGGTATTTCAAATTATTTGCCATCTAGCATGAAAAATGACTTCCTTTTATTGTCTTCCTTTTATGGTCACTAACCTTTCTTATTGTGTAATTTCCTTAGTTGGTTAAATTTTATGGATAGACATCAATAATGGATTTCACCCACTCCAGGTTGGCCATCTGAGGTCAGGGTGTTTGATGACAATGACCTCCAACCCAGCACCTAGGGCCAGTAATGTTACCTGATCCTCTGCATGCATCACAGCCATGGACAATGTACAGAGCAGAGATCTCAAATCCCAAGTTAAAAATCACACAACACCAGGTTATAGTCCAACAGGTTTAATTGGAAGCACTAGCGACTCCACAACACCTGATGAAGGAGCAACGCTCAGAAAGCTAGTGCTTCCAATTAAACCTGTTGGACTATAACCTGGTGTGGTGTGATTTTTAACTTTGTACACTCCAGTCCAACACTGGCACCTCCAAATAATCAAATCCCAATAGAAATGTCTGTGCAATTTTTTTTTTGCTTTTATTCATTTGTAGGATGTGAGTCCTGCTGACAGGGCCACCATTTGTAGCCCACCCCTAAATACCCTGAAGAAACTGGTGGTGAACTGCCTTCTTGAATGACTGTAGTCCATTTGCTGCAGCTACATTCTCAATTTCTGAGGGAGGGAATTCCAGGATTTGGACCCAGCCACACTGAATGGTGATTTGTTTCCAACACAGAGTGGTGAGTGTCGAGGAGAGGAATTTGCAGGTGATGGTGTTCCCATGTATCCGCAGTCCTTATCCTTTTGGGTGTTAGTGGCTATGTCTTGGAAGGTGCTGTGTAAGGAGCCTTGGTGAATTCCTGCAATGCATCTGCATTATACACTGCTTCTACTGAACGTCGTTGGATGCATGTGAATGTGATGCCAATCAAGTGGACTGCTTTGTCCTGGATGGTGTCAACTCTCTTCAATATTGTTGGAGCTGCAATCACTCTGGCAAGTGGGAAGTATTCCTGACTTGTGCCTTGTAGGTGGTGGACAGGCTTTGGAGAGTCAGGAGGTGACTTATTCGCTGCAGTATTCCTGACCTCAGCCTAATCTTGCAGCCAATGTAGTTACGTGGTGAGTTCAGTTCAGTTTCTCATCAATGATAGCTCTCAGGATGTTGATAATGGAGGAATTCAGTGCTAATAATACCATTGAATGTCAAGGGGTGAGAGTTAGATTTTCTCTTATTGGAGAAGATGATTGGCTGGAACTTCTGTAATATATTTCTGACCATTTGTCAGCTAATACCTGATTATTGTTCAGGACTTGGTTTGGACATGGACAGCTTCATTATCTGAGGAGTCACAAATGTTGCTGAGCATTGCACAATTGCCAGTGTATGAAGAAAAGCATTGATGAAACAGCTGAAGATGATCAGACTGAAAATGCTACCCTAAGGAGCTCTTGCAGAGATGGCCTGGAATTGAGATGACTGACCTCCAAAAACTACAACCATCTTCCTTTGCCCGTGTTAGTTTTGACCAACTGACAGTTTTCCCCTGATTCCTATTGACTACAGTTTTGCTAGGATTCCTTGATGCCACATTCAGTCAAATGCATCCTTGATGGGGTAAAAATAATGATTGCAGATGCTGGAAACCAGATTCTGGATTAGTGGTGCTGGAAGAGCACAGCAGTTCAGGCAGCATCCGAGGAGCTTCGAAATCGACGTTTCGGGCAAAAGTCCTTCATCAGGAATAAAGGCAGTGAGCCTGAAGGGTGGAGAGATAAGTGAGAGGAGGGTGGGGAGAAAGTAG
>NC_057713.1:13724157-13736707 GCF_004010195.1 Chiloscyllium plagiosum
CACCCTCTCCTCCCTGACCTATCACCTTCATCCCCTCCCCCACTCACCCATTGTACTCTATGCTACTTTCTCCCCACCCCCCTCCTCCTCTAGCTTATCTCTCCACACTCCAGGCTCACTGCCTTTATTCCAGATGAAGGGCTTTTGCCTGAAACGTCGATTTCGAAGCTCCTTGGATGCTGCCTGAACTGCTGTGCCCTTCCAGCACCACTAATCCAAATGCATCCTTCATGTCAAGGGCAGTCACTCTCACCTCAGCTCTGGAATTCATCTCTTTTGTTCACACTGAACCGAGGTTCTAATGAGGTCTGGAGCTGAGTGGCCCTGGCAGAACCCAAACTGGGCGTCACTGAACAGGCTATTACTGTGTAGGTGTTGCTTAATAGCATTGTTAATGACACCTTCCATCACTTTACTGATGATCAAGAGTAGACTGTTGGGGCGGTAATTGGGCGGGTTGGATTTGTCCTGTTATTTGGGAAAAGGAATATTCTTGAGGTTGGAGATGTTTGTGGAGTCTCCTCCTGAAACGTGGGAGGGCTGTGTGCAGACTGTTGCCTGGGGTTCATCCGCTCGCACTTGCTTTTTTATCTTTATCTTTCTTTTACTTCTGCTTTTTTATCTTTTTTTTTTGTCTTTTGCTTTTCTTTGGGGAGGGAATGGGGTTTAGTGGGCAGCTTTCGCCTGTCAGCGAGAATGGGCCACGTCGCAGCCTCCAGGCATTCAGGGCCAGCAGTGGCAAAGTTCCTCCAGTGAAAGCGGGTGGCAGTATCAACGGCCTCTTGGTTGTGCCAGCGGGATGACATCTTGGTGGAGAGCGGCTGAAGTATGACTCTTGGTGCGGGTGGCGTGGGCTGGCAGCATAGCCAGGGACTCCTGGTTGCAATCGGCCTGCAGCAGGGACTCCTCGTTACTGACAAGGTGGTTATGGCAGCGGAGTTGGTGACTCCTGTTTGTGAGTGAGCATGGGTTCAGCATGGGACCTAGTGGCGTCGATGAAGTGGGCCCAGCGATAAAGAGTGGTGGGTCTGGCGCAGGTAGTGGTGGAGGGTTGGCAGTGCAGATGTTGGTGCTGAGCCAGCTCAGGACTCATGGACGAAGGCTGCAAAATGAAGATAGCCTCCATCTCAGTTATATCTTTGCACTGCTTTTATTCAAAATGGTGCCAGAGTTTTGTGACAATTGAAGCTTTTCACTGCATTCGACTGCATTATTCACTGTAAAATGCAAGTGACAATAAACTATTCAATTCACTTCAAGTGAGTTGTTCACTGGCCAATCATCTGGATGTAGCAGGGCTTAGGACTGATCTTTGTTTGTAGAATCACTCAGATCTATCACTTGTTGCTTATACTGTTTGGAATGCAAATGTTTTGTGCCTTCACCAGGTTGACACCTCTATTTTAGGAATGTCTGGTGCTACTCTTGACATTCCTTGTACACGCTTCACTGAACCAGAGTTGATCCCCTGGGCTTGACTGTAATGATTGAGGGGGATATGTTGGGCCACAAGTTTGCAGATTGTGTTGAAGTGCTGTTCCACTGTTGATGACCCACAGCACCTCATGGATGTCCAGTATTGAGTTGTTAGATCTGTTCGAGGTCTGTCCCATTTAGCACCGTGATTGTTCCAAACAACACAATGGAAGTTATTGTCAATGTGAAGGACGGTCACTCTTACTGATACTGTCATGAACAATGCATTCGCAGCCGGCAAATTGGTAAAGATGAAGTCAAGTCAGTTTAACATATCTTCTGAAAACAGTACCTCCAACAGTGCTGCACTTGCTCAGTACTGTGCAGAAGTGTCTGCCTAGTTTTCCATGTTCAAATCCTGGAGTAGGGCTTGAACCCACAAATTTTAGACTCAGACATCCGAATGTTATGGCTCAGCAACAACTGACATTTGTACAGGATGTTGGTGAGGACACATTTGGAGTACTGTGTATAATTCTGGTGTATAATACTGTGTATAATTCTAATTGGAGGAAGAGCAAGAGAGAATTACAAGGACGTTACTGGGAATGAAGGGTTTGTGTTATAAGGAGAGGCAAATTTTTTTCCCTGGAACATAGGAGGTTGAGGGGTGATCTTATGAAGGTTTATCAAATCATGAAGGGCATAAGGTGAATAACAAAGGTCTTTTTCCTCAGGTGAAGAGTTCTAAACCAGGGACCATAATTTTAAGTTGAGAGGACAATGATTTAAAAGGGACCTGAGGGGCAATTGTCTCACACAGGCAGTGGTGTCTATGTGGATCAAACCACCAGAGGATGTATTAGATGCAGGTACAATTACAACATTTCAGAGACATTTGGGCAGGTACATGGATAGGAAGGATTTAGAGGGATATAGGCCAAATAGCGGCAAGTGACACATGTTGGATTGAAGGGTCTGTTTCTGTTCTATGTGACTCTATGATCCTACAAGTGTGTTTTACTCACTTGTTGGTTCATTACATGTGTTGCAGACTCAGTTTAGAAGGTATTACCTTCAGAACTTAGCCAGCAGTGCTGCTACCAAGGACATTGTGCATCTTTGCCTCCCTCAGTATTTATTCCAACATGAAGGAATACTGAATCATCAGTTGAGAGTAGTGGTGTGTGGTAATCAGCAGGAGGTTTTCTTGCCCATGGTTGACCTGATGCATGAGACTTCATGGGGTCTGGAGTCAATGTTGAGGACTCCCCAAACACCTCCCTCCCGATGGTATACCACTGTGTCGCTACCTTTGCTGTCCTGTAGATGGGACAGGACATATTTATGGATGGTAATTGTGGTGTCTGAGATATGATTACTTGAGTATGATGATGTCAGGCTGTTGCTTAGCTAGTCTGTGAGACAGCCCTCCAGCTATTAGTAGGGAAGACTTTGTGCTGCTAGTAGGGCTGGATCATTTTCCTGTGCGTTATTCATCCTTTCTAGCAGTATGTACAACTGAATGGCTGACAAGGCCATTCCAGAGGGTAGTTAGGAGTCACATGTAGGCTGGACTAAGTAAAGACTAAATAAATCTTAATGGGATTTAGTGAACCAGACAACAATCTAATTCCAGATTTTTATTGAATCTACCAACTTCCGCAATGACATTTAAATGCAGTTCCCCAGGCCATGACTCAAGTCTCTGGTTTACTAATCCAGTGACAATATCACTAGGCCATCACCTCTTTAATCTTGCAAATCTCCTGGCAGGAGTGCGTCCTCTGTGTTCTGTCTGGGTAAGTAATTACCAGGGGGGTAGAGAAAATTCACCTTTTCAAAGGTCACCCTTCCCCTGGGGCAGGGCTGCGTAGGTCCACCTCTGGGCTCAACTCTGGACGGAAGAAAGTCATAACTGGTCCTGGGGGACTGCCTAAGAAGAAATTGCTTGCAGAATTCAGTTGCAATATGATTGTTACCTGGTAAATCATCTCCTGCTGACATTAACTTTTCAGTCTCAGCATGATTACAACTGTAATAAAGCCAGATGGCTGCATCGATCAATTATTGGTTTGACTTCTGGTTGGACTTTTCCAAACCTTTACAACTTTTCTGCAAGATGGTGAAAAAAACTTGTTAGGAAACCAAGGCTCATATTACTTCCTGCATTTTTATCGATATTAATATTTTGTTGTGTTTTCAAATATATTTATGATGGCCAACATTTTGTAGATAATTGTATTCCATAGATATAGATCGTTTTGATAGCCCATTACCCCATAAATGCATCAATAGTTGTAATTTCTGTTTTTCCTTTTTCTACTAATCAATGATATAACCTCTTTTTTATTGATGTTCTGGTCAATACAGTTGCTGTAGACTGTTTTGTCATTCTTGCTCTTTTGCTGATTTGCAATAATAAAGGAAATGGACTGATTACTGTACATACACCAAAAGGAAACTGATGTCAGCAAAACAATTGCTTTAACTTCCATTACCCACTTATTTCCAAGTGCAAGTGACCCCTTATTGCACATTACAAAAACAAACATCAAAACACTTCACAGATTTTGAAGACAAGGATTGATGCAGGGTACATTGCTTTTTGTCATTTATATAAATAACTTGGAGGTTAACAAAGGAGGCATGGTTAGTAAGTTTGCAGGTGACACCAAATTTGGAGGTATAGTGGACAGCGCAGAAGGTTACCTCAGAGTACAACGGGATCTTGATCAGATGAGCCAATGAGCCAAGGAGTGGCAGCTGGAGTTTAATTTAGACAAATGTGAGGTGCTGCATTTTGGAAAGGCAAAGATTTAAAAGGGACCTAAGAGGCAGCTTTTTCACGCAGAGGGTGGTACATGTATTGAGTGAGCTGCCAAAGTAAGTGGTGGAGGTTGGTATGATTACAACATTCAAAAAGCTCTGGATGAGTATATGAATAGGAAGGGTTTGGAGGGATATGGGCCAAATGCTGGAAAATGGGACTGGATTAATATAGGATACCTTGTCGACATGGTCAAGTTGGACCAAACGTCCATTTCTATGCTGTATATCTCTCTGACTCTATGACTATAAACCAGCATAGAATCAGCTAAGTTCATATCATGGGCAGTCATTTAGTGAGATGCAATGGTGAGATGGTTGAGAAGGTGATCTCCATTTTCTTTCAACAGAGACATCAGTCTCGGCACTGGGCACTGGGTTTTTGGACAGAAGTGAAAGGTTTCCCAGCAGCCAACCAGACCACTACTGTAACTCAAATACAGGCATCCATGAGGAGAGATTTGCGGTTGGGCATGATCTAAACATTCTATCAGGCTCTGTCTGTTTAGACACCACATACAGAGCTCATAATATTTCAAAAAGATTGTAGATTCATAAAGAGACTTGACTGCAAATATCTAAGCTGTCTCCACAATGCTGTACTGAGGGAAAGTTGCAGAATGAAAAGTGCCATATTGGCGAGTGACATTAAACAGAGGCCCACAGCAATGAGGTTGACTCTTAATTGCCTTCTGAAATTGCCTCGCAAACCACTCAGTTGGATTAAACCATTAAAAATGACTTGAGAAAGGAACAAAGCTCAGTTTGCATTGCAAAGTGACACCAAAAGCATGGATTCAACTGCCACGCCAGCTGAGGTTAACATGAAGACTTCTCCTTTGTAACCTCTCCTCTTGCCTGAGGCATGGTGACCCTCAGGTTGTCTCTCTGTAATGAGAAGGAAGCCCTATGATCTAGGAAGACGATGGTGACTTTTATTATCGACAAGTTAAAATGAAGAAACTCACGAAGCCTGCTTCAACAGCATCTTTCAAACCCAAAACCTCAAACACCTAAAATGACAAGAGAGGCGGATTTTTGGGAACACCACAACTTGCACGTTCTTCTCCAATCCACACACCATTCTGACTTGAAAATATTTAATGCTGTTCCTTCACGTTTGTGCAATCTCACATTTTGCAATGAAATGGAAGAGAAACTAAATTTAAAAACTTTTTTCCCACATACATTAATCATGTTAGTTTTTATCCCAAATTTCACTTGAATAAACTCAGTTCTATGTAGCAGGATGAGAAAACAGGAAAACAATTATCTGATTATCTTCATGGAAAGTGCTATGATAATGAGGCCGCTTGCACATTTCCACGGGGTTAAGGCAACAATAGACTATGCAGAATGTGCAGGAAGCCAGATAGTTTTGGAATTCATGACTTTTTGGCACCTGTTCGCCTCGGTCCAGCCAGCAAAAGCAAAAGGAATTTCTAAAGCAGTTCAATAACAATAGACATAATGCTGTATTTACAACCAGGAGAATAATTATTTGAAAGTAATTTTGGATTATTCTGCATTGTTTCAGTAACTTGCATACTTGCACATTACTCATAATGTATCAAAATTAATTGCTTTTACTTTCCCAAATTCACTACATTCACTTTGTTAAATGCTCAATTAGTTTCTCCTTTGTGGTATCCTGTTCCCTTTTGGAGGTTTAATTGACACTTATCCATATCTAGATTGCTTCATGATAAAATGCTTAGATCCATTGGTACAGCAATAATCAGTTCTTTTGCTCATTTATTTAATCTGAGCTTTGGCAGAAGTCATGATCTACTTCCTTTCTGGAAGTTCTTTGGAGCTTGTAGCTATATCCTTATCAAACATTTTTTAATGTATAAGATGATGTCAAACTGATAACAACAGTATCAAGCTTGTGTGGTTACAATGGAGTAAAGATTCATCCAGCAGGACTATTGTAAACTATCAGCAATGAATCAGAAACCTTGATTTACATATTAGACCGATTTTCTGTGCCAATTTGACAGTTTGCCTACCACACTGCTCATTCACTATTCTCCATGTAGAGCTATGGGCTAAATAAAATAGTTATTCCAAAGGCTATTTAAACTGAATCTGATAAAATGGAATATGCGTTTTGAAGTGTTGAATTAAATAGACCATAATGGTTGAATTAAACTATACCATCACTAGTACTGTTGCATGTGCAGTTCAGTTCTCAAAAATATCTTTACACCTTGCGCTTTGAAGACAAAAAAATCATTATAAGCTTCTTCTGTTGGGTCAGGAGACATCTAAATCAGAAACAAAAACTGAAATTGCTGAAGAAAGGTAACTGGACGAACCTTTCACTACATTTTCTTTCCAGACCTGCTGAGTTGTTCCAGCAATTGCTTTTTTGTTTCTGATTTCTAGCATTCACAGTTCTTTGGTTTTTAGCTCACAGTAATGTTCTCTTATCTCTAAGTTGAACCTGGTGTCTCACAAGAGGCCATCATGTATCACAGATGTAATGTAACTAGACAATAAGTAATATGTAACAAGTCTTTACTATTAATCAGGACTGAACAGATTTTCTACTGAGGATTTTGTACGTGCATCCTTCTTCACTAATAAACTAATACAAAGATGAGGGATAACCACCAGTGAATCTGGACAAGACATCCCAGATGATTTGTGGATGACCAACCACAAAGATATGATTTTAAAAAAATGACAAACTTTACATCTTTGAAGTGAAATATTGGCCTGATATTATGGTCAATGGTGAAGAAAAATGGTGATTTGTGAGGAAACTGCTCACAGAAAATTAGCAAACTCTGGGGTGTGATTTCTCCTATTAGGGCATCAATTTCATTCTGTCGTCATTGATTCTCTGTCTTTCAGGGATGGTCATGTCATCAAACAGGCTAAACAGCAAGTCAAATTGAGCAATTCTTCCAGACAGCAGACCAAGAAGTAAAAAGCACTGCTAATCACTTTTTAAAAGAGAGAGAGAGAGAATATAAAGATTGCCACATGCTCATGGGATTAAGATAGAAAGTGACACATCCCAAACAAACTTTAACAAACTCTTTAATATTTAAACAATCTACAAATTTCTATCATGGAATGAAGGGATGACATTTCAGATTTTTACAATAAGTTTTTCAGGGGCAGTTTTTGACAGTAAGTATGATTTAGTGTCTCTTTTTATAACAAAATTAATAGGTATAAATTTGAAGTTCACACTAAGCCACTGGTTCTTGAATTTCCAAGGACTTCAACAGTGCAGCCTGTGGAGAAGCAGGTTATCAGGAGCAACTTTCACATTTAACTGAACATATGCAGATAACGGCACTTGCTGTCAGTCTTGCTTACTATTCTGTGTCCTATGATCCTGCCCCACTAGCTACTTGATGAAGGAGCAGCACTCTGGAAGCTTGTATTTCCAAATAAACCTGTTGGACTATAACCTGGTGTTGTGTGATTTTTAACTTCGTCCACCCCAGTCCAACAGCTGCACCTCCAAAATCACATTATTTATAGTGAGTGCTGACAATTTTTGACCACCACTTTATCTGAATATTTTTGGACCAACATTGACTATACATTTCATAAAATATAAGTTTGTTAGCTATAATTTGTTTTAGTTCTGGGATGTTTTAACTCTGTACTGTGCTAATGTAATGGTGTGCTTTTTCTTCTCTCAAGCATCTGTTCAAGATGGTCTGCCTGCTCAATGTTTATGACTAAAGAATCAAAAACATTGATGAGTATCTGCTCCAGTGTGCTTAAAAACATTTTAAAGATTACCATTAGGAAATGTTAAGAGACCATTCCCTGGTTGTAGCAGAGCTCAATTGAAACTAAACAAAAAATGGTCAGCATAAAGCTGTGCAGAAATGATATACAGAACAACCTTGGTTATCTGAAGATCAATTATCCGAATTTCAGATTATCGAACAAGATCTCAAGGTCCCATTAAAACGTTACCCGTTATCCAATCAGTTATCTGCACAAAACACTCTCCGCCTGCCTCCATCGGATAATCGAGGTTGTTCTGTATTTATCCCTAACTGCAAGAATAGGATCTCAAGGTGGAATTTTCTCTTGCTTGCAGGTGGTGAAACAGGTGGCATGAAAGGCTCAGCTAGCTCAGTCGGTGGAGCGTGAGACTCTTAAATTCAGGGTCGTGGGTTCAAGCCCCACGCTGGGTGCTTTCAACCATTAATAGGATCACAGTTCTCCATTCCACTTACAGTGCTATGGGTGGCACAGTGGCTCAGTGGTTAGCATTGCTGCCTCACAACACCAGGGTCCAAGATTCAATTCCAGCCTTGGGTGACTGTCTGTGTGGAGTTTGCACATTCCCCCTTGTCTACATGGGCTTCCTCTGGGTGCTCCGGTTTCCTTTACAGTCCAAAGATATACAGGTCAGGTGAATTGGCCATCATAAATTGTCCATAGTGTTAGGTGCATCAGTCAGAGGGAAATGGATCTGGGTGGGTAACTCCTCTTCAGAGGGTTGGTGTGGACTTGTTGGGCTGAAGGATCTGTCCCTACACTGTAGGGAATCTAATCTAATCTAAAAAGGGAAATAATGCAGCATGTTGGCTCTGGTGAGATCCTTGACCTCTTTCGCCACCTCAGCAATTAAGTTCTGTGTGAGATGGTTCTTGGGCAACCTATGACATCCCTGCTACTTAAGGGCCTCATATCTCCACTTCCCCATTATCCTAACCACTTCCCCTTCCAGCTGGCCAGAAAAAGTGACTAGGGTAATGCAAATGGGAAACCAGGACAACCTGCTTGCTTGGTTTGGGGGGAGGTGTCCAGGGGGATAAACTTCAATTACCCCTACCTGGAGCATTCGGAGACACAGTGGGTAGCCTCTGAAGCTCACTCTCATACTTTTGTGTCTGACTCTACCCTCCCTTTGACCCCCATGCTGCGACAAAATAAAAATTGTTCATGTTGTTATTGCTGGATCTCCAGGGAGTAGGCCTTGACAGGCTGACCTTTCGACCTGAAACTGTTGGTTTCTGATTGGTTTTCTGGGACACTGGTGTTGAGGACTGTGATGATCCAAGAAATTCACCCACACTCGCCTGTCAATATTTTACAAGCTGTTTGGCATGAAATCTGTCAGGTTATCTCAGCAATGGGGTGACGTGTTAGTCACTACCTACAAAACTCACTCTGTCCCCTACGCTTTATCCCAAAGAAAGGGAAAGTTCCTCTCATACAATCCTACAGCCGAAAAGCAGACCATGCAGCCATTTTTCTTACTACTGGCTTTGAAAGAAGTATATGATTAGTCTCACTCCCATATTTTTCTCCAAGTCCAATTGCTATTTGAAAATTACTATGGAATCTGACTCCACCAAATGTTCAGGTGAATTATAAATCCGAACAATCTCAGTGTGAAGAAGTTTCTGATTTTCCTTCTGTTTTCATTTTGCCAATTATTTAGGATTTATAACTTCTGAGTGCTCTGAAACTGACTGGCCAGAATAAATAGTTTCTTTTTATTTGCTCTAAAAAAGCCTTTATAATTAAGAATGCCTCTACTAGATCTCTCCTTGGTTTTCTCAGCTCGAGTGGTGATGGGGAGAATTTCAATTTCTCTAATCTCTCTAAATGAAGGATGTGTTTCTCAGCTCTACAATCATCCTGAAAACTTCTCCCTATCTTCTCCATAGCCTTTTTATTGTTCCCTAAGTGCGGAGTCCAACATTACACTGAGGCCTAATCAGGGAGTTTTAAAGGTTCAGCATGGCTTTCTTGTTTTGTATTCAATGTCCCTGTTTACAAAGCTAAGTATCATTAACGCTTTCTTCATAGTTGTTTCGAGCTGTGTTTCAGCATCAGGCATTTGTGAATATGCACACCCACGTCGCACTGCTCTTTCAGCCACCTTAAAACATCAACATTTGCACTATACTCTCTCTCCAAGCTGTTTTTCTGACAGTGCTTCATTTTTACATTAAGTGATACCCCCCATTTTGACAAAACATTCAGTTAGATATACATCTTGTCATTCAGAAATATGAAAAAGTTGGTGTCAAAATCTTAGGAAAATCATGCAATGGTACGAAGTCCCAATTATTATTGTCAAGCTCCTGTCCCATTTAAAGAAGCCATGAGCTAATTTTTGTAACTTCTGATGAAGTGGTCAGAGGCCATAAATTTTGATGTGGAATATTTTGTACAGAATTGGCAACACATCTCGAGTTATGAGACGAGATTTGTACGTGTAAAATGAGGACATGTTTTTTTTCGCCATTGCTTCAACTTAAATGTCAAAATACTACATTGAACATTGCACTTCTACAAAGCCCGATACATGGGGCTCAGTTTGTGGCCTTTTTAAATGCCGCCCTCTCTGTAGTTCTTTTACCCTGCCAGGTTTGATTGGCATATTGATGATTTGGCATCCAACCCACCCATGTGGCCAAAAATAACAAGCTTTTGCATGCTCAGTTTTTCAATATGGAAATGAAATGTCTGCCCATTTCCTCTGAGGAGTCCATCACAGACCCAAGCTAAATATTCAGCAGCAATCTAGTGAAATTTAAGAATTTAGTTTCTCTGCAGTCACGCTGTCCCCAGCACCCTCCCTCTCCCCTGCCACTCCCTTCAGTCCCAATTTTGGGTGGAAACACTATAAAAATATCAATGTCTACCCAGCAGTAACAACACGTACTTTCAATATGTAGCACTGTTGATTGCAGTAAATCGACGTACAATGTTCACAGAAACATTATCATCTGAATTTTGACAGGGAGTCACATAACGAAGCAAGTAACCAAAACGTTAGTCTGAAAGATAGGTCTTAAGGAATATCTTAAAGGAGAATAGATAGTTAGGGCAGCTCAAAGACAGAATTTCATAACTTAACCAATAGCTTCCAACAGTCTGCAAAGCTGCTTGATGTACTGTCCAAGTGAATTAGCTCCAAACTCAGATTCTCAGGCCAATTAGCAGCAAAACATCCTGACTTGGGAGAAGGAAACAATGAACATTTGTTTGAGACTGACTGAGATTTGAAGGAAACTGCAACACTAACAGATGTAATTTGTGAGGCCATAAAACAGCAATGCTGCTTTGATGGAGAACCAGCTTCATGAAAAAGTAGTTGGCAAGCTCTTTAGTTTATTCACAGATGCATGCCGCACTCTCATAAATAATGGTGAAATGTAATATCTTGCCACTTGTATATAACATCATCAGGTTGAAAAAGATTTAACTGGATTGTCTCCCACTTCAAATTTATCAGAGTACATTTTTTTCAATCTGAATCTTTTCGACAGCTGGTTTGGATTAGTCAAAATAATTTGAGAGGCATTTACCACTCTCATGCTGCCCTAATTCCTAATCCTGATGCCCAAGCAGTGATCCCTGCCTTTATTTTTGCTTGTCCTTAGATTCTCTTTGAGAAGGGATGGTGAGTGGTTGGGAAGGAAACTTGTAGGTTGTGGTATTCCAATGAATCTGCTGCCTTTGTCCTTCAATTTGATAGTGGACATGTGTTTGGAAGCTGCTGTTTAAGGATCGTTGGTATATTTCTGCAGTATATTTGTAGATGGCACACATTCGTCACTGAGATAGATGGTCATTGCCTCACATTTCCTTTCCTAGATTCAGTTGGAGGGTGAGGCACAATATTTAAATGAAGCCTCACGGTAGCTATTCCTATGGACCTGGACATGCGAGTTCATTGTCTGGCTTGACCTGACTTCAACCATCCCACCTGACTTGAAATCCAAGATTTCTTAAGTGAATATTCTGAGAGTTGTTACACTTATAGAAAAGCAGTTCCGTGTAAGTCACTGGCCGAGACCAGGAATGGAGAAAAGCCAGGCAGAGGGAGAAATTAAGTGGAAGGTGGAGTCTCGCACTCCTCAGAGATACAATTGCCTACGTGCAGGACAGAGGGTTGGACACCTGCCTGATCAGCCTGGACCAGGAGAAAGCCTTTGACAGGATATCACACAGGTATATGAGAGATGTTCTCTCCAAAATGGGCTTTGGGGAGGGAATCTGCAATTGGATCAGACTGCTCTACACCAACATTGTCAGTGCAGTCTCAATCAATGGGTGGGAATCAGATAGCTTCCCTGTCAGATCTGGAGTCAGGCAGGGCTGCCCTCTCTCTCCTGCCTTGTTTGTGTGCTGCATAGAGCCATTTGCCAAGTCCATCAGGAAGGATGCGAGCCTGAGAGGGGTGACTATTCCTGGCAGCAGGGGCCTGCAGGTTAAGGCCTCACTGTACATGGATGACGTCGTTGTTTTCTGCTCAGATCCACTGTCCGTCCACAGTCTCATGTGCATATGTGACCAGTTC
>NC_057713.1:13738034-13749042 GCF_004010195.1 Chiloscyllium plagiosum
CGGGACTCCGTGCTCTACGGCCTGTTCCCCGGGACGCACACCGAGACGAACATCAACTGTGCCTGGAGGATCATCAACTCGGTGAAGGACACTCTCTGGGCGGTCCGAAACCTGTTGATCTTCCAGCTGAAGGAGTTGACCCCGACTGAGTGTTGCAGACTGGCACATTCCAAGGTCCAGAACTACGTGTTGAGGGATGCGCAGAAGCTTGGGGCAGCTGCCGCCAAGGTGCGGTGGGGAAATACCACCGTGTAACATCTGCCTGCCTAAAGAAGAACAGGGGGCCCACGCAGTCATTTGGGCCCTGCTGACGCCTCAGCTAAAGATGTAATTGTACAGACCTGTAAATAGGAATGATTACTGTGTTTTCGGTATGCAAACAAATGGAATGTTTACATATGTATGGCATGTCCAGTTGTACAGATCATCAAAGTATTTTATGAATAAAGTATATTTTTGAAATAAAAAAAGAAAATAATTACTTTTGGCCAAAGGCCTGTTGAGGTTTATACCATGATTAATATCATCAAAAGATTTTCAGAGCAGCAAATGCTATTAATAAATTGGGGACAATATGTTTATTTGAATCTAACTGAAGACCACAGGAAACTATTCAATGTAAATTAAGGGTTTATGCATATTTAATATGAAGACATGTGAACTTAACAATATTAGTATCATTTTTTGGGGGAGCAATTGAATGAGGGGAGGGGAGGATTAGTGATTGGAAGGTTCTTGAGACAGTGATCAGGATAGTTTGAGGGATCTGTAGTTGGGGAGGGAAGCAGTGATCACAGGTGCACTGAGCAGTGAAGGGAGGGGGGGGGGGGTCAGTGGGTATGAAAGGGAACATACATATTTATTTATATTTGTGCTGAGACTTTTTCTCTTATCTTAAGTTTAATAAAGGTTATGAAATCAGAGAAGAAAATGGAAACTGTGAGTGAGTGTTGTTATTATTTATATTTTTAAGATGGTAAGTTAATCTAGAAATTTCAGATACCCGTGATATTCTAAGATTTCAAGTCAATCCAATTCTGTGACCCTCTTGATTCAGAATGTGGTAGGAATTACAATCAAAGAAGTGTCAAAGTGCAAGTAGTTATAATGTGTTATAAATGGAACTTGCATTTCATTTTTTCGTGTAAATGCTGGGAGCATGTTTGTAATCAGGCAATATGTTCTTGCTTTGGAACTAATCTTGCTTATTGAATCATAAACCTTTTATCTTTTGCTCAACATAGGAGTTGGTACATTTGGTACTAACTTTCAATGCTGCAGGTTTATGAAAGGATTGTAGCCACAGCATACAAGCTGCAGCAGTGCACCTTTTGATAGTCAATAGATATTGTAATATACACAGATATAACATACAATAACACAGGCCTGAGGGTGTCCCAGGAGTGTATGCAATCATGAAACTAACGCATAAAAAGCAAAGAAAACCAATGGTAAGTGACAGGATTGGGGTCTTTTTGAAACCAACAGCAGATAACTAACACATTAATAAAAAGGGAGAGCATTGATTAAAAAGATGCAATTTGACATTAAATAAAAACAAACAGCCAGAGCTTCTGTGGATATGTAAAGAGAAAGAGAGTAGCTCAAGAGAGTATGGGCAACTTGGAGGATGCAATAATGGGGAACTGGTAAATAATTTAAACCAACATTTTGCATTGTTCTTCATGGTGAATGGAATTATAAATATCCCCAAGATATCAGGGTAGATAGACCCCACTTGGAATACTGTGAGCAGAAATAAGTACCATTCCTTAAGAAGGATATGTTAGGGTTAAGTTATGGATACACATACAAATTAGTCCTGTTTTCTCTAGAATTTAAAAGGATAAAGGATGATCCAATCAAAGTCTTCAAGACATTAACAGAAAAGAGAGATAAACTATTTCCACTGCTTGTGGATTCTAGAACTAAAGGGCATAGTCTGAGAATTAGGGCCACACCATTCAGGAGAGATGTTAGGAAGCACTTCTACAAACAAGGGGTGGTAGGCTTTTGGAACTCTCTTCCAAAAATGGCAGTGGATGCTGGATTAATTGGTATATATGTGAGATATTAAGGGATATGGGATATGGACTAGCGTTAGGTCACAGACCAGCCACGATCTCAATGAATGACAAACACTCTCGAGGCACTGAATGGCCTACTTCTCTTTCTCTATTCCTTTGGTCTTAAGGGAATAAAGATCTTGGAACAGTCTCTAACATGAGGAACAAAGTATTTGACAAACCACTGGGACTAAAGGCAGACAGGTTGCTAGGACCCGATGACCTGCTTTCAGAGGTTTTAAAGGAAATGGCTCCAGAGATATTGGAGGTATTGATCAAATTATTTCAGAACTCACTGGACTCCAGGAGGGTTCTAGCAGATTGGAAAACTGTTAACGTGATGCTCCTATTCAAGAGGGGAAGGACACACAAAGCAGGAAATTATAGGCTGGTTCATCTAAAATCTGTTATTGGAAAAATTCTAGAGTCCATTATTTTAAAAAAATCTCAATACAATCAAACTGAGGAGCGATGCTGCCTGAACTGCTGTGCTCTTCCAGCACCACTAATCCAAAATCTGGTTTCCAGCATCTGCAGTCATTGTTTTTACCACAATCAAACTGATCCAACTGAATTTTGAGAGAGGGAAATCATGTTTAACAGGTTTTCTAGAATTCTTTGACAACATAACATACAGAGTTGATAAGGGGAAATGGTAGATGTAGTGTAATTTGATTTCCAGATGGCATTCGGTAAGATGCCACATAAAAGGTTATTGCACAAGATAGAAGCTCATAGTGTTAGTAGTTATGTATTAGCATAGATTGAGGCTAGTTAACACAAAAAGCAGAATGTTGTGATTTTTGGGTCTTTTTCAGGTTTAAAAGACAAAGCAAGTGGAACACCATTCGGATCAGTTGTTCTCAATTACTTACTGCATTAATGATTTGGAGGAGAGGGCAAGTTACATGTGTCCAAATTTGCTCATGGTACGAAGTAGGCAAGACAGCAAGCTGTGATAGGGACATAAGGAATCTGCAAGGGGATGTATTGTTTGAGACGGCAAAACTTAGTAGATGGAGTTAACTGTAGAAAAGTGTGGGCTTGTGTAATTTGGTAGGAAGAATAAAAAGACTATTAATTCAATGGAGAGAGAGATTCCGAGAAAGTGTATCAGAGAGAGACCTGGGTGCTCTTGAGCATGAAATACAAAAGGTGAGTATTTAGGTGCAACATGTAATTAAGAAGGTAAATGAAATGTTATCCTTCATTGCTAGGAGGCTGGAGTTTAAAAATAAGTGGTTCTTTTTTACAATTGTACAGCTTGATGATAACTTTGCACCTGGAGTACTGTGTACAGTTTTGGTCCCTCTAATTAAGAAAGGACCATTCTAGCAACAGGGGCAATTCAAAAAAGATTTGCTATGCTGATTCCTGGATGAAAGTGTTGACAAATAAAGAATGGTTAAATAGTTTATGTTTTTATTTATTAGCGTTGAGAAGAATGAGTGATAATCTTTTGAAGCAAACAAGATTCTGAGATAGATTGACAGCTTGATAGATGCTGAGAAGTTTTTCCACAGTTGAGGGAATCTTGAAAGAGGGGACATAGTTACAGAATAAGGTACACTTATTTAAAACTGAGATGTGAAAGAATTTCTCATTCGACAGAGTAGCGAATGTCTGGAATTCTCTATCCTGGAGAGTTGTGGAGGCTAGATCAATGAAAGTGTTTAAAGAGGAGGTAGGTAGATTTTTTAAAATATTAAGGAATCGAAGGTTATGAGGAACATTCATGAAAGAAGAGTTGAGGGACAGTTCAACCATGCTTTAATGATTGATGGGGCAGGATTAATGGCTCAATGTCCTACTCCTGCTCCTAATGTTTTATGAGGGGTTGTTGATACACCCATGCTTTGAAAGATCTATATTACAACACAAGGATAACATGGTAAATCAAATCAGCCTCACTATCATTTGATTCACAACATAGTGAAATTAAGAAATCCAATGACCCTCCAAACCGCCCATTCGTTCCTAACCAGACTTTATAAATAACAGATCTTGGACTCCAAGTCTATAACTTAAACAAAAATTAACAATTTTTATTAATAATGTAATTTTAGCAGAACGTAGATAAACAATGAGGTAATTTATTTAGTACCCAGGCTCTAGTTATTCCTCCACTTTTGAACCTACCTCCATTAGGATGTCCAGTGCCATATCTGAGAACTAGGCATGAATGTTCATTAATTTGTTTTTTCTCTCTCTCTCTCTTGTGAATCTTTTACCAATGGGTAACCTGCCATTGTGTGCTCCACATTCTCCATGAAGTGAATGTGAGTGGTCCATATATAGTGAAGTTCTATCCTTATAGGTAGTGGAGTGTGAATATTCATATTGTCAATCTGATGGTTTGCAGGTCCCTGGGCAGAGTGAGGATTAGAAGGACTGGGGACAGAATTGGTACTCAATCACAAATGGTAGTCACCAATTGAAGCAAAGTAATGGTCTATTGATGTAAATTAACAAAGAACAGCCTGAATTTTCCACTCAGCTTGTGTGTGCTCCATCCACCACCGCAGAGTTTGAGGCTGTCTTCACCATTGTGGACCTATGATTGCTCACTGCCCAATAAAGGGCTTTCCTTTCACAATACAGGTCCAACCAACTTACAACATAGTACAAGAAATACATGAGACTACATCTGTTTTGTGTAACTCGTTATTTTCTGGAACAAATCATTCACCTGGTTTGTGACACGTAACTCATCAGGAATCCCTCTCACTCCTACTACCTGCCATTGGTTGGTTGGAAGGACTTGCAGGTTGACAGTTCACTTGTTTGGCCTCATTATGAATGCTGAAAATGTGTTGCTGGAAAAGCGCAGCAGGTCAGGCAGCATCCAAGGAGCAGGAGAATTGACGTTTCGGGCATGAGCCTGAAGAAGGGCTCATGCCCGAAACATCGATTCTCCTGCTCCTTGAATGCTGTCTGATCTGCTGCGCTTTTCCAGCAACACAGTTTCAGCTCTGATCTCCAACATCTGCAGTCCTCACTTCCTCATTATGAATGCACCTTTCACAGCCATCAAATGGTTCTTGAGATCTGAGTTTCTGGCTCAGAGATAGGGTCAAAACCCATTGCTCCACCAGACCTGCACTGGCTGCTGAGACCATGCTTTAATCTAAAACTTTTAAAAACTGCAGACTGTCTCACTCTTATGTGAACTCCAGGAGCTGCTCTTACTGAGCTGTTCTTATTATTGGCTGTTAAGTAGAGGGGCAGCCTGTTGGATGTCCGCTAATTGGCCAATTTGGAGAAAATCACTGCAGGATAACTGTTTTCCACATAGCATGCAATTGCAGTATGTACCCTTCCCCCAAGTGACCCTGATGTCAGTGTTTGGAATCAAAACCCAAAACTGAAAAGTGTGTTGCTGGAAAAGCGCAGCAGATCAGGCAGTATCAAAGGAGCAGGAAAATCGACGTTTCGGGCATAAGCTCTTCTTCAGGAATCCAGAAGAAGGGCTTATGCCCGAAACGTCGATTCTCCTGCTCCTTTGATGCTGCCTGATCTGCTACGCTTTTCCAGCAACACATTTTTCAGCTCTGATCTCCAGCATCTGCAGTCCTCACTTTCTCCTAATCAAAACCCAAAATCCAGTTTGTGCCACTCCATGAAAATTGTTCAGTTAGTGCTTGAGTGCAAAAGCTGCAGGTACCTCTGTTTTGGCACCTCCTGGAAATTTCAAAACATGATAATCAGCAACTCTTACCAGAATTTCCAAAATAAAGCTTTCAAACAAGATATGCCTTCAGGCAGCACCCACTTCATTTTCATCTTGCTTCAATATAATTGCTTTGCATGTGTGTATATCTTCAAAATAAATTCCTTATCATAAGAAAATCTTTGCATTAATGGTGAACTGTTACACTAACTGAAACCCAATTTGGATGTCAGATTACTGAGAGCTAAATACCTGAGTCCAAACTCAGTTGTTTGAGAAGTACTGGCTTTGAATTAATTGTAAGATGTAAGAAGACTTCCTGGGCATGAGCTATTAAAGGAAAGAGCAAAAGGATTTATGCAGAGCAATTGAGGCAGTACAAGTAAATATCTGAAGGAGCCACAGAACTTGCAGAAATTCTGGTAATAAACTAAATAAGCTGACAAATGGATCAATTTACAGATAATGAAGAAGTTAAATTTCAAAACTAATTTGAATATCCATCATTCAATTCAGCTTGGTGTTGTTTAATTTTCTTATCTGTGGCCTTGCTGCACTGCACTGGCTCACACTAACTTCTTTCAGATTCTCAACCTTGGGCCTACATTTGCAAATGTAAATGGTGTTTTTGCTATAATTGAATCCTCAGCTGCATGTAAGATTTTCCTTATGTGTTTTAGTGGGTCCCATCCTGCACTAAAACTCACGCTTGAAATGGAACAGTCAATTGAGCTCCTTTCCTCGATGCCCTAAACAATGGATTCTCAACTACTGCCTAGCAGAAATTTACTACCACTGGCCAGAATATACATTGGGATACTTATGATTCCACAAGTTGTAGGATTGTTGACAATCTCATGAATAGTGTCCAAGCTCTTTGTCCATCTTGATGACTTGATCTCGAAGTAGGGCACATCAAAGCAATCCTGTAGGATAACGACTATCCTGGTCAGATCATTTCTCATTGTATATCAGACAAACTCATGGAAGGTGCTAACTTCTCTGATCCACCTCAGATCACTGTGGAAAGGGCCAGGCATCTCGAATGTTTGTGCAGCAGAAGAAGCAAGCTTGGCAGTAGCAACATTAATGATATTCACTACTGATAGGATGCTGTTGTCAAGCCAAAAACACAACCTTCCTATCACACAATGGATGATGTGGTATCTACATTTTACTGCCAGTGTGATGCCAAGCATGCAGGCCATATGTCTCAAACTTTCTGGTGTACCATATGAAACTGCAAATCCTTTCGGTTCTTCTCAACAATTAAGATACCAACAATACCGAATGGGCTTTTATTTGTCGATCACGTTATGCCGTCCACCACTTGGTATTATTCTGCAATTGGATAGATATTTGATATCTATCCAGTTTGATAGATATGTACAGAAAGAACTATACTGACAACCAAATTCGGAGTTTCAGTCAGGCTCATGGTTTGGCACATTTGTGTATAGCTTTTCAGATAGAAAGATCACATATATTCACCACCCCTGTTTCAACTCAATAAAAAGGATGACAGCCATTTACTGGTTCATTTCTCAGGGCAACCCCTGTCCAATCAGAGTCAACCAGTCTGGTTTGAAATCTGAACCAAGCCTGGCAATTAACTGTCAATCATTAATAGCTGTATTCTCCTTGGCAATACCTCAACGACTTGCCAACCAATCCACATTCTCCCCTCAAGCAGGATAATCTTAAAGTCACCATAGACCCAGAGGACTATAGGGCTACTCTAATTATACAGCAACAGCTGGTTATGAGTTTAACGTGAGGAACACCTCGCCTTTGGCGAAGAGTGAGGTCGAGAAGGCAGGATCTTCAAGGTAACCTCAGGTGGTACAGGAATTGAACTCAAGCTGTTAGGGTAACAGCTAACAGCTAACTAGCCATCCAGCCACAGAGATAACGTACTCACAAGTATATCCCGAAAATGGTCAGGATGCATGCATGATGGAAAGCTTCTACAAATGAAATTTTTTTCAGCAATAATCCTTGATTTCTTTCATTTGAAATAGTTGAAACAATTTCCTTGAACTTCTGGATAATAGAGGATTTTTTTGTGAACTATATTTAAGTTCTTTAAATGTTAACCATTGCCCCAATACTATTATAGCTTCTTAACATTTCCCATTGTCTAATTTTCTCTTTATACCTTCATAGTTTAATTTTGTTGAAGTTTAAGACTCTGTTTTTGATTGAAATACCTTGCTTTCAAACTTACAGCAAAATTTTATCATTTTATGGTTACTCTTTTCTAAATATTCCTTTAGAACTGGATTATTAATTAGATCACTTAGCATTGCACAACACTAGATTTGAATTAATCCATTCCCTTGCTGGTTCATCACTGCCCTGCTCTAGAAAACCATCTTACATAAATCCTCAGAATCCACAGTTTTAACATTGGTCAGATTTGCCCAGACTCTATGTAACCTATTGATTACTATATTACCCCTGTTAAATACATATCTAATCTTCTGATTTATTTTGTGATTTCTGTTACTACTACTGTTTGCTGACCTGTAAATAGCTCCCACTGATATTTATTTGGCACTTGCTGGTTCTTACCTCCACACACCCTTAAGAACTGAATTAATTTCTCACTAAAGTACCAATGCCTTTTTGTAAATTAATAGAGCTACACCACAATCTTTTTCCAGCCTCCTGTCCACCCCGAATGGGATGTATCCTTGGATATTCAAGTCCTGGCTTGAGTTTTCAGGTAGCCATGAGCCTGTAATGGCTATCAGCTACTATTATAGTTAGATCCTTAGCATCTCTGGCGATATCTGAATATTCCAAGTGAAGCTGCTGGCTCCTTTATCCTCAGGGCTCAGTCTCATCCACTCCTGATGTACTCTTACACTGTTTATTTACATTTATACTTTAGAGATGAATAAATACTGCTCTCCAGTGTTGTGTCTAAAACCTCTCTCCTCACATATTTCTCTAGTCTGATGTCTTTTCTCAATTCCTCTTAATAATGTCAGAGTCACATCAGAGTCACATACCTATTTACATATTCCATCACACCACATTCGAGGCTGGAAGGCATGGCCACCAGAACTGGAGTCACTCAAAGTACATTGTGGAAAATACTGTCTGATTCTTGTGTTCCGGGTTGTTATGAGTGGTTGGGCGAATTTACGTTAAAAGGTATTACAGCAAACTGCATTGGTTAAGGTGGTACTATTAAAGTTTGGACCAGACGTTGCAGGCAGAAGCTGTGAGAGCTTTGAAGCAATATTTGGCACACCCTCCCTTGCCGAAGGGTTTGCTGACAAAGGTGGTTACACAGTCGGGAAATTGCAACAAGATGCTCATTAGCTCGACTAATGTTGCCAAAAGCCAGTTTAGTAGTGGTTGGTGACACTCTGATCCCTGAGCTAGATTTAACAGTGCTATTCTCTATGGCTTTCACACATGCAATCTGAGCTGACCTTCAGTGCATTGTTAGCATTGCCATATTTTAGGTAAACTCTGAAGTCGCGTCAGTCCGTTCCTGTGGGTCAACTGCGTGCTAAAGATCCCAAGGCGCTATTTAAAGAACAGAGCGTTCTTCTGGTGTTCTGGCTAGCATTTCTCCCATAACCACTCACCAAATACAAAGGAACAGTTTATTCATCCAGTTGCTCTTTGTGTGAACTTGATGTACAGACTTGACTGCTGCGCTTACACCTCCACAAGAGCAGCAGCTTAATTGAAAGCAATTCCTTATAAATGAAACACTTTGGAACACTTTTGAATGATGTCATAAGCCACTTTCCAAATACAATTACATTTTTCTCTCTCTTATTTCTGTCTCTCAACACCAGACTTGGGATACACAACTCAAATTCTTGGCCAAAGAAACCTCAAAGACCATACTGTTTGCCTGATACTGTGAAACTACTTGTTCTCTACTAGGTCCCATTGGTGTACTTCACTCACCTAAACACGTCTAGCATACTAATATCCAATTACATTGGGTCCCTTTTATTGACCGTTTATAACTTCCTGAATACCGCAAAATCTGCTCTTAATGACAAACTGCATGATACTAATGACTTACATATTCAGTACAATATTTTCTGTTTCAATTGATACTTCATTGAAATGTGTGATTAAATCCTGTATTTATATACTTTTCTTTCTGCACTGAGCAACCCAGCAATCCAATCTGGTAACATTCATGGAGGAACTGTTAGTTTCAAGAATGGCATTCAATTCTGCTCAGCAATACGTTTGGCGGGGGGGGAGATCTATTGCAAGGTTTCCAATAGGTCACGAAGGGTACTTTGGGGTCACTGAAGAAGAGTCAAAGGTTAATGCAAGGAGTGAGGATGTGAGGCAGAGACAGAGTTAATATTGTGTCAGGAGTGCTGTTATTTAACTGTACACCTGAGATGCAATTGAACTACAAGGGATTTATGTAGGAGACCTCAGTAAAAAGTCAAGAGTAGTTGGGTGGCTCTGTGCTGTCAGAACTTGGGAGAAAATCATAGGAATTAATAGGCAGCTAAGTGTTGAAAGCAAGACTCAGAAAATATTATCAAGGAATGGAGATAGTAGGAAGGTCAGCCCTTCTTTAGGGAAGACGTGAAGAGTTTGGAAGGAATCTACAAATATTATTACCTCGGTGCAGCTAGGATAACGGGATGGACAAACTCACAAACAGTGTTTGTTGGATGTTACTGAGTAAGATTAGAGTTCAGAAAAAAACTAGGAGTGACATTACATCCAGGACAGGAGGGTGATCATCCAGGACAGGTGGGTGATTATCCAGGACAGGAGGGTGATCATCCAGGGCAGGAGGGTGTAAATCCAGGGCAGGAGGGTGTAAATCCAGGACAGGAGGGTGATCATCCAGGGCAGGTGGGTGATTATCCAGGACAGGAGGGTGATCATCCAGGGCAGGAGGGTGTAAATCCAGGACAGGTGGGTGATATCCAGGGCAGGTGGGTGATTATCCAGGACAGGAGGGTGATCATCCAGGATAGGAGAGTGATTATCCAGGGCAGGAGGGTGATCATCCAGGACAGGAGGGTGATCATCCTGGGCAGGAGGGTGATTATCCAGAACAGGAGGGTGATCATCCTGGGCAGGAGGGTGATTATCCAGAACAGGAGGGTGATCATCCAGGGCAGGAGGTGATTATCCAGGGCAGGAGGTGATTATCCAGGGCAGGAGGGTGATTATCCAGAACAGGAGGGTGATTATCCAGGGCAGGAGGGTTATTATCCAGGGCAGGAGGTGATTATCCAGGACAGGTGGGTGATTATCCAGG
>NC_057713.1:13749537-13782807 GCF_004010195.1 Chiloscyllium plagiosum
TCCAGAACAGGAGGGTGATTATCCAGGACAGGAGGGTGATTATCCAGGGCAGGAGGGTGATTATCCAGGGCAGGAGCGTGATCATCCAGGACAGGTGGGTGATTATCCAGGACAGGAGGGTGATTATCCAGGACAGGAGGGAGATTATCCAGGGCAGGTGGGTGATTATCCAGGACAGGAGGGTGATTATCCAGGACAGGTGGGTGATTATCCAGGACAGGAGGGTGATTATCCAGGACAGGAGGGTGATTATCCAGGGCAGGAGGGAGATTACCCAGGGCAGGAGCATGATCATCCAGGACAGGTGGGTGATTATCCAGGACAGGAGGGAGATTATCCTGGGCAGGTGGGTGATTATCCAGGACAGGTGGGTGATTATCCAGGACAGGTGGGTGATTATCCAGGACAGGAGGGTGATTATCCAGGACAGGAGGGTGATTATCCAGGACAGGTGGGTGATTATCCAGGACAGGAGGGAGATTATCCAGGGCAGGAGGGTGATTATCCAGGACAGGAGGGAGATTATCCAGGGCAGGAGGGTGATCATCCAGGGCAGGAGGGTGATTATCCAGGACAGGTGGGTGATTATCCAGGACAGGTGGGTGATTATCCAGAACAGGTGGGTGATTATCCAGGACAGGAGGGTGATTATCCAGCACAGGAGGGTGATTATCCACGACAGGAGGGTGTAAATCCAGGACAGGTGGGTGGTCATCCAGGACAGGAGGGTGATTATCCAGGACAGGTGGGTGATTATCCAGGACAGGAGGGTGATTATCCAGGACAGGAGGGTGGTCATCCAGGACAGGAGGGTGGTCATCCAGGACAGGAGGGTGATTATCCAGGGCAGGTGGGTGATTATCCAGGACAGGAGGGTGATTATCCAGGACAGGTGGGTGATTATCCAGGACAGGTGGGTGATTATCCAGGGCAGGAGTGTGATTATCCAGGACAGGAGGGTGATTATCGAGGGCAGGTGGGTGATTATCCAGGACAGGTGGGAAATTATCCAGGGCAGGAGGGTGATTATCCAGGACAGGAGGGTGATTATCCAGGACAGGTGGGTGATTATCCAGGACAGGAGGGTGATTATCCAGGGCAGGTGCGTGATTATCCAGGACAGGAGGGTGTTAATCCAGGACAGGTGGGTGATTATCCAGGACAGGAGGGTGATTATCCAGGACAGGAGGGTGTAAATCCAGGACAGGAGGGTGGTCATCCAGGACAGGAGGGTGGTCATCCAGGACAGGAGGGTGATTATCCAGGACAGGAGGGTGTAAATCCAGGACAGTTGGGTGGTCATCCAGGACAGGAGGGTGATTATCCAGGACAGGTGGGTGATTATCCAGGACAGGAGGGTGTAAATCCAGGACAGGTGGGTGGTCATCCAGGACAGGAGGGTGATTATCCACAACAGGAGGGTGTAAATCCAGGACAGGAGGGTGGTCATCCAGGACAGGAGGGTGATTATCCAGGGCAGGTGGGTGATTATCCAGGACAGGAGGGTGTAAATCCAGGACAGGTGAGTGGTCATCCAGGACGGGAGGGTAATTATCCAGGACAGGAGGGTGACTATCCAGGACAGGAGGGTGATTATCCAGGACAGGAGGGTGATTATCCAGGGCAGGAGGGTAATTATCCAGGACAGGAGGGTGATTATCCAGGACAGGAGGGTGATTATCCAGGGTAGGTGAGTGATCATCCAGGACAGGAGGGTGATTATCCAGAACAGGAGGGTGTAAATCCAGGGCAGGTGGGTGATTATCCAGGACAGGAGGGTGATTATCCAGGGCAGGTGGGTGATTATCCAGGACAGGAGGGTGATTATCCTGGACAGGAGGGAAATAATCCAGGACAGGAGGGTGATTATCCAGGACAGGTGCGTGAGTATCCAGGACACGAGGGTGATTATCCAGGACAGGAGGGTGATTATCCAGGACAGGAGGGTGATTATCCAGGACAGGTGGGTAATTATCCAGGACAGGTGGGTGATTATCCAGGACAGGAGGGTGATTATCCAGGACAGGAGGGTGTAAATCCAGGACAGGTGGGTAATTATCCAGGACAGGAGGGTGTAAATCCAGGACAGGTGGGTGATTATCCAGGACAGGAGGGTGTAAATCCAGGACAGGTGGGTGATTATCCAGGACAGGAGGTTGATTATCCAGGACAGGTGGGTGATTATCCAGGACAGGTGGGTGATTATCCAGGACAGGAGGGTGATTATCCACGACAGGAGGGTGATTATCCAGGGCAGGTGGGTGATTATCCAGGACAGGAGGGTGATTATCCAGGGCAGGAGGGTGATTATCCAGGACGGGTGGGTGATCATCCAGGACAGGAGTGTATAAATCCAGGGCAGGAGGATGATCATCCGGGACAAGAGGGTGATTATCCAGGACAGGAGTGTGATCATCCAGGACTGGAGGGTGTAAATCCAGGACAGGAGGGTGTAAGTCCAGGACAGGAGGGTGTAAGTCCAGGACAGGAGGGTGTAAATCCAGGGCAGGAGTGTGTAAATCCAGGACAGGAGGGTGATCATCCAGGACAGGCGGGTGATTATCCAGGACAGGAGGGTGATTATCCAGGACAGGTGGGTGATTATCCACGACAGGAGGGTGTAAGTCCAGGACAGGGGGGTGATTATCCAGGACAGGAGAGTGATCATCCAGGACAGGACAGTGATTATCCAGGACAGGAGGGTGATTATCCAGGACAGGAGGGTGATCATCCAGGACAGGACAGTGATTATCCAGGACAGGAGGGTGATTATCCAGGACAGGAGGGTGATTATCCAGGGCAGGACAGTGATTATCCAGGACAGGAGTGTGTAAATCCAGGACAGGAGGGTGTAAGTCCAGGACAGGAGGGTGTAAGTCCAGGGCAGAAGCGTGTAAATCCAGGATAGGAGGGTGATCATCCAGGACGGGAGGGTGATCATCCAGGACAGGAGAGTGATCATCCAGGACAGGACAGTGATTATCCAGGACAGGAGGGTGATTATCCAGGACCGGAGGGTGATTATCCAGGGCAGGACAGTGATTATCCAGGACAGGAGTGTGTAAATCCAGGACAGGAGGGTGTAAGTCCAGGACAGGAGGGTGTAAGTCCAGGACAGGAGGGTGTAAGTCCAGGGCAGGAGTGTGTAAATCCAGGACAGGAGGTTGATCATCCAGGACAGGAGGGTGATTATCCAGGACAGGTGAGTAATCATCCAGGGCAGGACAGTGATTATCCAGGACATGACAGTGATTATCCAGGACAGGAGGGTGATTATCCAGGACAGGAGAGTGTAAATCCAGGGCAGGAGATGATCATCCGGGACAAGAGGGTGATTTTCCAGGGCAGGAGGGTGATTATCCAGGGCAGGAGGGTGATTATCCAGGACAGGAGGGTGTAAATCCAGCGCAGGAGGGTGGTCATCCAGGGCAGGAGGGTGATTATCCAGGACAGGAGGGTGTAAATCCAGGGCAGGAGGATGTAAGTCCAGGACAGGTGGGTGTAAATCCAGTGCAGGAGGGTGTAAATCCAGGGCAGGTGGGTGGTCATCCAGGACAGGAGTGTGATCATCCAGGACAGGAGTGTGATCATCCAGGACAGGAGTGTGATCATCCAGGACAGGAGGGTGTAAATCCAGGACAGGAGGGTGTAAATCCAGTGCTGGAGGGTGTAAATCCAGGACAGGAGGGTGTAAATCCAGTGCAGGAGGGTGTAAATCCAGGGCAGGAGGATGTAAGTCCAGGACAGGTGGGTGATTATCCAGGACAGGAGCGTAGTTATTCAGGACAGGAGGGTGATCATCCTGGACAGGGGCATGGTCATTCAGGGCAGCAGCAGTTGTTAAGGTATTCAATGTTCGAGCAGCTTTTCAGAAGGTGTTTCAGGCCAGTTCAGCAAAAGTGAAGAACCCCCAGTCTCTTGTGCAGTTTAATGAGATTTAAAGGAGAAAGTGAGGTCTGCAGATGCTGGAGATCAAAGTTGAAACTTTATTGCTGGAACAGCACAGCAGGTCAGGAATTCCTGAAGAAGGGCCTGTGCCCGAAACGTCGAATCTCCTGTTCCCTGGATGCTGCCTGACCTGCTGTGCTGTTCCAGCAATAAAGTTTCAACAAATGAGATTTAAAGACCAATTGTATCATTAATATCAGGGGAGGATCGCTATTTGACACATGCTGTTCAGTCATGGGCTATTAATTATACGGACAGCATGTTAATTTTGGGTGGTACAAATACGTGGTAAGAACTAGGAGGAAGAATAGAATATTTTTCCCTGCTAGCGCATCTTGTCATTCTTCATTGATCTTCTCCAGACCTCCACTCCTCTTTCATGCCAGCTCCAACAGCCCTCCAATCCTCAATAAGATACACCTCCTCTTTGAATACTTTCAGTGATCTTGCCAGGGTAGAGGGTTTGAGAAATTTCCAAAACAGTGAGAGGAGTACTTTTGCATCTCAGATTTAAATGAATGTCCCTTTGTCGAGTAATTGCATCCCTTGTGAAAAGTTTCCTCACGAGTGGAAACATCTTCTCAACATTTACCTATCAAGCCACCTTAAAATTGTATATTCTTCAATTTGGTTACCTCTCATTTTTCTAAACTCTATAGTGAATAAAGGCTAACTTGTTCAGTGGCGTTTGATAAGTGGTCTCCTTACCAGGAATGTCTTAGGGAATCTCTTTTGAACTGCTGTTAATGGCAGTATATCCTTCTTTTTAAATAGGGGACCACAACTGTACACAGTCATCCAGATGCAGCCTTAGCAACACCCTCTATATTCGTAACAATCCTTCCTTATTTTTAACCTCCAGAAAAGCAATAAAGGCCAAAATTCATTGGCCTTCTTTATTACATGCTACATGCCAGCTTTTTATGCTTCATTTCGAAGAATACTTAAATCCTTTGTGCTGCACATTTTTGAATGTATCTCATTTAAATACTATCTGCCTTTAAATTCTTTTGACTAAAGTGTATGAGCTCACACTTTTCCATATTTAACTTCATCTGCTAAATGTTGTTCCCACTCACTGAACCTACCTAAATTTCCTTGCACATTTCTCCTGTCATCACAACAAACCCTTCGTCTTATTTTTGTATTTTCAGCAAATTTGGATATGAAACCATCTCCCCCATCCTGAAAGTCTTTAATCAAGAGAAGAAACTCAAGAACTGTAGATGCTAAAAATCAAAAACAAAAACAGAAATTGTTGGAAAAACTCAGCAGGCCTGTTGAGAGAAAGCAGAGTTAAAGTTTTGGGACCCTTCTTCAGAAGTCATTGAGTTCTACATGTCAAAGGTTATAATATGTTTTTAACATTGTAAAGTTTATTGCTGTTCATTCAAAACTGTGGAATCCTGCGGCTGTATTATCTTAGCCAGTCCTTGGGTTGAACACTATGTCAACCTTAAAGATAAAAGTTCCAGATTCCTAACCCAAAAATAAAATAAATTTTGTGGTTGGTCCCAGGTTTATAACAGGTTTGTGTGTGTCTGTGTGAGAGTGATAAGGAGACTCACTGATTCATTCTTAGAAAGACAGTTAGCTATCCCATGGAGACTGGCAGCCAATTCTGCTTGATAAGGCCCAGCTGAGAGGAGTTATGTGCTTGACCAATCCTTGCTCTCCCCACCCCCCCCACCCCCAGTGCCACATGTGGAAGCCACTAACTCAATGGAAGTGGCCTTGGAACTGCAGATGACCACCGGAGGTTGAAATAATTTCACAGAGGCTTACATCCCATCACCAATTCATTCTTTATTTACATGTGAAAAGCCTCTGATTCCTCAGTACCAGCTCTTAGACTGTGAGGATGTCTGACACTTCTGTTTATATTTGTCAGCCAAGGCTCCGTGATTGGATCTGATTAACAGTCACAATCAGGGAACTCATATTGTATGAGGTCCACCTGACTCACCTTATTACAATCACATCATTCCACCCCCCTCAGTCCAAGAACATAGACTACTTCTTTTGTCTGTTGCTCCTCCTGGGGTGTTTTAGCACTGGGTCAGGTTCCTCCAACAGGTTCCTCCTGCCTCAGATATGGGTTTGTGTAAGGCACAGTAGTTCATCTCTTGCACCCGAAACATCTCAGAAGAAATTCATTCTCCTCTTCAAGCAGCAAAGGCGTTGAGGTGGCAGCATCTGCCATGTCTCTCTCAGATTCTAAGATCTCGTCAACACTTGACAGAGAGAGAGTTTACAGGTTTCTGACTGTTAAAAGGAGCTGAGCATGTTCTTGCTTCTGCACTGTTTGTAAGTTTGCAGCTTTCAGATGGTCCACATGCCTCTTACCCCTGCAGAGCCATTCCTCTGGTTCTGAAACCAAATGTCGTCCCCTGAAGTAAACTATCTCTCTCGCACAGCAAAGTTTTGTGACTGGCATTTGCCTTCCTGGTGCTGTTTCACCCTCTCCCCCCAGGTTTCGGAAGATCAGATTTAATCTGAGGCAGAGTTTTCTCCCCATTAGCAACACTGCTGGGGTTATCCCTATGGTAGCGTGAGGGGTTCTCTGATGATCAAATAGAAACTGGGACAGTTTGGTATCTAGTGAAGCTATAGGCTGTTTCTTTAAGCCTGCTCTCAAAGTTTGGCCTGATCTTTCTGCCAGACCATTGGATGATGGATAGTATGGAGTTGTCATTCTACGTTAGGAAACACTCAAATTCCCTGCTGGTGAGTGATAGCTACAATCTGTGAGTAACACTTTTGGGAGTCCATGTATTGCAAAAGATGCATGCAGCTTTTCTATCATGTTTGACAAATGAACTCTATGCAATTCCAACCACAGTGAGTGAATATCTACAATGATTAAGAACATTGAACCCATGAAAGGATCTTTACAGTCAAGATGTAACTGAGTTCAAGCTTTCCAAATATGGGGAAGTTGCTGGCGCATATAATTTTTGTCCTTGTTGGCATTCTGGGCAGTGCTCCACCAAAACAACTATATCTGCATCCAATCCTGGCCACAGACATAACCTCTTGCCAACCTCTTCATTTTGGAAACCCCTGGATGACCCTGGTGAAGTTCAGCCACTATCTGGCAATGACTTTTGCTGGGGGCCATCACCTTTGCTCCCCACAATAATACGCTACCCTCTACTGTGATCTAGTCTCTTTGGGTCCTAAAAGCTTTCAATTCTGGTTGTGATGGCTGTTTGGTTTCCCCCATCCCCACCAGCTGTTTCAGTTTTAGCAGGGCCGGATTTTTCTGTGTCCAAAGTCTGATATTGTCAGCTGTGACTGGAAGGGTGTCCAGAAAACTTAAACCATTATGGACTCTTCCAGTGGTAGTATCTGCAAAATGGGAAGCAGCTGAATGCATCCACATTTGCAACTTAGCCTCCTGTATGGTGTTCCAACCTGTAATTGTATATACTTAGTAATAGAGCCCATTCATGAATTTGGCCTGAAGAAATGGGCTACACTGCCTTGTCCTCATTAAATAGAGTTAGCAGGGGTTTGTGGTCCATTATGATTACAAATTTGCATCTATAAAGGTATTGGTGGAACTTCCTGACTCCAAATATGAGCGCCAAACCTTCCTTCTCTATATGGGCATACTTACACTCTGCATTAGCCAAAGTCCTGAATGCATTGTGCCATTGGGCATTCCTCTCCATTGGGCTGTCTATAGGCTAATATTACCCTGATGCTGTACGGTGAGGCAGCGTATGTCAATACCAGATCTTGCTTAGGTTCATAATGTGCCAACACCTTAGAGGATGATAGCCGTTTATTCACTTCCCTTAGCTTAACGTTGCAGCCATTTCCAATGCTCACCCTTCATTTAAGAATTGCTGCAAAGGTGCCAGGATGGAGGCCAGGTTATGTCTGAACTTTCCGTAATAGTTCAGCAGCCCAAGGCCTCAGCTCCAACACAGACATGGGAGCCAGGGCACCTTTGATCACTCTCACTTTATCTTCCAATAGGTGTAACCTGGCCTTCTCAACTCTGTAACTCAAATAGGTCACTTGAGGTGCCTGGAACACACATTTTTCCCTTCTAAGGTATGTACCTGCTGGGAGAAATGTCTAAGAACTATATCCAAGTTCTGTAAGTGTTCCTTATCAGTCTTCTCTGCTATTAGCACATCATCTAGATAAACGGCGACCTGGAATAGACCTTGTAAAATGTTCTCCATTGTCCATTAAAAAATTATATGCGAGCTGATGATACGCCAGATGGCAGTCTTGTATATTGGTACAAGCGCCTATGGGTACTAATTGTAGCGTACATCTTGATAGTCCTCATCTAGTTGCATTGCAGGAACACATGGCTCATGTTCAGCTTAGTAAAGGTCAGCCCTGCTGCCAGCTTTGTGTATATGTCCCCAGTGTGAGGGATTGGGTATTTACCCAGCTGAGAAAAGCAGTTTACCATTCTTTAAATCCCCACAAAGGTGAACCAACCTGTCAGGCTTCGCAATCGGTAGGATCAGTGCTGCCTGTTCCGCACACTGTACTAGTCTGATGTATCTTTGCTTTCCAATGTTCTGATTTCTGCCTCTACTTTTGCCCTTAAGGCAAATGGCACTGGGCAGGCCTTGCAGTATCAACACGCAAGGTGGCACTTGCTTCTTTTGTAGTCACTAGACTTTCCTGAAGAACCTCTGGATATTTAATTAGGACTTCACTCAGGCAGCCATTTTCTAATTGAAAAATGTTGAGCCAATCTGGGTAAAACTTTCTCAACCAATTCCACCCTATCAAGCTTGGGCCCAAGCCTTTTAATACAATCAGTTGTAACTGAACCAGCTGCTTCTCATTCGAGGCTGGAACTGAAGTTGTATCTGTAAAGGTTCCCTGGTATAGGTTCTCAATCTAGCTGAGCTCTTGAGTAAACTTAAAGGTTCGAGACTCGAGCGAATTTCATTAAAGACTGGGTTCTGCAACCACTGAAACAGCTGCACCAGTATCGGCTTCCATAAGAACTCGATGTGAATTTAACCAGATGTTTATTTTGATGGGTTCTGATTTGGATGTTGCTAAGCAATGTAAGTTCCAAAACAGTGGGGACTTTCTAGTGTGTGCACAATGCTGGATACCGGCCAATGCGTTCTCTTACTTAGTTTAGTTCAGTAGGACTCTTTTGCTGCCTCAAGTCCACATACTGGCAGCAACTATAATGGCTTCACAGCCTGGAACCTGAAGAAGATATTATCTGTTTGGCTGAGGCTTGGCTATGTTTTAGGCTTTGCTCTGGGCTGACCTCGAGTCCCTCTGTTCAGGATATGTCCTGAGTGAGGCTATGCAATTGCCTTCACACAATGTGTACACCAAGTTCAGTTGGCCTGGCGAGGGTGTCCATCTCCATCAACATACCTTGTAACTCACATGCTCCACTTCCTGCATTTTCCAATAATAAAGCTAACTGTCGTGCCTGTTTGATGTCCAGTTGGGCTTCAGCTAGCAAATGCTTTCCTGATGAAGGACTTATGCATGAAACGGAATTTCTTCTGCTCCTCGGGTGCTGCCTGACCAGCTGTACTTTTCCAGCACTACACTCTCGACTCTGATCTCCAGCATCTGCAGTCTTTACTTTCTCTTAGTAGATGCTTTTTCCTGGTTACATCATTAATCCCACATTTGTTGCCTCCGAAATGGCTTCACAGAGGCTGGTATCCTATCTCTGAATTGTCCTTTATTTACACATGGAAAGTCCTGGACACTGATCCAGCTCCCTAAAGCTCTCAGAATGAACAGAACCCCTGACACTCCTGTTTTTCTTTTTCTTTCCTTGCACATACACTCACAATAGGCAAACACTCAAGTGGCCAGTGACAAACACTGCCCTTCACCTCAAAGGGCAAGCACACCTGTTTTTTTTTAAAATTAAATTTAACCTCCAGACTACCACCTAAGTGCGGTAGTGCTTATTTTATCCCCAGCACCCATGGTGTGTGCAGGTGTGAGACACAGTGAAAGACACAAAGTGCACGAATCTTTATTCAATTTCCACCACCAGGAAGATAGGAAAACACCCGGGTGGCCAGTGAAAACAAATTCAGCAAGGCCCAAGCGAGATTCGAATACACGACCAATGGTCGATAAGAGCAATGCTCTAGCCTCAGAGCTATGGAGCCACCGACACTCCGGTTTTTTTTCTTTTCTTTTCTTTTTTTTTCTTTTTTTTTTATTGTTCTTTTAACCCCCACACTACCACCTAAGTGCGGTAGTGCTTATTTTATCCCCAGCACCCATGGTGTGTGTGTGCAGGTGTGAGACACAGTGAAAGACACAAAGTGCATGAATCTTTATTCAATTTCCACCACCAGGAAGATAGGAAAACACCCGGGTGGCCTGTGACAAACACTGCCCTTCACATCAAAGGACAGTGCTGTGTGATCAAAACAGTGAAGGGGAGGGTAGGGACTAAATCAAAATAGAATTGGAGGGAGAAATGATGCACTCCACTCCCTGCGGCGCCCACCTCTCCCTGAACAACTCCAGGGTGTTGGTTGACACCGCGTGCTCCTTCTCCAAGGACACCCGGGCTCTAACACTCTGGTTCTTCTTTTTCTTTTTCTTTTTTTTCCCTTTTTCTCTTTTATACACTACCACCTAAGTGCGGTAGTGCTTATTTTATCCCCAGAACCCATGGTGTGTGTGTGCAGGTGTGAGACACAGTGGAAGACACAAAGTGCACAAATGTTTATTCAATTTCCACCACCAGGAAGATAGGAAAACACCCGAGTGGCCAGTGAAAACAAATTCAGCAAGGCCCAAGCGAGATTCGAATACACGACCAATGGTCGATAAGAGCAATGCTCTAGCCTCAGAGCTATGGAGCCACCGACACTCTGTTTTTAATTGTCAATCAGGAGTCCCTGATTGGATGAGGTTAACAGCCCCAATCAGGGATCTCACATTCTATGAGATCCACCTGACTCACCTCATTACAATTACTACAGAGGTTGTGTTCATGAAATGCTGCAGCCAAAATCAAACGAGTGGAGAGGTTTTCCTCGCACCCTGGTTGGCCTTCTAGCCTGAACATTCTGTTATTCGGTCACTGATGCACATGCCAGCAAGAGCATCTCCAAGTGTCTCTCCTGAGAGTTGCTCTTGCAGGGTTCTCTGACCTCTCTCAGCGGTGCTCACCAATTCCGACAGTATGCCAAGACTAATAGAGACACAGGAAATAGATGTAAGATTAGGTCATATGAGACAGATCTGCCATTCAACTAGACCATGACTGATCATTGACTCAATGCTATTTTCCCACACCGTCCCCGTATTTCATTATATCTTTAATATCTAGCAATCCGTTGCTCTCTATCTTAAACAGACTCAATGTTTGAGCATGCACAGGCCTCTGACGAATTCTAAGGATTCTCCACTCTTTATGAGAAGAAATCTCTCATTCTTTCAGCCTGTAATGGCCTACTTTTTATTCTGACATTGTGTCCCAGCCAATAGAGACATGCTTCCTGCATCTACTCTGTAAGAATTTTATATGCTTCAATTAAATCACTTCTCACAGACTTTTCTAACATCTAGACCACATAGGCCCAGTGCCCCAATCTCTCTTCATCAGACAATCTTACCTTTCTAAAGTTGTTGTCTCTCCAGGCCAACAATATTGGGACCTTTCCAAAAATCCTTAATTTAACTGTGGCCAATTATGAGAACACTTCCCAGAAGATTCTAAGCTAGCTTTGATCCCAGTAGGTGTAGGCACAGGATCTCAATTTGTACCCAAAAGCCATGGATTAAATAAGCTAGAGAGTTCATATTTTAGTATGATTCAGAGATGCCGGTGTTGGACTGGGGTGTACAAAGTTAAAAATCAGACAACACCAGATTATAGTCCAACAGGTTTAATTGGAAGCACACTAGCTTTCGGAGCGACGCTCCTTCATCAGGTGATTGTGGAGGGCTCGATCGTAACACAGAATTTATAGCAAAAATTTGCAGTGTGATGTAACTGAAATTATACATTGAAGAATTGATTGTCTGTTAAGCCTTTCATCTGTTAGAATACAGTGATAGTTTCACTTCTTTCATGTGTAAATCACAAAACCCCTTTTTTTAAAGTTGCATTCTCGGGTTAACAATGGTGATAGCTAGACAATATGTTCAACATATTCAATAGCTCAACATATTGTCTAGCTATCAACATTGTTAACAGCTAACCCGAGAATGCAACTTTAAAAAAAAGGGTTTTGTGATTTACACATGAAAGAAGTGAAACTATCACTGTATTCTAACAGATGAAAGGCTTAACAGACAATCAATTCTTCAATGTATAATTTCAGTTACATCACACTGCAAATTTTTGCTATAAATTCTGTGTTACGATCGAGCCCTCCAGAATCACCTGATGAAGGAGCGTCACTCCGAAAGCTAGTGTGCTTCCAATTAAACCTGTTGGACTATAACCTGGTGTTGTGTGATTTTTAATATTTTAGTATGGCAGACTTGAATTGTTACAGTTGAACCTGAGACTAGGGCTGTTTAGTTAATGTCTTGTAATCTCAGCAATAGTGAAATTTGTAGAAAACTTGAATTCTCAGTGAATGAATGAATCTCCAATTTGTTTTACTAGCTTACAAGATGATGAGAAAGAAAAAAGGAGATAGTCTTCCAGTCCTTCCCTTTACAAATTTATTTTTCTCTCTCTCTGATGTCCTGGGTTCAACACTGATGACTGAAATATTGTTCATTTTCAATTCTGTTTCCATGGATTTTCAAAGATGGATAGTTTGAGGGAACTCCTTTATGTTCAACATATGTAATTTGAATTGAATTAACTTTATTGTCACATGTACTCACATGATTACAATGAAAAGTTTACAAGTTGCCACTTACACAGCCATCTTAGGTAAGAAGGTAAAAAAATCTAAGGATAAAAACTTAGAGAAATAAAGAAATAAGAAGTCTAGCATTATAGACCTCAAAAGTACAGGATCATAGTAATAAATGAGAAAAATAAAGAAATAAAGGGTTCAGAATAACAGTGATTCCATGATAATAGAATAGAAGAAAATAAAGAAGAAATTTTTAAAAAAGAGAACTTAAGACAAAATCCCTTTAGTCTATTTCATGGCTTTTGGCTCAAGGACCCAATTCCCAGTTGAAATCCCAGGCTAGACCCAGTTCGATGCCAAAGAAAATGTCAGATGGAGTCACAGACTGACTGAAGCCACCACATGGAGACCCAGACTGACACTGACAAAAACAGCCAGTGAAAGGAGTCGCAGACCACCGCCAAAGCTGCTAAAAGAATCCCAGGCTGGGCCAGACCAACCATGCCACCGCAAAGGTGCTGCAGAAGTCTTAAGGAAAATCCAGAACACTGGAATTCGAGGCCTGGACCAACCTCATCTTCAGTCGCTGCTGAAGCAGCCAAGTGGAACTGCTGGATCCCCGTCGCATTCTCCATTCCAGCAGCATCCCGTAACCGCCTCCTCACATGAAGCTGCCAAAAGAAGGTAAGATCAACTTGATGCTAGAAAATAAACATAAAAAGAAGAGAAATAAAACAAGGATGTGATACACGTGGTGATAAGAAGCACTCGGGTCAGGAGCCTGAATACTCCTATCCTGCCGCCTCCGTCTTTGATGTGCTTCTCATACTTCTATGAATTAAAGCAGGAAATTTCAGTTTCTTGAAGCTTTATCCAGCTGATTGTTTTTAATGTCTTTTGATAAAATAGTCATTTCTGTTCTTATGATTATGTTTGTTCCACATTGATTTTCTGAAGCTTACCTCAATCTATGGTCAGCTGATCATTGCAGAAATTTTAAGTCCATATTTCTTCAATTTTTAAAATCTAATTTAGCACATGGGAGGCCTCAGGTATTATATTCACACAGTGGAAGTCAAAAATTGATTTATCTTCTACTATAATTGTGATCAATAATAAAATTGTAGAAAATAATTCTTCCTGGGACAGCCTATCCTAATCCCTGAATGTGGATAATTTAAAATCCAGGATAGCAAATGAAATACTTTAAGATTTTGCTTTCCCTACGGAAATTTCCAGTAGATATTATCAATCTTCCTGAATAGATATTGTGCAATGTTGTCTTTATGATTAACTAAGACTAATGCTTAAAACAATATAAAATTCAGGAAGGTCCAAGGATGCAGATGTTAAATTGTGGTCTGGGTGGGCTTGTCCCTAAAGAAAATCAGGTGGGGAGGATCGACCTCTGCAGAGTCAGGTCTACACTCTGTGCAAGCACTTATTTAAAACCGAAATGCAAAAGAAAATGAAATCCTGCTCCAAGTTCTTTCCTGATATTTCCCTCTGTGCATTAATTTACACGAATCTGCAAAGATGTTTAACAACTAAAGAATCATTAAAGCTAACACATGGAGGAATAGTATTATGGTTAGTGATAATTATTTTTTCCATTGAATAAAGAAATAGAGATGACATTGTATGAAAAGTAATAGATGCTGAAGAGATGTATATTGAGATGCAGAAATATTCACTAAGAGAATGATTAGTTTCTGGAGCTGTCTGTCAGAAGACAGCCTGAACAATTAGTCCTGACTAGGTGATTTACAAATTTGATAGATTTCTTTAAGAATTAGTATTTGGTAAACATTACTATATATTAATGATTGGAGATTTTTAAAATTCATTCACAGGAAGTGGGCATTGCTGGCTAGGCCAGGAATTATATCCTATTCTCTAACTGCCCTGAAGAATGTGGTGATGATTCGACATCATATAAACTAGACCTAGAAGAAATAGTTGAATTTTCAACTATAGATCCCAAAGCTTTCCATGATTGGAGATTTTTGTCTGTGTCTGTTATTGGATATTTGATAGAAATTTATTGCCATGGTTATTCAGTGATTCCCTTATTGTTGTATCATGCAATTTCTGGGATGGTAGTAAGCAAACTTCTCAGCTGGTTTTTGTCTTCTTATGTTGTTGACCAAGTTTCTGTGAGAATAAGTAAGGCTATGATAAGTCTGTTGGCATTGGTAACAGCATTGCTATGCTGCTGATTATTCCATCATGAGTAAACTCAGATATTGGGCTCAATTCTTCAATGGAGGATAAAATCCTCCCTACAGAAGTAGGAATGGACCAGGTGCTGGCAAGCAACATGGTCCAGTGGCTGGATTTTGTTAGTGGCACCTCATTAAAGAAAGTGGTAGCCCCCTTTCCAGAGCTGACAGCCCAATCAGTAGCTCGGGTGGTCACTGCTGAAGCTGCAGTATGATGGTAAAGGTGGCTCCACATTGAGGATTGGTGGATAGTTCTGGAGCAGCCATGGCACTGACAATCGAATATCAATCAGGGTGGTGTGTGTATGTGTGTCTGTGTGTATCTGTGTGTGTGTGTCTGTGTGTGTGTGTCTGTGTGTGTGTGTGTTTTTCCAGGGACTGCCTCATGGGTCATCTAGGAAGGAACTCTCTCGTAGAACCCACTAAGAGAGTGTGGGGTTTACCAGAGCTCCTGTTCAATTGGCTGTCCAGTAGGTTGCTGTGACACGGAATTTCCGGCTGCTGGCAATCTGCCATGGTGAAGGTAAGACTTCAGGTTGCCCTCCCAATGACTTCCTCCACCATATGGCCAGCGGTCTCTCCTCTCTGCCTGTCTCCAATGGGCTGGAAACATTCATCCATTTTCCCAAAAGCAGCAGGGGTTTATTTTAGTAACCTTGCTTTATTAAATATACTGAGCACTATCAACTGAAGCCAGCTGTCTAACGTACTCTGAATGTAATCATCTATTGTCGAATGAAAGGCTTCCATTCAGTACAAGTATAAGTGGGATTTCATTCCAGCAACATTGGCAGGGTGATGTGTAGCAACTACTCTGGCTCCAACCCTCAGCATTTACCTTGTAAATTCTAGTTCAGACATCCGAAATGCCAGGTATGTCGTTAGTTTAGACATTTCTGTGTTCTTTGCCTGTGACTTGTTGACATTTTGCTTTTTGGTTTATCAGCTGGGAGTGGCAATGACCAGCACCCATCAGAAGGATGAAAATCTCAGTTATATTGATAAAGGACTCATCTGATATCCCAAAAATTAGATTTGGTCCTTTAGATTTTTATATTAGATTATTTAAAACACAGTGTTAATGAAGTTTTAGAACTTTTTATTTCCTCTTTCAGTACATTGGCATTTTCATAACTATTATCCTGCTGTGAGAAGAGGTAAAGACTTACACTTATATTGTTCCCTTCCTAAGTACATGGCATTCCAGTGTATTTTACAACAATGAAGTAAGTGTAAAAAGTAATTATCATGCCAATATACATAACCCTTCTCTAAAAATGTCATTGTACTAACAGAATGTTGCAACAGATGGTTGAACACAATGGCGTGGGTGCTCCATGTGACTAGAAGATGATACCCTTCAAAGATGAGGGAATGGTCTAAACTGGGCACAGATCCATCGAAATAAGCTTTGAAGAAGTAGGAGCAGAAATAAACCATTTGCCTGTTTAACCATTCATCACAGTCAAAGCTGAGTTTAATTTAATTCCACCTTCCTGCACTATCCTCACATCTCTTCATTCCTCTAGCATGTGAGAATCAGTCAATCTCTGTCTTAAATATAGTAAATAAATGAGCATCCGCAGCTCTGTGAGGTAGACGATTCAAAAGATGCACAACTCCTTGGATTAAGACCTTTCTCCTTGTCTCAGTGCTAAAATTCTAACCCCTTGTTCTGAGATTGTACCCTTCGTTGAAGAGGACACGGTTTAGTGTTAATGTGGCTGGGTCTGTAATCCAGATGTTGAAAAGTGTAGCAGGGAAAAGCACAGCAGGTCAGGCAGCATTCGAGGGGCGGGAGAATTGACTTATGCTCGAAAGGCTTATGCTCAAAACATTGATTCTCCTGCTCCTTGGATACTACCTGACCTGCATTGCTTTTCCAGTACCACACATTTTGACTCTGATCTCCAGCATCTGCAGTCCTCACTTTCTCCTTGTAATCCAGATGTCCGGGCTATTGTTTTGAGAATGTAGGTTCAAATTCTACCATGACAGTTGTGAAATTTAAATTCAGCAAATAAATTGGAATATAAAGCTTGTTTGAATAATAGCAAATGTTGTTAACTATTGTAAAAACTTATCTGCTTTCCTTACCTGCTCTGGCTTATGTGTGTCTCTAGACACACAACAGAGTAGTTGATTTTTAACTGCTCTCTAATTTGGTCGAGTATGCTATTGAGTTCAAGAAGGTGCAATTAGGATAGGCAACAAATTCTTACCTTGCCAGCCACACCCACATAGCTGAGATCGGCCTCGCAAACCTTCACTGGACTGCTTCTAATGTCAGTATATACTTTGCAAGATAAGGGGCCCAAAACTGTTCATGACTAACTCCTTGCATAGTTCTTGTGAGACCGCCCAATATTTTTGTGTTCTATTCCCTTTGAAATAAAGACCAACAATCCTTTGCTGTTACCTGCTGAACTTAGATGCTTGCTTTTTGACATTTATACATGAGGACTCTGTGCTGTAGCTTTCTGCAGTCTTTCTCCATTTAAATAAAGTTCAGCTCCTATAATTTTTCTACCAAAGTGCGCAACCTCAACTTTTCCAACATTATATCATCTGCGAAGTTTTTGGCCATACTGTTAAGCTCTTCAGGCTGTTTGGGTCATTCTGATCCATTTGTGTATCATCTGCAAACTTGGCTATAGTACATACAATTTCCTACTCCAATACATTAATGTATATTGAAATTTATTGAGGCCCCAGCACTAATCCTTCTGGCGACCATTACTTACAAGTTGCCAACCAGAAAATGCTGCCCTTATCCCAGCTTTCTGTCTTCTCTGCATTATCCAATCCTCGATGCATGCTAATATACTACCTCCAGCACAATAGGTTCTTGTCTTATTCAGTAGCCTGACATATGGTAACTTATGAAACACCTTCTGAAAATCTAAATATATTGTATAACTGCTTTCCCTTTGTCTATCTTAATTGATAACTTCTAAAACAATTCTAATAAATTTATCAGGAATAAGTTCCCCTTCATGAAGCCATGTTCACTCTGTTTGATAATTTTTTTAAAAAAGTGTTAATTCATGGGATGTTGTACTTGATTCCCTTGAGCCTCCCCCAAGGTAGTGAAGGGGTTCCTCCCCAGCTCTCTGACTAGTGGGCAGAATGCCTTTAGGACTGACAGAATCACAGCCAAAGCATTTGTTTAATAGCTCTGACATTTCCTTATTCCCTATTATAATTTCTCGTTTCTTCACTTGTTAGAGACCCACATTCACGTTCTCTAATACCTTGTTTTTCACATGTTTACAATCTGTGTTATGCCCTTTGCCAGTTTATTTGAATATTTCCTCATCTCTTTCTTTATCAATGTCTGGGTATGTTTTTGCTGAATCCCAAAATCCTTTCAAAACTTAGAATTGCCTCTTTTTGTCAAACCTTATCCTTTAATTTACTATTTTATTGACTTTAAAAAAGTTTAAATTTGATTTAACAGTAAACTTTTTTATTCTTTAACTGAATGTAGATTTGTTTCTAATTATGAATTAGTTCTTTACATGCTTGCCACTGTCTGTAAAAATATCTTCTAACCTATGATGCCAATCTACCTTCGACAACACAACTCTCAGAGCTGCATAGTTAACATTTTTTTTTCAGATTTAAGACTATTGCTTTAGGCACAGCTAAATCATTCTCAAACTCAAAAAAGATTTTATCATATTAAGATCACTATTCACTACAGACTCACTTACTGTAACATTCTTAATTAACCCCTTGTCATTACAGAATATTAGGTCTAAGGTAGCCTGTACTTTGGTTGACTTCTCCACACACTGATTCAGAATACAATTCTGTATCCACTCCATGAACTGTTGTTGCAAAGTTGGTTTAGCTGGCCTAAATGAAAATTAAAGCTTACTCTGATTATAAGCTAACTGAATTTATATGAACCTCTAATGCCCTGAATTATGCCTTGTCCAACTTTGGATCTTCCAATAATTACTGCCAGCAGTGATCTTTTTGCCTTGTCCCCTAGATTAAGTAACTTGATGTACGTTTTGATTTTCCAAGCCAAAATCCTATCTCTCCTGTCTTTATTTCTTTTTTTGATCAAAGCTACATTCTTCTCCCATCTCCAGTTGCTTTTCATTTTGCATTCTCCTTCTAAAATTTTAGAATCACAGGCTATTTAACTTTCAACTCTTCAGATTTATTCAAAAGCTATTGTAATCCTTTAATTTATATCCGAGATACTATTACTTCTATTTAGTTGTGACTACTTCATGTATTGGATATAATGCGTTTAGCTTTAACATTTTTCAAATTTTCTCAGATGTCACTTTGAAGCCCTTTGAAGGCGAAGACAACATAATTGTGGAAAGAATGGATTTCAAAACATGTTTTGTGTATTTAGAATTATCTATTTTTACATTCTTCCCATTGGCATGAATTCTTGTAACTTGTGAATTTGACACCAAAATGTTTCACTGAATCTTGCAAAAATCTGGTTTGCAGATGAGGACTTTCACACAGCTCTCGATCTGGACGTAAGACAACTCTTATAAATTCTTGACCTTGGTATTAAGACAATGACTGCAGCTGCAACTTGGATAAGGGAATGAATTGCTGCATCAGCCTAAAAAACAATCCATGTCTTCCATCAAGAACTGGTCCCACTAGTCTGCATTTTAAGCCTTAGTTATATTCTTCACTTTCAACCGAATGAACTGGTATTTTAAATCTTTGGACAGATCTTTGACACACAAACAAAAACATGTAAAATGTTGACAGATTAACCAGTAAGGTCAAATTGTTCACCTGCCTCTTTGTCATGGCTCCTACATATTTCTTCATTTTAAACACATCCATAGAACCACCTCTACTGACTTTAAATAAAGGTTGATGCTGTGGGTTAGTTTTGGCAGAGTGTGATGGGCTCCAAGTCTTAACTTGCCCATTTTGCTCCCTATCAATGGTGCCCAAGCTGAAGCTAAGACCAACCCCGTACAGGGGCTAGCTGAGGAATCAATGGTAACTTGCTGTCCAGGCTGCTGTTGAGGCCACACCTGGAGTACTGTGCGCAGTTTTTTTTTAGATTAGATTAGATTAGATTAGATTACTTTCAGTGTGGAAACAAGCCCTTCGGCCCAACAAGTCCACACCGACCTGCCGAAGCGTAACCCACCCAGACCCATTCCCCTACATTTACCCCTTCACCTAACACTACAGGCAATTTAGCATGGCCAATTCGCCTAATCTGCACATTTTGTTTTTTTGGATTGTGGGAGGAAACCGGAGCACCCAGAGGAAACCCACGCAGACACGGGGAGAATGTGCAAACTCCACACAGTCAGTCGCCTGAGGCGGGAATTGAACCCAGGTCTCTGGCGCTGTAAGGCAACAGTGCTAACCACTGTGCCACCGTGCCGCCCCATTTGATCGCCTTATTTGAGAAAGGATGTACTGACACTAGACGGGGTGCAGAGGAGGTTCACTAGGTTGATTCTGGTTGAAGGGTTGGATTATGAGGAGAGACTGAGGAGACTGGGATCATGCTCATTGAAATTTAGAAGAATGGGGGAGGGATCTTATAGAAATGTATAAAATTATGAAAGGAATAGATAAGATAGAAATAGAGAGGGTGTTTCCACTGGTAGGCTAAACTAGACTAGAGGGTATAGCTTCAAAATTAGGGGAAACAGATTTAGGACTGAATTGAGACAGAACTTCTTCACCCAGAGGGTTGTGAATCTGTGGAATTCCCTGCCCAATGAAGTAGTTGAGGCTTCCTCATTGAATGTTTTTAAAACTAAGATAGAAAATGTTTTGAACAGTAAAGGAATTAAGGGTTATGGTGAGAGAGGGGGTAAGTCGACCTGAGGTCATGAAAAGATCAGCCATGATCTTATTGAATGGCGGAACAGGCTCGAAGGGCCAGATGGCCTACTCCTGTTCCCAGTTCGTATGTTCTTATACTTCTGATGTGTAGTGTTCCAAAGCACTTTACCTGAGAGGAATAAAAAAGGAAAATTAATAATTAGGAATTAGGAATTTTAAAGGAATGGATAAAGTCATTGGAGGCTAGAATAAAATGAAGATCAGTGAGTGTAAGAGTAAATGTCCATACAGGGTAGGAAATGTGCAATTAAAGTTTGAGTAAATTTGAGATGGGAGCTTGCATGGAGAAATTTGGAATAAAGATATCTTGAGGGAGCAAGACAGATATAAGGGTTGAAGTGATTCAGTCAAATAGGATAGAGGTGGATGATGTTCAAAATATGACAGTAAAGAGTCAAGATTATTTTTCGAATTAGTTATATATTATGTGGCTGTTTAATTGTAATCAGGTAATAAACATAAAGTGGAGACTTGCCTGTACTCATAGGAGCTGGCAGAAACTTGTTGTTAGGCTGGAAGGACATAACTGTTAATCTGTGCTTCTGAGAAAAACAGGTTGTTAATTTGGTTCCAGTATTTTAGCTGCCATCTCTGGGTGTCTGATATGTGGAGTATCTAAATCAGGACCTTTCTTCTTATTTTGCCAACTTTTCATGTTTTGCACTGTTAATGACTTTCAACATGTTTACCAGAAAATGAATAAATGCATATCAATTTTAAAAACTAAAATGTAAAGTATCATCACTGTATTAACAGCCATCCAAAAATCAATATTACAGAAAATGTACACTATTGATTTTACATTCTTTGTAGTATTAAGATAGAGACACTGAAATTACCACCCCTTTGACGAACGGCTTAAACTACTATTTGTCTCATTAGTTATTAATCTACCAATGCTATAGCAATGAAAAAAGTATCATACACCACTTTAAGAACTTGTGTATTATTCTCCGATTAACTAATGCACAAAGGAGTAAGAATCATGGAAAGATGCATTAGGGTACAATTCCTCCATCATACCCCTGCCTATTAAACTTGGAATGGGATTGGTGCACACTGTGTGGGTCAGTTTAGTGGAGAAAACAACAATGGAGCAATCTGAAGCTTGGAGAGGTTTCAGGTGAGAGTGAAAACCTGGGTGATGGGAGTCTTCAGGTTATTTTGTGTAGTCCAGAATGACCTACCTCAAGGCCTCACTGACAAATTGGGGCATTCCCACAGACCCCTGGGAATCACTGGCCCAAGAACATCCAAAATAGAGGAGGACCATTCTGGGAAGGCATCATGCATCTCGAGGCGTACCATCAGGAAAATGTGGAAGTCAGGCGGAAACAGCAAAAAGAGCTCCACCCACCTCTTTTCATGATCACCTTCTGCCCTAAGTGTAATAGAGCCTGCAGTAGCTTCATCAGTTTGTACAACCACCTATGGACTCATCCTATGAGAGAAACAGTTTCATCCTTGTCTGTGAAGGACCATCAATGAATGAATGACCTGGTCCTGATTCTGGCTGCTGTTTTGAATTGTTTGGCCTCAAGCCAAGACATTTCCCCCAACCCCATTGTTCATTGCCTGAGCTGTTAATGTTTGTACCTACCCAAAATCAGAATTAGAAGAATTCACCATTATCAATGATTATCAATCCTCCCTGAAACATAAAACCACAAAAGACACAAATAGACATTAGTTTTGTTGATACTACAGAGTGGGCGGCACGGTGGCACAGTGGTTAGCACTGCTGCCTCACAGCGCCAGAGACCAGGGTTCAATTCCCACCTCTAGGCGACTGTCTGTGTGGAGTTTGCACATTCTCCCCGTGTCTGCATGGGTTTCCTCCCACAATCCAAAAAAAATGTGCAGGTCAGGTGAATTTGCCAGGCTAAATTGCCTGTAGTGTTAGGTGAAGGGGTAAATGTAGGAGAATGGGTCTGGGTGGGTTACGCTTCGGCAGGTCGGTGTGGACTTGTTGGGCCGAAGGGCCTGTTTCCACACTAATAAGCAGGTAAACAGGCACAGGGTTAGCAGAATGTTTTTTCAAAATGACGAACATGTGTACACTCAAAAACGCATCACCTTAAACTCCTCCCTCCATAGACAGGTGAGACCACAGCTAATGTGTTTCCATTGCATGTACTCAAGGCTGCAGCATTTTAACCAGGCTGTTACTCTCTTTTCTTTATTCTGCCTTAAATCTCAAGCTCAGATTTAAATTTAACAAATGACACACAGTATAGAGTGGAATTTTTATCTCTTGACACACTGTAGGAAAGGTGACAGGAATTGCCATTGGGGTGATACTCGTTCCCTTTCCACCCCCTCAGAAATTAAATTCTGGGTGGGAAGGACAATGATCCATCCTCCTGCTCTGCACCAATTGAAACCCATAAGTGATCAATTAATGACCACGTAATGGTCTCAGCCTACATGGATTACCATTTCTTCAATTCCAACTGGTAAACATGCTGGATCTGTGCCGTTTTGAGGGGCATGGCATTGGAACCATTGATTTGCATTAAGACCTCGGCTGCCTCTGAGTGAATGCCAATCCCTGCTGTTGCGTCTGATCTCTGTACACCTCTCCCTGTGATCCCCAATCCCAGAACCCTCCTCCTTTGCCCCCCCAGGACAAAAAATTTCTCGGTGCTGGTCTTCAATCTGTGGAGTGAGGGAAGATACTCTGACAGTAACCAGGATCTCCATGGTGATGCTGCCAAGTTTTGGATGTTATAGCCACTGACTGGCAGTTCTGGTGAGTGGGTGAAACTCCAGTGGAAAGCCTGTTACCTGCTGAAACACTGACATAAGAAGCAGTGGGTCTTCTGACCAAGACAGGCTTAAGATTCTGTCCTCAAAACTTTATTATTTCAGATTCAGTCCAAAAATGTGAATATGACCACTGTGTTCACTACAATACATCTGCTACAACTTTCCCCACGTAGTCGCTCCTGACCTTACGCAGCCATGAACAGGAAATTCAATATTCTTTTGCTAGGAATCATCACCTTAGAGATTCTAAGCTTTCCTGACTCTCACTGAGCTGAAACTATTCTTTTGTTGTAAGTTTTAAGACAGTCCCCCAACAATTCCCTCACCACTGCCATTGACATTCCCATCAGCTCACTGCTCCTTCAATAACAGGCTGCTTCTAGACCACGACTGACAATAATAGATTCAATAGTCACAGCAAGCAGGGGAGAGAGCCGACCTGAGATTGAAGGAGCAGTTCCTGCAAGGTCCTGTCCATTCAAATAAATGATGGCATCTTTTTCTGAATGGTTACCCTTGTGATTACATTTTACTGGCGTTTTAGTAACTTTCAAAGGCCTCTGTCCATTTTGAACCCTGCCACCCAAGACCCCATGGGGGATAATGTGGGGAATCGCCAGAGGAAATTGACTGTGTAGTACAGCGGACTGTGCACTGCTAAATATGTGTTAGTGAGTCTGCCCTGGCTCTGTGCATAACAATCTCATCACTGAGCTAGAAGATTCTGTGCTCATGTCTCACTCCAGCAACTTGAGCACACAAATGGAGGCTGACCCAAGAATACCATACGAGTGGATTACTGCACTGTTGGAGGGTCAGTACTGAGGGAGTGCTGCACTGTCGACGGGTGACTACTGAGGGAGTGCTGCACTTTTGGAGGGTCACTACTGAGGGAGTGCTGCACTGTCGGAAGATTAGTACTGAGGGAGTGCTGCACTGTCAAAGGGTCAGTACTGAGGGAGTGATGCACTATTGGAGGATCAGTACTGAGCTAGTGCTGCACTGTTGGAGGGTCAGTACTGAGGGAGTGCTGCGCTGTTAGAGGGTCAGTACTGAGGGAGTGATGCACTGTTGGAGGGTCAGTACTGAGGGAGTGCTGCACTATCGGAGGATCAGTACTGAGGGAGTGATGCACTATCGGAGGATCAGTACTGAGGGAGTGCTGCACTGTTGGAGGGTCAGTACTGAGGGAGTGCTGCACTATTGGAGGATCAGTACTGAGGGAGTGATGCACTGTTAGAGGGTCAGTACTGAGGGAGTGCTGCACTGTTGGAGGGTCAGTACTGAGGGAGTGCTGCACTATCGGAGGATCAGTACTGAAGGAGTGATGCACTATCGGAGGATCAGTACTGAGGGAGTGATGTGCACTGTTGGAGGGTCAGTACTGAGGGAGTGATGCACTGTAAGATGGTCAGTACTGAGGGAGTGCTGCACATTTGGAGGGTCAGTACTGAGGGAGTGATGCACTATCGGAGGATCAGTACTGAGGGAGTGATGTGCACTGTTGGAGGGTCAGTACTGAGGGAGTGATGCACTGTTAGAGGATCAGAACTGAGGGAGTGCTGCACTGTTAGAGGGTCAGTACTGATGGAGTGATGCACTATCGGAGGATCAGTACTGAGGGAGTGCTGCACTGTTAGAGGGTCAGTACTGATGGAGTGATTCACTGTTGGAGGGTCAGTACTGAGGGAGTGCTGCACTGTTAGAGGGTCAGTACTGAGGGAGTGATGCACTATCGGAGGATCAGTACTGAAGGAGTGATGCACTGTTGGAGGGTCAGTACTGAGGGAGTGCTGCACTGTTGGAGGGTCAGTACTGAGGGAGTGATGCACTATCGGAGGATCAGTACTGAGGGAGTGATGCACTGTAAGAGGGTCAGTACTGAGGGAGTGATGCACTATCAGAGGATCAGTACTGAGGTAGTGATGTGCACTGTTGCAGTGTCAGTACTGAGGAAGTGATGCACTATTGGAGGATCAGTACTGAGGGAGTGATGCACTGTTGGAGGATCAGTACTGAGGGAGTGATGTGCACTGTTGTAGGGTCAGTACTGAGGGAGTGCTACACTGTTGGAGGGTCAGTACTGAGGGAGGGCTGCACTGTTGGAGGGTCAGTACTGAGGGAGTGCTACACTGTTGGAGGGTCAGTAGTGAGGGAGAGCTGCACTGTTGGAGGGTCAGTACTGAGGGAGTGATGCACTAATTAAAAGTCAGTTCTGAGGGAGACATACACTGTCAAAGACTGATGTTTTTGGTTGTGATGGTAAGTTGAGGCTCTGTTTTTCATCTCATTAGGCACAAAAGCCTCCGTGGCTCTATTTTGAAGAAGAGCAGGAAGTTACCCCAACCCTTAATGCTGCAGTCAAATTTTATTTCTTAATAAGCTTCACTTAATTCAAATTATCTCGAGATGAACATACTTTTCTTTATCAGAGTTTGTTGTGCACAACATGATCATAATGTCTCCTCTATCATAACAGTGACTGCACTTCAAAAAGTACTTCCTTTGCCTAAATCATTTAAGGATGAGGCAAGGTCATGAAAGGTGCTACATAAGTGAAAGATTTCCTTGTCCAAAAAATGTCCTAATTTTCAGACGACTTACTTGCTGCTTTGCAAAACGTCATCGCACTAGAAATTTGTATTGAGCATTTGGGCAAAAAAAAATGGAGAGGAGTGCCAGTGGTTTATCCATTTACCAAATGGAAAAGAAAGATATGTAATCTCTGGGAAATCTCCTCCTTTGATAAATGATCAAATAAAGTTAAACCTTCTGAGGGGTGATTTAGACTAAGTTCAAAATGTTTACTGAGAGTAATACCACCCAGAAATGCAAAGGAAGAATCCAGTTAAAGTTTTGGGTGGAAATAAGTTCTGACTAAAAGTTTCCATTTTAAATGCGAAACTGGTAACTTATTTGTCCAGAGGCTGGTCTTATGTAAATGGTTCTGGAAAAATAAGTACAGTAGTGAAAATGTTGATATGCGCAGAAAGAAATGCAATTGGTTAATTGCTACATTTTTAAAAAGCTTTATAAACACTTTCCATTAAGCTGCATCAATAGTAATGTAGTTACAAATCAAAATGATGTAACAATTACCATGCTCAGCTATTGTTGCAAATTTCTGTTGTGGTCCTGGAACTAACAATGCATTGCAAATGAAAACCTCATTCACTGCAGTGTAAGCAAAGATGTCATTATGACACTTGTTTATTGACAGCAGTTTACCCACGATGTTTAAAAATGTGATCCAATGGAATAGAAACAAATTAATTTTGATTTGGGAAGTGGACAATGGACAGATGACTGGATTAGTGAGACTGCAAGACTGCCGTTTCTCTGTTTTATGTCACACCTGTTTCAGTCCCAAGTGGGGTTTGATGAGAAAAATAGGAGGCTGTAACTATCTGCTCTGTTTTGCACCTGATGGCCATGTTCTTGGCATCTCCAGGGTCAGCAGAAACTCTTCACCAGAAGTGCACCTCTACTTTGTCGTGAGTTAGTGGTTAAATCATTGGACTATTAATCCAGTAAATCCAAGCTAATGCTCTGGAGATATGAGTTCAGTTCTCACAATAACAAATGGTGAAACTTGAATTCAAGAAGAATCTTAAATACAAAACTCATGTGGGCGACACGGTGGCACAGTGGTTAGCACAGCTGCCTCACAGCGCCAGAGACCCGGGTTCAATTCCCCGCCTCAGGCGGCTCTCTGTGTGGAGTTTGCACATTCTCCCGTGTCTGCGTGGGTTTCCTCCGGATGCTCCGGTTTCCTCCCGCAATCCAAAAATGTGCAGGTTAGGTGAATTGGCCATGCTAAAATTGCCCGTAGTGTTAGGTGAAGGGGTAAATGTAGGGGAATGGGTCTGGGTGGGTTGCGCTTCGGCGGATCGGTGTGGACTTGTTGGGCCGAAGGGTCTGTTTCCACATTGTAAGTAATCTAAAAAAAACCCCGTGACTATGTAACCGCTGGTAATTGTTAAAAACCCAGCTACTTCTCTGATATCCTTACCTGGTGTGGCCTATATTTAACTCCAGATGTAATTACCTTTTAACTGCCTTCTGGGTAATAAAGATGGGCAATTAATGCTGGCTGAGCCAGAGACATCAACATCCCATAAACAGTTTAAAAGAAGTGTGGTCTGAAAATGTTGCACAGCCTCTCACAATGTTCTCTCCTCCCTCTACATTCCAGAATTTGATTTACTTTATTCAATCCCTGACTACATTCACTGTTAGTCAAAACTTTTAATCCCAGGTCCTTTTCATTTCTTCTTCTAATTCAGTTTCTATTCTTAAATAAAAGCAAAATATTGTGGATTGTGGAAATCTGAAATAATAACAAGATGTGTTGGAGAAACTCAGCAGGTCTAGCAGCATCTGTGGAAAGAGACAGAGTCAACATTTTAGTCTGTTTTAACTATTCTTCAACATTACTTTTATACTTTCAAAACAATAATTTCAACTAATATGAAAATGTTATCCTCCATTTGCCATGTTTGAATACTTGTCAGAAAATTTGACAAGCTTACATCTGGTTCTGAGAGTCAAATAGTAGGTGGTAATATCACTGGACTAGTGATCTAGAACACTCAGTGAATGTTCTGGGGAAATAGCTTCCAATCTCATGATGGCAAATGGTGAAATTTAAATTCTGGGCATCCAGAGCAAAAAGCTTCCTTAAGAGAAGCCATGTAAACACTCTTGATTGCTGTAAAACAACATCTGTTTCACTAATTTTCTCTTGGGAGAGAAATCTGTTATCCTTACCTAGTCTGGGTTACACCTGACTCCAGACAGCAATCTTAAGTTCCCTCTGGGCAATGCTGTGTATAAACATCTGGGAAAAAAAAAGTACAAAATGCAGATTCAAATGTAGGAACTGACACCAGTGAGTCTCCACCCAACATGAACTTAGTTACCACTGCATCTTTAATCAATCTACAATGAGCTGGGACTTTTTGAAGTTTCTTAAGAGTAGAAATTCAGTGGTGACTAGTGGTTAGGTTTTTTTTAATTTGTGTTTCATTTTGATCAAACTTTGATCAAACTGAAATTTGAACTCATAATAATTGCAAGGCAGTTGGCAGTTGGCTCACACACAACTTTAAATTGGTATCTGGCCAGTTGTTCAGAGACATTCTGTGGTGTGATCAGTTACAACTGGGTGATGTCTGAACATTATGTGCAGCGTGAATTAATCAGTAACATAGCAGGGAGTACAGCAGACTGAAGACTTTTGTACAGAACTGTAGCGAGACTAAAAACATCCGTGCAAAGGGCAAAGAAAGTGTTGATTAAATTGAGAATCTAAAGTTAAACACTTAATTATTTACATTTCCTTGAAATTTAGCTGTGAGCTAAATTAAAGGATTATTAAATTTAAAACACACGCCCACATCTTCTCATTACCCTTGGAACAGATTCAACCAATAGTAATCCCCATCTTAAAATTATTCACTTATCTGTCGGTGATTTTTCCAGCCAAGATTCCAAGCCTGGTCTGATCTAAAATGTGCCTGTCAGTGATAATCAGAGAGAAATCCTTTCAGCATTGCAGACCAAGATATGAGGAGAAAGTGAGGTCTGCAGATGCTGGAGATCAAAGTTGAAACTTTATTGCTGGAACAGCACAGCAGGTCAGGCAGCATCCAGGGAACAGGAGATTCGACGTTTCGGGCACAGGCCCTTCTTCAGGAATCAAGATATGACCCATTTTTTATGACACTTGATGCAAGAGTTAAAAATCACAAAGACCCTTTGACAGTGGCTGATGAAAGGGAAGTAAGTAACATAAATATGAGGGTGTAGGTGGATGAGTTGGGGGGAGTATTCAGTGAAGTGGGTAGCATGCCATGTGGGTGAGGTGGACAAGGTGCAGGGATGTGGATGATTTCTTAGGGTAGGTCAGGGACGTCAGGTTAGTCTGGGAGTTGCTGGGTATCAGTCCAACAGAATTGGATAGGGCTGGGCTGGGTTGTTGGGGATGGTTGCCAGTTCTAGAAATATTGCATCAGACTGAGAGATGGGATTTGTCATCTCCAGCAAGGAGGTGAAACTCAGGTTGGGTTGCTATTGGTCAGGAGAGGTGTACTTGGACAGTTCAGTGGTTAGAGAGGGATTCAATTACCCAGGAGCTAGAGTAGATTTTTAATCCTTTAACCTTTCTTGGGTAAAGTTTTAGTGAGTTAGAACTCGCCGAATTCTCTGATTTTAATAGACCCTTTCAGAGGGTGCCAGATGCAGGGAAATTGTCTGTCAGAAGTTTCAGTATCCTGGGCAAATCTCATGGCATCCGCTGTGTCACGAATTCCATCTGGTCCTGACATTCAATTCCAGTCTACACTGCTCCAATCACTCTCTGGTCATTATGATATCTGGGAGACAGAAAAGAACTAGTAAGGGGGAAGGGAAATTCTTAAGTAGATTAGATTCCCTATAGTATGGGAGCAGGCCATTCAGCCCAACAAGTCCACACTGACCCTCTGAAGAGTAACCCACCCAGATCCATTTCCCTACCATATATTTACCCTTGATTAATGCACCTAACACTATGGGCAACTTGGCATAGCCAATTCCCCTGACCTGCACATCTTTGGATTGTGAGAGGAAACCACAACACCCGGAGAAAACCCACGCAGACACAGGGAGAATGTACAAACTCCACACAGACAGTCGCCCAAGGCAGGAATCAAACCCGGTTCCCTGCTGCTGTGAGGCAACAGTGCTAACCACTGAGCCACCATGCCAGCCATAGCAATTTAAGATATCTTTTGCAAAAACTAATGTTAGGCATTGAAAGATACATAGAAAATGAAACATAATTTGGAGATATCAAATTAAATGCATCTGACAATCAAAAATTTGTATGAATGGTTAACCAGTTAGCCCTGGATAGAGATGTGTCAATAATAGTTGTGCAATTGATGAATGAAAGAATAAATAATTGCAGCATAGCCAATGTGTCCCACCTACTGAATGTAGTCTGAATTTTTGGACACTGAGTCTCATTTGGATGACAACTCCATTGGTGAAAAGATTGTCTTTTGAGTTAATTGCTCTTATTCATTGCGGAGGAATGAATGCATATGGGGAATGTACATTCAAAAACCTATGAAGGTGACAGAGCAGATTGTAAAAATGGCTAAAAGAACATAATGGATTCTGGGCTTTATTAATAGAGGCATCGGGTATAAAAATAAAGAGAGATTGTGACAAATCTTTGTAAAATAATGGGTTGGGTCCAACTGGACATTGTATTTTCACACTTTGTGTAACATCTGGATGAGTTATTGAAACGATTTGTGAGAATTGTTTCAGGGATGAGGGAGCTTAGTTACATGGATGGTTTGAAGAAGTGAGCTGTTCTCTTTCAAGAGAAGTTTGAGATGAGATTTCATAGAATTATTCAAAATTACAAGAGGCCGAGAGAATCGGGAAAGAGACAAGTTGTTCTCAGTGATAGAAGGGCTACGGACCAAAGGAAAATAATTTAAGGCAAGGGACAAAATAAACAAAGTGACCTGCGAGAAAACTATTGGACACAGAGGCTGATTTTGGATCTGGAATGAGTATAGGGCTTTAGATAATCAGCTGAAGAGAAAGAAATTTACAGAGGTGCAGGAAAGGTTGGGAGATGTGGAATTAGCTGAGCTGTCATTAAGTTACAGGGAGCTGAGGATTACATGAAGGAGCAAATATCAATAGACAATAGACAATAGGTGCAGGAGTAGGCCATTCTGCCCTTCGAGCCAACACCACCATTCATTATGATCATGGTTGATCATCCTCAATCAGCATCCTGTTCCTGCCCCATAACCCTTGATTCCACTATCCTTAAGAGCTCTATCCAATTCTTTCTTGAAAGTATCCAGAGACTTGGCCTCCACAGCCTTATGGGGCAGAGCATTCCATACACCCACCACTCTCTAGGTGAAGATGTTTCTCCTCAACTCTGTTCTAAGTGGCCTACCCCTTATTTTTAAACCATGTCCTCTGGTTCGGGACTCACCCATCAGCGGAAACATGCTTCCTGCCTCCAGAGTGTCCAATCCTTTAATAATCTTGTACATCTCAATCAGATCCCCTCTCAGCCTTCTCAACTCAAGCATATACAAGCCCAGTTGCTCCAATCTTTCAGCATAAGATAGTCCCGCCATTCCGGGAATTGACCTCGTGAACCTACGCTGCACTCCCTCAATAGCCTCAAATTTAGAGACCAAAACTGCACACAATATTCCAGGTGCGGTCTCACCAGGGCCCTGTACAGCTACAGAAGACCTCTTTGCTTCTATACTCATCCCTCTTGTTATGACGACCAGCATGCTATTAGCTTTCTTCACTGCCTGCTGTACCTGCATGCTTGCTTTCATTGACTGATGTACAAGAACACCTAGATCTCGTTGTACTGTCTCTTTACCTAACTTGACTCCATTTAGGTAGTAATCTGCCTTCCTGTTCTTGCCACCAAAGTGGATAACTACACATTTATCCACATTAAACTGCATCTGCCATGCATCTGTCCACTCACCTAGCCTGTCCAGGTCACCCTGTATTCTCCTAACATCCTCCTCACATTTCACCCTGCCAACCAGCTTTGTGTCATCAGCAAATTTGCTAATATTACTTTTAATACCTTCATCTATATCATTAATATATATCGTAAAAAGCTACGGTCCCACCACTGATCCCTGCGGCACACCACTGGTCACCGCCTACCATTCCAAAAGGGAGTTGTTTATCACTACTCTTTGTTTCCTGTCAGCCGACCAATTTTCAATCCATGTCAGTATTTTGCCCCTAATACCATGCACCCTAATTTTGCTCACTAACCTCCTACGTGGGACTTTATCAAAGGCTTTCTGAAAGTGCAGGTATACTACATCCACTGGATCTCCCTTGTCCATCTTCAGAGAAACATCCTCAAAACATTCCAGAAGATTAGTCAAGCATGATTTCCCCTTCATAAATCCATGCTGACTCTGACCTATCCTGTTACTGCTATCCAGATGTGTCATAATTTCGTCCTTTATAATTGACTCCAGCATCTTTCCCACCACTGAGGTCAGACTAACTGGTCTATAATTCTCTGTTTTCTCTCTCCCTCCTTTCTTAAAAAGTGGCACAACATTAGCCACCTTCCAATCCGCAGGAACTGATCCTTCTGAGCTGGAACCATTGACTCAAAGTCATTGAATTGGAACACTTGTTAGAGATACTGTAGCACAAATGCAAGGCGCAGTGATACCTGGATAGTTTACCCCAGAATATAGTCACAAGAAGATAAAGGAGCTGGAAGAGGAGTGTGTAGCTACAGTCAGTAGTGTAAGACATACCTAGTGGAGACTGGAATGGACAAAGGTCAGAATCTGATCTGATCCAAGTTAAAAATCACACAACACCAGGTTATAGTCCAACAGGTATATTTGGAAGCACTAGCTTTCGGAGCGACGCTCCTTCACCAGGTGGTTGTGGAGTATAAGTTGGTAAGACACAGAATTTATAGCAAAAGTTTACAGTGTGATGTAACTGAAATTATATGTTGAAAAAGACCTGGATTCTTTGTTAAATCTCTCATCTTTTAGAATGACCATGTTGGTTTCAGTTCTTTCATATGTAAATCACAAAACCTTTTTTAAACATGATTCGGAGATGCCGGTGTT